>NC_133121.1:82710482-83040794 GCF_033568475.1 Henckelia pumila
AGATATGGCAAATGGATGTGAAGACTGCCTTTCTTAATGGAGACATTAAGGAAGAAATCTATATGAAGCAGCCTGAGGGGTTCACATCCATGGGAAGCGAGCATAAGGTATGCAAGCTTCAGAGATCAATTTATGGTCTAAAACAAGCATCAAGAAGTTGGAACCAGAAATTTGATGAAACAATAAAAGATTTTGGTTTCATCAAGAACCCGGAGGAACCGTGCGTGTACAAGAAAGTAGTTAAGGATGCTGTGACATTCTTAGTACTTTATGTTGATGACATCCTACTCATTGGGAATGATGTAGGGATGTTGCAGTCAACAAAGATATGGTTATCAGGTAGATTCTCGATGAAGGATTTGGGTGAGGCATCCTACATTCTTGGGATACAGATCTATAGAGATAGATCTAAGAGAATGATAGGACTCACTCAATCAACCTACATCGACACCATATTGAAACGGTTTTCAATGGATGGGTCCAAGAGAGGACATCTACCCATGTGTCATGGAGTTTCTTTATCCAAGTCTATGTGTCCCAAGACTGATGCAGAGATAGAGAATATGACACATGTACCATATGCGTCAGCTATAGGTAGTATCATGTATGGGATGATATCTACCAGACCGGATGTAGCATTTGCTCTGAGTGTCACGAGCAGATATCAGGCTAATCCTGGTCAAATGCATTGGAAAGCCGTGAAGGACATTCTTAAGTACTTACGAAGGACTAAGAATATGTTCATGGTATATGGAGGACGAGATCTGAAATTGGAAGGCTATACCGACTCTAGCTTCCAAAGTGACGTGGATGACTCGAAGTCAACCTCTGGATTTGTGTTCATGCTCAATGGCGGTGCTGTCTCTTGGAAGAGTTCCAAGCAGGACACCACAGCGGATTCCACCACTGAGGCTGAATACATTGCAGCATCAGCTGCTGCTAAAGAGGCCGTTTGGATGAGGAAGTTCGTCCAAGAGTTGGGCGTCATTCCTGAATTTGTTGGTCCAGTCCCGGTGTACTGTGACAACACGGGTGCCGTTGCTCAAGCAAAGGAACCAAGGTCTCATCAAATATCCAAACACGTACTAAGGAAATACCACATCATCCGGGAGATTGTGGAAAGAGGAGACATCACTGTCGAACGAGTGGCCTCTGCAGACAATATCGCTGATCCGCTTACTAAGCCCTTGCCAGGACCATTGTTTGACAAACATCGCGAAGCAATGGGTCTACGTAGTATGACTAGTTGGCTATAGGGCAAGTGGGAGATTGAAAGAGTGGGTGCCCAGTGAGCCAACTTGTGGCTATGGGCTTTGATGACTCTTTGTACAAACGATCTTTTGTTTAATGTAATTTACACTTTTATTAATGGCAATGACTTTATCTTTCTTCATATTGTTATATTATGATATACTATTGTTGTTTTGATAAAGACCTTGAATATACTATAGTGTATGTAAGATGTGGTAGAACATGGGGAATTGATACCCGGTGCAGCGGAAGTTTAAAAATTTTTCATGGAACGTTTCCATGGTATGGGTATCAACCGTTCATCGATTGAATTACGTGTGTGTAAAATTTAAATAACAATTAAATAAATTTTACCTCAAATCTCGCAACGAGATTAATGGACACCAACAGAACAATTCTGCTCTTGTTGTCTCTCCCTGGAACCGATGAACGCCTTCAATCAGGTCCACGAACAGAGGTTTAATCCCTCTGATAGATTGCACTAGAAAATCTATCAGAAGTTTTCTGCGAAGAGAATACACGAATTTGATTCGTTATTCCTTACTGCGATTCAAAATCACAGACCGGAATTTCTCGGGCAGAGGGGGAGGGTTCGGCCGAAAATTCTTTAGAGAGACTAGGGTTTTTTCGATTTTTCTGTCTCAAAAATTATGACCTCTCGTGTGTAATTTCTGTACTGAAATAACTTATTTATAATGCAGGCCACTAACACCTTAGGGCCCATTAGTCATAAGCTGGGGCCCGACAAGCAAAGCCCGCTCGTTCAGAAATTAATATAAAATTCATCGTGACTCCGATTGATGAAACGATTTCACCAATGTGCACAGAAACCATTTCTGCATGTTTTAAAGTCAAAATAAATTTTCCTGAATCCGAATTCAGTGGTTTCCAAAAATGTCCATCCCTATGTCATTTTAGGAAATCCTACTCCCTTACTCTTATTTAAGAAGTCCAACTCCTTAGTTCATTAAATTTAACTCTTTAAATTTAACTATCTCAACGGGGATTAAAACTCCATTACACTGTGTGACCCTCAATGGTTCAGGGATACAGCTAGCCGTGGGCTCACAACTCCTTGTGACTCGGAACAACACTTTCCGACTTGCCCAACGAATCATGGTAAAGCGCCTAGCAACATCGCCCCATGATTCCCTAGGTATCACTGATAGTGCCTACAAGAACCAGTAGATTTTGGTTAACGTACAGTACGGTCCCTTCATCCATATATCCCGATCGAATCAACAACCATTGGTATATCGAGAGTCGCTCAAGATTCGATAACTATGCAATGCATCTTGAAGATCAAATTAGTGACATCGCATGTGCTACTAAGAAACCATTTCTTAAATCACATCAAGTACTCTGGCCAGAGATTTGTCACACTAATATCTCCTCAGATCGCATAGGATATCCACACTCGCAAGTATGTGGTGAATCCTTGACAACAATGCATTGACTCCTATATGTGTCGTAACTGTACCCAATCTCGACACCTGATGACCCCCTCAGAGTCGGTAAACGAGTCAAAGCACAGTACTAGCATATAGAGTCTCCATGATGTTTCAAGTCGTAAGGACTAATGGTGTACAACCAAAACCGCGGACTTTATCCACTCGATAAGTGATAACCACTTGGAAAGTCCGGATAGGGTAGTTCGATTATTCATCCTATGAATATCCATTTGCATGCTTCGAACATCTTCATGTTCCCTACCAATGAAACGTGGTACTCAGCATCGCAAATGCTAGTCTCAAACTCGAGCGATCCTTATCCTTATTATCGGACGGCTCAATCGACTAGGAACGGTTTTAGAACATACAGTGACTATAAGATGTATTTCATGATAGACATCTCCATGTTCTACCACATCTTACATACACTATAGTATATTCAAGGTCTTTATCAAAACAACAATAGTATATCACAATATAACAATATGAAGTAATATAAAGTCATTGCCATAAAAGTGTAAATAATATTAAACAAAAGATTGTTTATACAAAGAGTCAACAAAGCCCATAGCCACACAGTTGGCTCACTGGGCACCCACTCTTACAATCTCCCACTTGCCCTATAGCCAACTAGTCATACTACGTAGACCCATTGCTTCGCGATGTTTGTCAAACAATGGTCCTGGCAAAGGCTTAGTAAGTGGATCAGCGATATTGTCTGCAGAGGCCACTCGTTCGACACTGATGTCTCCTCTTTCCACAATCTCCCGGATTATGTGGTATTTCCTCAGTACGTGTTTGGATCTTTGATGAGACCTTGGTTCCTTTGCTTGAGCAACGGCACCCGTGTTGTCGCAGTACACCGGGACTGGACCAACAAATTCAGGAATGACGCCCAACTCTTGGACGAAATTCCTCATCCAAACGGCCTCTTTAGCAGCAGCTGATGCTGCAATGTATTCAGCCTCAGTGGTGGAATCCGCTGTGGTGTCCTGCTTGGAACTCTTCCAAGAGACAGCACCACCATTGAGCATGAACACAAATCCAGAGGTTGACTTCGAGTCATCCACATCACTTTGGAAGCTAGAGTCGGTATAGCCTTCCAGTTTGAGTTCTCGTCCTCCATAAACCATGAACATATTCTTAGTCCTTCGCAAGTACTTAAGAATGTCCTTCACGGCTTTCCAATGCATCTGACCAGGATTAGACTGATATCTGCTCGTGACACTCAGAGCAAATGCTACATCCGGTCTGGTAGATATCATCCCATACATGATACTACCTATAGCTGACGCATATGGTACATGTGTCATATTCTCTATCTCTGCATCAGTCTTGGGACACATAGACTTGGATAGAGAAACTCCATGACACATGGGTAGATGTCCTCTCTTGGACCCATCCATTGAAAACCGTTTCAATATGGTATCGATGTAGGTTGATTGAGTGAGTCCTATCATTCTCTTAGATCTATCCCTATAGATCTGTATCCCAAGAATGTAGGATGCCTCACCCAAATCCTTCATCGAAAATCTACCTGATAACCATATCTTTGTTGACTGCAACATCCCTACATCATTCCCAATGAGTAGGATGTCATCAACATAAAGTACTAAGAATGTCACCGCATCCTTAACTACTTTCTTGTACACGCAAGGTTCCTCCGGGTTCTTGATGAAACCAAAGTCTTTAATTGTTTCATCAAATTTCTGGTTCCAACTTCTTGATGCTTGTTTTAGACCATAAATTGATCTCTGAAGCTTGCATACCTTATGCTCGCTTCCCATGGATGTGTACCCCTCAGGCTGCTTCATATAGATTTCTTCCTTAATGTCTCCATTAAGAAAAGCAGTCTTCACATCCATTTGCCATATCTCATAGTCATACCATGCAGCTATGGCAATAAGGATTCTTATGGACTTGAACATTGCAACTGGTGAAAAGGTTTCGTCATAGTCAACTCCTTGCCTTTGAGTATAACCTTTAGCCACCAATCGCGCCTTGTAAGTCAATATCTTACCATCAGGCCCAAGCTTTCTTTTGTAGATCCATTTACACCCTATTGGAACAATTCCATCGGGAGGATCCACTAAAGACCAGACTTGGTTAGTATGCATCGAATCCAATTCTGACTGCATAGCTTCAAGCCATAAATTCGAATCCGCATCAGAAATTGCTTCCTTGAAGCTTCTTGGATCACATCCAATGTCGGGTTCATCTTGACCCTCTTCAAGAAGAAGACCATATCGAACTGGAGGTCTAGAAGTCCTCTCGGATCTTCTAGGTGCAGGCGTGTCCAGCAATGGTTCCTGAGGTGTGGGATCGTTATTTTGTATTTCGGGTTCTTCTCGAACTTCTTCGAGTTCCATCATCTCGCCTTTCTTATCCAATAAGAACTCCTTCTCCAAGAAGGTGGCATTCCGTGAAACAAACACCTTTGTTTCAGCAGGATAATAGAAATAATATCCGATTGAATTCTTCGGATACCCCACAAAATAACACAAGCTGGATCGACTATCCAACTTATCTCCCACTGTCCGCTTCACGTAAGCAGGACATCCCCAAATCCTCAAGTACGAATACTTAGGAGCTTTGCCATTCCATAACTCGTATGGTGTTTTGTCCACTTCTTTAGAGTGGACGTTGTTCAACAACAATACCGCCGTTTCAAGCGCATAGCCCCAAAACGAAGGTGGAAGCTCAGTGAAGCTCATCATAGATCGAACCATGTCCAACAAAGTTCGATTACGACGCTCCGATACACCATTAAGCTGTGGTGTCATAGGAGGAGTCCACTGAGAGAGAATCCCATTCTCTTTTAGATAGTCCAAAAACTCGGTACTCAAGTATTCTCCACCTCGATCCGATTGAAGTGCTTTAATACTTTTACCTAGCTTGTTTTCTACTTCAGCCCTGAATTCTTTGAACTTTTCAAATGCTTCAGACTTATATTTCATTAAATATAAATACCCATACCTTGAATAATCATCAGTAAAGGTAATGAAGTAGATGTGGCCATGTTGAGTCCCTACTCTAAATGGACCACAAACATCTGTATGGATCAAATCCAACAGATTTTGACTACGTTCAGGCTTCCCCTTAAAAGGAGATTTAGTCATTTTCCCTTTTAGGCAGGATTCACAAGTAGGTAGAGAGTTAATATCAGACATATCAAACATGCCCTCTCCCACTAGCTTGTTCATCCTCCTTGAGGAAATATGACCTAGTCTAGCGTGCCAAAGGTTTGCCGGGTTTTGACTATCGATTTTCCTTTTGTTTGTTGTCGCCGGTTTGTCAATACAATTTACTGGAACGTCTTTTAGTTTTAAATTGTATAGATCGTTTTCAAGTTGTCCATTTCCAATTAAACATTCATTCTTGTAAATATTGCAAATCCCATTCACAAAATTACAAGAATAACCATCTCTATCAAGCATAGAAATAGAAATAATGTTTTTAATTAAATCTGGCACAAATAAAACATCTATCAAAAGTAACTTAAAACCGTTCTGCAAAAATAAATATTTCCCATAGCTATGGATTTAACTCTGGAACCATTCCCGAGCCTTGACTGGGTCTCACCCATCCTTAGCCTATTACTTCTTATCATCATTTGCAACTCATTGCAAATATGAGATCTACATCTGGTATCCAATACCCAAGAAGTAGTATTAAAAATATTTATTTCAATGTATAACATACCCTTTGCAGTTCGCAACTGCTTGAGGTATTCCTTGCAGTTACGTTTCCAATAACCGGGTTTCTTGCAGTGATGGCAAACTTGTTTAGACTTGTCCAATTTTGTATGTAACATTTTGCCTTGAGATCATGGTCCAACCATTTCTCTAGTTACATCAGCCAGGGATGTTTTCGGAGAAGCCTTTTCTAACACTTAGAAAATCTTTTTCCGAACTTAGGACAATCTTAACTTATGGAATCATTCTGTATTTGTTTGCGTCAATAAGTTTGTTTTGTTGGAGAACAGAAACATGTGGATTACTGAGATAAAACAGACAATTATCGATGATTGTTTAAATAATTTACTAAGACATAAAATTGGCGAATTTTATTTTATGAATCTCACTCCCACTATTTTAACGATTTCACCACCCTCTAGTGAAAACGGGAAACTTTTTCCTTAGTGAGAACATGGAGTCCAATTGACAAACTTATGGTCCCGAATAATATCAGCCAACCATAATTCTCAAAAGGTAGAGCCCAATTGCTTCCAAAGCAACCCCCATGTGTTTACCTCATGTCCAATAAGGGCCCAATAATATGACGCCGTTTAAAGTGACATGTCAAGATGACCCATCAATATTAAGTTGTGATGGACGGTCGCCATGTGGATCCCCCAATAATATGAGCCGATCCCATGGGAGTTCCACCCAACTTACAACATTTGTCGATCCAATGTACAGCTTTCCGACGGACGGGCCCCCCCAATAATATGAGCCGGACCGTATCCGCGGGTAGCATCACATACATTGACCGTTGATGGAAGGTAGGAACATTTAAACAATATTTAAATTTCCTTTATTTATCTTGATATAAATTTTAAATCATATTTAAAATGAGGGATTTTATTTATAAAAATATTTGTCTCATCATATTAATTTATTGCATGCATTGCCGGATTCACGCAATTTATGTCTAAACATGCATACAATCATAATATCACATATTATATAGGATGATCGATTCCATTTCTAATTGACCCGTGGTTGCCAATCACGGGTCTTAGTCCAATCCTAGGTAATATGCAGTATGCAAATGCAATCCTATTACATATGCTTCCAATTTACATTTCTTCAGTCTTCATTGTCTGCTGGGCCCACCATCTTCAAATCTTGATCTCCCACTAAATCTAATGTATTTACAATTAAATAACAATGACAAGTAGGGGATACATTTTTAGGGGGGGAACGGGCTATAAACCAAGCCCACTTTTATTACATATGACATTCATATCGGGCCATAAACCAGGCCCATTAATAAAACCAACAACAATAAAGACAAAATGTAAATTCCTAACATACACCTACAAAATTGGTCATGGCAATCGATCATCCTTATCCAATAACATTTAATTCAAAATTAATTTATTGGATAACATGCTGTGGCAATTCAAATTTAAACAAGATAAAATCATATTTTATATATAAAATCACATTTCACATATAAAATCATATTTTATCTCCATATCAAATAAAATCATATTTTATCTATAAAATCCAATTTTACAAATAAAATCATATTTTATCTAATATATCATAAGATCATATCTTATCATCAATTGTACCAAAATAATTGATTTCAAAATTCAATTTACGGATAAAATATTAAAATTTTCCAAAAATTCAAATTTATCCAAAATCAATTTTAAAATTTACGGACTCGAACAATTCGATCCGAAATCTCGTGAACCAATCAAAAACAATTTTTGACCGGACCAAAAATAAAATTTTAAATATTAAAATTAAAATATAATTTTTCCCGCGGGCCACCCGGGACACTCCCGGGTTGGCCCGCACCCGGGGCGCGGGCCGGGGGCAGCCCGGCTGCCCCCTTAGGGCAGCGCCTGGCGCCGCCCCTGGGCGGCGCCCTGGGCGCTGCGCTGGGCGGCGCCGAGCGCCGCCCCTGGGCAGCGCCGAGCGCTGCCCTGCGCAGCGCCCAGCGCTGCCCTGGGCGGCGCCGTGCGCCGCCCTGGGCGGCGACGGTCGCCGCCTTGGGCGGCGCTGTGCGCCCCCTTTGGGCGGCGCCGTGCGCCGCCCGGGGCAGCAACAATTGCTGCCCCACCGGGCAGCGATCCAATCGCTGCCCGGGTTTTGCCCCGAAAAAAAATTTTTTTTATTAAAAATATTTATTTTGTTTCAAAAACCGAGACTCAAAAATTTTGTACAATTGATTAATTCAATCGATTGATCTGAGCAACCTGGCTCTGATACCACTGTTGTAAAACTGGCGAGTTCCCAGACCAATTACGATTGATACCCGGTGCAGCGGAAGTTTAAAAATTTTTCATGGAACGTTTCCATGGTATGGGTATCAACCGTTCATCGATTGAATTACGTGTGTGTAAAATTTAAATAACAATTAAATAAATTTTACCTCAAATCTCGCAACGAGATTAATGGACACCAACAGAACAATTCTGCTCTTGTTGTCTCTCCCTGGAACCGATGAACGCCTTCAATCAGGTCCACGAACAGAGGTTTAATCCCTCTGATAGATTGCACTAGAAAATCTATCAGAAGTTTTCTGCGAAGAGAATACACGAATTTGATTCGTTATTCCTTACTGCGATTCAAAATCACAGACCGGAATTTCTCGGGCAGAGGGGGAGGGTTCGGCCGAAAATTCTTTTAGAGAGACTAGGGTTTTTCGATTTTTCTGTCTCAAAAATTATGACCTCTCGTGTGTAATTTCTGTACTGAAATAACTTATTTATAATGCAGGCCACTAACACCTTAGGGCCCATTAGTCATAAGCTGGGGCCCGACAAGCAAAGCCCGCTCGTTCAGAAATTAATATAAAATTCATCGTGACTCCGATTGATGAAACGATTTCACCAATGTGCACAGAAACCATTTCTGCATGTTTTAAAGTCAAAATAAATTTTCCTGAATCCGAATTCAGTGGTTTCCAAAAATGTCCATCCCTATGTCATTTTAGGAAATCCTACTCCCTTACTCTTATTTAAGAAGTCCAACTCCTTAGTTCATTAAATTTAACTCTTTAAATTTAACTATCTCAACGGGGATTAAAACTCCATTACACTGTGTGACCCTCAATGGTTCAGGGATACAGCTAGCCGTGGGCTCACAACTCCTTGTGACTCGGAACAACACTTTCCGACTTGCCCAACGAATCATGGTAAAGCGCCTAGCAACATCGCCCCATGATTCCCTAGGTATCACTGATAGTGCCTACAAGAACCAGTAGATTTTGGTTAACGTACAGTACGGTCCCTTCATCCATCCCGATCGAATCAACAACCATTGGTATATCGAGAGTCGCTCAAGATTCGATAACTATGCAATGCATCTTGAAGATCAAATTAGTGACATCGCATGTGCTACTAAGAAACCATTTCTTAAATCACATCAAGTACTCTGGCCAGAGATTTGTCACACTAATATCTCCTCAGATCGCATAGGATATCCACACTCGCAAGTATGTGGTGAATCCTTGACAACAATGCATTGACTCCTATATGTGTCGTAACTGTACCCAATCTCGACACCTGATGACCCCCTCAGAGTCGGTAAACGAGTCAAAGCACAGTACTAGCATATAGAGTCTCCATGATGTTTCAAGTCGTAAGGACTAATGGTGTACAACCAAAACCGCGGACTTTATCCACTCGATAAGTGATAACCACTTGGAAAGTCCGGATAGGGTAGTTCGATTATTCATCCTATGAATATCCATTTGCATGCTTCGAACATCTCCATGTTCCCTACCAATGAAACGTGGTACTCAGCATCGCAAATGCTAGTCTCAAACTCGAGCGATCCTTATCCTTATTATCGGACGGCTCAATCGACTAGGAACGGTTTTAGAACATACAGTGACTATAAGATGTATTTCATGATAGACATCTCCATGTTCTACCACATCTTACATACACTATAGTATATTCAAGGTCTTTATCAAAACAACAATAGTATATCACAATATAACAATATGAAGTAATATAAAGTCATTGCCATAAAAGTGTAAATAATATTAAACAAAAGATTGTTTATACAAAGAGTCAACAAAGCCCATAGCCACACAGTTGGCTCACTGGGCACCCACTCTTACATATCATGAAATACATCTTATAGTCACTGTATATTCTAAACTGTTCCTAGTCGATTGAGCCGTCCGATAATAAGGATAAGGATCGCTCGAGTTTGAGACTAGCATTTGCGATGCGGAGTACCACGTTTCATTGGTAGGGAACATGGAGATGTTCGAAGCATGCAAATGGATATTCATAGGATGAATAATCGAACTACCCTATCCGGACTTTCCAAGTGGTTATCACTTATCGAGTGGATTAAGTCCGCGGTTTTGGTTGTACACCATTAGTCCTTATTACTTGAAACATCATGGAGACTCTATATGCTAGTACTGTGCTTTGACTCGTTTACCGACTCTATGGGGGTCATCAGGTGTCGGGATTGGGTACAGTTACAACACATATAGGAGTCGATGCATTGTTGTCAAGGATTCACCACATACTTGCGAGTGTGGATATCCTATGCGATCTGAGGAGATATTAGTGTGACGAATCTCTGGCCAGAGTACTTGATGTGATTTAAGAAATGGTTTCTTAGTAGCACATGCGATGTCACTAATTTGATCTTCAAGATGTATTGCATAGTTATCGAATCTTGAGCGACTCTCGATATACCAATGGTTGTTGATTCGATCGGGATATATGGATGAAGGGACCGTACTGTACGCTAACCAAAATCTACTGGTTCTTGTAGGCACTATCAGTGATACCTAGGGAATCATGGGGCGATGTTGCTAGGCGCTTTACCATGATTCGTTGGGCAAGTCGGAAAGTGTTGTTCCGAGTCACAAGGAGTTGTGAGCCCACGGCTAGCTGTATCCCTGAACCATTGAGGGTCACACAGTGTAATGGAGTTTTAATCCCCGTTGAGATAGTTAAATTTAAAGAGTTAAATTTAATGAATAAAGAAGTTGGACTTCTTAAATAAGAGTAAGGGAGTAGGATTTCCTAAAATGACATAGGGATGGACATTTTTGGAAACCACTGAATACGGATTCAGGAAAATTTATCTTGACTTTAAAATGTGCAGAAATGGTTTCTGTGCACATTGGTAAAATTGGTTTATCAATCGGAGTCACGATAAATTTTATATTAATTTCTGAACGTGCGGGCTTTGCTTGTCGGGCCTCAACTTATGACTAATGGGCCCTAAGCTGTTACTGGCCTGCATTATAAATAAGTTATTGCAGTACAGAAATTACACACAACAGGTCATAATTTGAGACAGGTTTTTCGAAAACCCTAGCCTCCTCTCTCTCAAAGTGGCCGAACACCCTCCCTCTCTGTCTGAGAAATTCCGGTCTGTGATTTTGAATTGCAGTCTGGAATAGCGAATCAAATTCGTTTATTCTCTTCGCAGAAAACTTCTGATAGATTTTCTAGTGCAATCTATCAGAGGGATTAAACCTCCATTCGTGGACCTGATTGAAGGACAGCTTGTTCATCAGTTCCAGGGAGATACAAGAAGCGCAGAGAAATCTGTGTGGTGTCCAATAATCTCGCTTCGAGATTGAAGGTAAAATTTAATAATAGTTATTTAATTTTACACACACTTATAATTTAATCGTTAAACGGTTGATACCCACACTATGGAATTGTTCCATAATAAAATTTTAAACTTCCGCTGCACCGGGTATCAATCGTGATTGATCTGAGAGCCGCGTTTCCAACACTATGGCCTTACAGTGTTCTATGGGATTCACCTCAGTATTACTTGGGAACTGGCCGCAGTTGTTATCTTTCAGTTCGTTCGCCAACTGTCCAATGCTATTCTCCATGGATTGCAACACCGCACCCATGTTGGCCACGTACGTCTCTAGGCTGTCTAGGCGAGTCTCAGTTCTCGCCATTCTCTTACTCGATTCCTGCACGAAAGTACTAACAACATCTTCCAAAGATGACTTACCCTCACCCTTATTTTTAATGAACCCCAGAGGATTCAACACATTATTATTGTTAGCATAAGAAAAATTTTCATGATTTCTCAAACCTGGGTGATAAGTATTTGGAATAGGATTACCTCTGTAGCCTACATAACATCTTTGATTCGTGTAATGCACTTGTTTAGGATGATGAGATTCGTCCATAGCACCCGGCACACCTGCTGGTTCTTCAATACTCACTTTATTCAATGCGGCTACCTATGTAGTCAGTGCAGATAATTGGGTAGTGATAGATGTGAGAGGATCCACTGCATATACTCCAACTAGCTTCTTAACTCCCATACGCTCAGATGGCCATTGAAAACTATTGATCGTCATCTGTTTCAGCATATCGTAGGCCTGAGCGGGATCCTTCGCAAATATAGTACCTCCAGCCGCGGAATCCACAGACATCCTCCTAGGCGCATTTAGTCCGTTGTAAAACCACTCGATCTGTTCCCAATCTGCAAAATTGTGGTTAGGACAACGTCTAAGTAAATCTTTGTACCTTTCCCATGCCTCGTAGAGCTGTTCAGAGTCCATCTACCGAAAAGTGCTGATTTCAATTTTCAGTTGGGTGGACTTGGAAGGTGGAAAATATTTTGCAAGAAATTTGACCTCCATATCCTCCCATGTAGCAATTCTCCCTAGCGGCATTGACTGCAACCAACTCCTTGCTTGATCCCTAAGATAAAAAGAAAACAAGCGTAAATGTATAATATCCTCAGACACACCATTAATTTTACTGTATCAGATATTTCCAAGAAAGTGCGTAGGCGTAGGTGAGAATCAGCAGTGACGCTTCCATTAAATCTGTTCTGTTGAACCATGTTGATCAACAATGGCTTCAGTTCAAAATTGTTGGCGTTAATGGTCCCTCGAGCGATTCCAGAATAGTGAGCCTGGATCGTCGGCCTGAAGTGATCTCTCATAGGCACCAGGGGAGCTTGATTCACATTCTCTTCAGCCATGTTATTGACTTCTTCTCTTCTAAGTCTTCTCAAAGCATGTGCAGTGCGCTCGATCTCCGGATCAAAAAGTAAAGAATTCGCACTTTGAGATCGTCGCATAAACTGAAATTTAAAAATAAGAAGAAATCAATTAGTAACTTAAAATAAAATAAAAACTCTAAATTAAAACTTAGACTAATTGATAACAAGACAAACAAAATCAAAATTTACTCCCCGGCAATGGCACCAAAAACTTGTGGTGAAAAATACTCGCAAGCGTACGAGTGTCAAGTTTTAATATAGTGATAGAGAGAGTGTCGATCCCACAAGGAGTAAATTGAAAATATTCAATACTTGTGATTAAAATAGTCTTAATTTTATTTAGAAAATTAAACTTTAGAGATTTGCTGACAAATTAAATAAATTATGAAGGTTTGTAAAGCGCGCGCACACACAATCCTTAAGAGATTATCAATCAAAGAGAAAAAGTCTAGAGGTTTTAATTTCACCTGGTCTCAACAATATTCATTCCTAGTTAATCTATTTTCATGAGTTCTTTTCAATTAATAACCAAGAACACATAGATTATACTATTTCCCTCTCCCGAGTATCAAATAGAGTGTATCAATTACAGATCGATTTCAATATCCCTATTAAAAATCTACTTGTAAATATAAGTGTAAAAAAATGTTCTTTTCAGGCTTTATTTAATTTATAAGCTCTCCCGAGTCATATAAATAATTAATATTGTGAATTCTATCGATATTATTCTAAATCCCCTCTCCCAAGTGTCGGATTCTAAATAAATATGATAAATCAATTTATGGCCAGTAAATTGATAAGAATTTTAAAACTAGAATCAAAATTAATTTAGAAGAACTCAATTCAATAAAATCAACAATTCATAAACACGTCTTGACCAGGTTCCATCAACCTCTAGACATAAAAAGTTTAGTTCATAATCAAAATATTGCAAAAACAATTCATGTTCATGAAACTAGACATCAAATCAAAGTTTAATGACAAAAGATAAAGAAAACTAATCCAAAGATGCGATGTCGTGTCCGGATAATGCGATCTTCTTCCTTGTTCAAGATTTTCTCTTCAAGTTTGCGCAGATTTTTTCTTCAAATTTCTCTCTCGATCGTGCGTGTGATTCTCCTCTGATGTGCGGCGGCTTCCCCCTCAATTGTGTGCAAAAGAATCCCTTTTATATGTACTTCAAATCCAATAAATAAAAGCCTACGAAAGTCCAAAGGTTTTCTTCCCGAAAAATCCAAAAAATTGACTTTCGTGATGGCGCGCCCGCGCATGCCTCTTGGGTTAGAAAATATGCATCGCGCGACAATTTTCAAAAAGTCATATCTCCCAATCTAACCATCGAATTGAGCTGAAATTTTGATAGCAGCTTCAAAACATCTTAAATTTATTATGAACGGTAGAGATTGAATTTTGATTCCTCAATAATTTCCAGTAATTTTCTGAAGTTGATACTCCATAATGCATCCTTCCGCTTCTTCTTGCTACTTTTGCACCAATCCTTGCAACTCACAAAAACAACAACTAACATGCATAAAATCCACTCTATACATCACAAAAGCCAAGTCAAATAATATATAAATTAAGTGCATAAATTGCACTTATCATATGGACATTATGAGTTTCTAGTAATGTCATTTGAGTTAACTAATGCACTGGCTGTATTTATGGATCTGATGAATCGAGTATTCCGGGATTTTCTAGACAAGTTTGTCGCCGTGTTCATAGATGATATTCTAGTGTATTCACATGATGTTAATGAACACGCGTACCATCTGAGACTTGTGTTGCAGACTCTGAGGGATAGACAGTTGCACGCCAAGTTGAGTAAGTACGAGTTCTGGTTGAATCGGGTGGTATTTATTGGCCACAATATATCCAGGGACAGAGTTTCTGTGGATCCGAGCAAGATTGAGGCTGTTATGAATTGGTCGTGTCAGACGACGGTAGCTGAGATCTGTAGTTTTTTGGGTCTAGCAGGATATTATCGTCGCTTTATCGCGAATTTTTCGCAGCTAGCTCGACCTCTGACACAACTTACCCGAAAGGGCGTGAATTTTGAGTGGTCCTCAAAATGTGAATTTTTTTTTGTGAGATTCATAGACGGTTGACTTTTGATCCCGTGTTGGCTTTACCGTCTGGGTCAGGATGGTATGTGGTGTACACGGATGCTTCTCTTCAGGGACTGAGATGTGTCCTAACTCAGAACGGGCATGTGATTGCATACGCCTCTAGACAGTTGAAAGTTCACGAGAATAATTACCCAGTGTATGATCTTGAGTTAACAGTTATTGTTTTTGCATTGAAGATCTGGTCTCATTACCTTTATGGAAAGAGATTTGAGATCTTCATAGACAAGAGTCTCAAGTATTTGTTCACTCAGGCGGAGTTGAACATGCGACAGAGACTTTGGATGGATTTGCTTGAGGATTATGAATGCGAAATTAAGTACCATCCAGGAGCTGCTAATCTCACTGCTGATGCTTTGAGTCGCAAGGTGCGAGTGTCCGCACTTCAGACTGGTTTCGTAACCATTATTATAAAATATTATTGTTCTTAAGGGTATACCTTCAAGTATAATAAAGGCATGCAGAGTATCCAGATTTTTGCGATCTCATCTTAGCCAGCTTTTTATTCTCAGATTCAAGATTCTCAGATGTCTTATCCGAAGACTCAATGTTTGGCTTGTTTAGCCAGAGATGATAGTACGTCTGGATTCCACTATCAGTCTGATGTTTTCCTTTGTTTGTCTGGCTGTATTGTTGTTCCGGAGGATGATACTCTGAGGGAAGAGATTTTATCCCAGACTCATCGTTCTAAGTTGAGTATTCATCCAGGAAACAACAAGATGTACAAAGATTTGCGTACTAGGTTCTGGTGGAAGGAATGAAGAAAAGTGTGTATCAGTGTGTTTCGAGATGTTTGCTGTGTCAGCAGGTCAAGTCAAAGCACCGACAACCTGGATGATTGTTTCACAGTCTACCTATTCCTGAGTGGAAATTGGAGTTTATCATTATGGACTTCGTGACTCATTTACCTGTGTCCTCGAGGAATTGTGATGCTATCTAGGTTGTGGTGGACCGTTCACCAAATCAACATATTTCATTCCTTATAATCGGGAATACAGTTTTGACAGGATGGCACGTTTGTACATCCAAGAGATTGTTTGATTGCACGGAGCGCCTGTGAGCATAGTCAGTGATCGAGACCCCAGGTTTACTTCCAGGTTTTGGGGGAATTTACAGCGCGCTATGGGTACTAATCTTAGTTTGAGTACTGCATATCACCCAGAGACTGACGGGCAGTCAGAGCGCATGATTCGTACTCTTGAAGATATGTTGCGTGCATGTTCTATGGATTTTGGTCCGGCTTTGCAAGATCAGTTGCCATTGATTGAGTTCGCGTACAACAACAGTTATCATAGCAGTATTGACATGAAACCTATTGAGGTGTTTTATGGGAAAAGATGTCGTACTTAACTGTTCTGGGAAGAAGTGGGGGAGAGACAGGTTGAGGGACCAAAGTTAGTCCAGCAGGCTGTTGATATTGTTGGACAGATCAAGATGAGAATTAAAACTGCGCAAGATCGGCAGACGAGTTATGCGAATGTTAAGCGTAGACCTTTGCATTTTGACGTGGGCGAGAAGGTGATATGAATCTAGGAGGTGCTCAACTATTTATATTTTTCCAAGATTTGGTTCGTAATTTGTCCTCGAGAATTGAAGGATTTGGGATTCATAGAAATCTAGTTGAAGTATTTGAAGATCAATTTGGGAGTTGCCTATGCGTCCTTGAAGTGTTAAAAGTCAAAAATATTGAAGGAAACAATTTTCGGACAGAAGTGCTCTCGCCCGAGCGGCCATTTTCTACCGCTCGAGCGAGCCCAAGTTGAATTTTGGGCAGAGCGTCTTACGCTCGATCGGGCATTTCTTACCGATAGAGCGAGCTGTATTCTTTAGGAAAAATATTTTGGCAGAGTTTTTGTCACTCGATCCGCCATTTCTTACCGATCGAGCGAGCTGGGTTTTCCGGGAAAAAACACATACTTCGGCGTGTTGTGTGTGCGCGTGGGTTTTTGATGATTTTTTTTTCTTATTTTAAGTATTTTAGACCTACTAGAAAACTTTCTAGATGATATATTTGATATCTTTAGGCAATATTTTGTGTTATCTTTTATTTTTGATTGTAAACTATAAATACTTTGTTGATTTTCATTAATAATAATTCAGATTCAGTTTATACACAAATTATTGAAATTTTCTCTAGAATTTTATTCAAAGCTTTGCTTTGGCTTTTCAAATCAAACTTTTTCCACTTTAATTACTTGGAAGAGTTTTTTGATTGATTTATCACTGAAGATTGTCAAATACAAGTTATCTGAAGGTTTTCTTTGGTTTCGATTGTCGTGATTTCTGTTGTTAATCGTCCCATCGATTAAATGTGGAAATCCAAAATTTTATCAATTTTACTTGTTTCAAAGATTGAGAAAAACTCTTTGGATCTTTTGATTATTGGTTAGAGGGTGCGATTTAATTTATAACTGTGTTTGTTAATCTTACTCATCAAGATTTATATCATTTGGTATCAAAACCAAGGTTTTGAATCAAGTAAGTATCCTATCTACATCTAGATCTGTTCTTCGTGTTTTTCGTTCTTCATCCTTTGTTCTTCATCTGAGTCTATTTTTTTCCAAATTTCAAAGTCGTTTCTGCGTCAATCTTTTCGTCCAAGTCTTCATGTCTTGTGCTACAAGTTATTTAAAAAAAAACAAAAAATTTTTTAAGAAAAATAGCTTGTGGCCAATTCCATTGTCTTTGTTTATTCTTGGGCGCGAGTCAAAATTCAATTTATCCACAAAATTTCTTGCTTGTTTTGCCAATCTTTGTGATCAATTTTCATGCATCTAAAAGTTTTTAAACTTGAAGGTTTGATTCTTTACTCTACAAAGCAAAGCCTTACCACAAATTTGAGTGAAAAAATGAGTGTTTGAATGATTCGTTTGGAGTGAACTGTGAGAATTTGTGTGAAAAAATTTTATTACTAACAATTTTCTAGCAGGTACCATGAATTCTAAAGAAGGATAAATTTCGAACCTAGATTTTTCTACGGTTCAAATGGAAGAATTGACCGAGATGATGAGAAAGGCGGTTAAGGAAGTGCTTAAGCCAATACATAAGAAATTGAGTAAGTTGGAGGATGACTATGGTATTGGTAGAGGTGAAGAAAGTAGTAGGAGAGATTATGGGAGTAGGAGAGAGAAAAAAATTGATGGGTTTAGAGATGTTTATAGGCATGATGAGTTGTCCACATGGAGGTCGAATATAAAATAGGAGATCGTGACTAAGCCCATGAGATAGTCAAGGCGTGAAAATCCAAAACGTCAATATCAAGGTACATCTAAACTTTCAATTTTTCGTACTTGTGATATTGTATGCTTATGGTCTCTAGAAGTTGGGCATGATATTAGCCAATGTTCTAATGAGGTGGTGAAAGTGATGAATTCTCATGTAGAGTTTGAATCCAAAGTTGTAGTGAATGTTGAATCAAAAGTTGAAGTTGAAATTGAGAAAGTTGATAACAATGATGCTTCAACGAATGATGATGTGAGTATTGAAAAAAGACGTGGTGGGAAATGAATCATCATTAGATGTAGGAGTTTTCAGTGATCATGTGTGTGTTACTAGTGACGTTCACAATGATTTATTGGATTTGAATTCTACTTTTATTTTTCAATTGAGTCCAAAAGAAGTTCTTGAGGATCAATTCAAAGTTGAAAATATGAGTGATATGGCTAAAAAAAAAAGTAATAAAAAAGGTGAGATAGTCATAGAAAAAGAAAAAGAACATTTTGAGGTCGAAAGAAAGAGCGTTCAAAAGAGTGAGATGACCTGTGAGATAAAAAAAGAGAGGAAAGAAAAGAGAGGAAAGAGACCAAGAAAAAAAGAAATAAATATGGTCCAAAATTATGAGGTTGAAAATTTTGTTCAATTGAATAAAATTCCTAAAGTACTTTTGTATAAAGAGGCCTCATTGTCATGATTTAGCCGGTTCAATCTCGAGCATTGTTTGTTCTTCTTTGCATGATGTTGGAGATGTATTGATGAAGAAGCAAATGAAATACAATACTAAAAGGCTTAACATGTTGGTTCCATGTCAAGGTAAGAGGCAAGATTTGAGGACAAATCTTTTTGAAAAAGGGAAGTCTGATATGAATCTAGGAGGTGCTCAACGATTCACATTGTTCCAAGATTTGGTTCGTAATTTGTCCTAAAGAATTGAAGGATTTGGGATTCATGGCAATCTATTTGAAGATTTTGAAGATCAATTTGGGAGTTGCCTATGCGTCCTTGAAGTGTTAGAAGTCAAAAATATTGAAGGATACAATTTTCGGACAGAAGTGCTCTCGCCCGAGCGGCCATTTTCTACCGCTCGAGCGTGCCCAAGTTGAATTTAGGGCAAAGCGTCTTACGCTCGATTGGGCATTTCTTACCAATCGAGCGAGATGTATTCTTCAGGAAAAATATTTTGGCAGAGTTTTTGTCGCTCGATCCGCCATTTATTACCGATCGAGCGAGCTGGGTTTTTCGGGAAAAAACACACACTTCAGCATGTTGTGTTTGTGCGTGGGTTTTTGATGATTTTTGATTATTTTAAGTATTTTAGACGAACTAGAAAACTTTCTAGATGATATATTTGATATATTTAGGCAATATTTTGCGTTATCTTTTATTTTTGATTGTAAAATATAAATACTTTGTTTATTTTCATTAATAATAATTCAAATTCAGTTTATACACAAATTATTAAAATTCTCTCTAGAATTTTATTCAAAGCTTTGCTTTAGCTTTTCAAATCAAACTTTTTCCAGTTTAATTACTTGGAAGCGTTTGTCGATTGATTTCTCACTGAAAATTGTCAGATACAAGTTATCTGAAGGTTTTCTTTGTTTTGGATTGTCGTGATTTCTGTTGTTAATCGTCCCGTCGATTAAAGGTGAAAATCCAAAATTTTATCAATTTTACTTGTTTCAAAGATTGGGAAAAACTCTTTGGATTTTTTGATTATTGATTAGAGGGTGCGATTTAATTTATAACCGTGTTTGCTAATCCTACTCATCAAGATTAATATAAGAAGGTATTCTTGAATGTCTCACCATTTAGTAGGATTTTGAGATTCGGTCTCAAGGATAAGTTATCTTCTAGGTTCATTGGTCCATTTGAGATTTTGGAAAGTGTTGGAGATTTGTCTTTGGCGTTACCACCGTATTTGTCGAGTATCCACGACGTTCCATATTTCAGTATTGCGAGGGTATGTGGCAGATGAGTCTCATATCTTACAATCATCTGATGTAAAATTGGATGCAGATTTGACGTACGTGGAGAGACCTTTGTATATCATAGGTCATAAGGATAAAATCTTACGCAACAAGATCGTTCCTCTTGTTCTAGTTCAGTGGCAGCGTCGAGGCACTGAAGAAGCCACTTGGAAACTTGATAGTCGCATGCGTACAGATTATCCAGAGTTGTTTTGAAATTTGTATTTTGATTGTATCTTGTAAAATGTTCAGTTTGAATAAAATATTTTTATTTAGTATTTTGCTGCATTCAGTACTTAAGATTGTTCTAGGAAGAAATATCTTAAGTAGGGGGAGAATGTAGTAGTTCGGCTCTTTTTTACAAGATTAATTAAGTAAAAATTATTAAGCATGAATTAGAGGCTTAATTTGGATTTAATTTAGCAATTTTTGGAATTTTGACCAAGGCGAGTTTGGAACGTCCGAACCAGGATCGGAGGATCCGAACTCCTTCGGAGGCATGAACCTTGGATCGGAGGCTACAAACGATTCGGAGCGTCCGAACCCAGATCGGACCGATCGATCTCAGTTAGGCCATGTATATGTTGAGGTGTCAAGACTGGCCAAACACGTAGCAGTTCAGAGCGTCCAAAATAGGGATCGGAGCGTCTGAACTATGCATGCAGTGATGTGTCTAACATGCAAGGAATTGGAGCGTCCGATCTCCGCCTATAAATATGCCCTCCGAGAATCAGATTTCTCACACCATTCACTTCTTTCTCTCTCACCCCTTAGGGTATTCTAGGTGTTTTGGTATGTTTCCAACCTTCCTAGGCTTGGTTCGGGAG
The DNA here is from genome assembly GCF_033568475.1 of Henckelia pumila. Lineage (NCBI taxonomy): Eukaryota > Viridiplantae > Streptophyta > Magnoliopsida > Lamiales > Gesneriaceae > Henckelia > Henckelia pumila. The sequence goes on from NC_133121.1 coordinate 82,732,027, forward strand.
TTGGCGAGGTGCTTCGGGGTTATTGTGGAGAGGTGCCCAAGTTTTGGGGCAGTCTTCATCAGAGGGCTGACGACGGACGCAGGTATATCTCTGACTCCTTATAGTAAATAGGGATTATGCTATAGTTTAGTTAAGACTTTTAGAATAAGGTTATAATGCACGAGTACTTTGCATTGTAGTACGGACGATAGGCTTGGACATAGAGCTGGTCTAGATTGCCTAGCATATGAGGTACGGTGGTATTATTCAAGATATCCAGATTGAGTATACATGTATTATGTGTTTGCATGGATTATGTGATTGCATGTTTTATATGTCTTTATATACAGCATGTCATGACTGTATGTTACATACATGAGCATATTGAGCCTTTACCTTAGAGGTATCCTATAGTAGGGCGCTCACCTTACGAGTTTGTGGATGGTTGGATACGTAAGTCTTGTGCCAGGTCACCGTGATGGTTGGAAACTTGTACTAGTATCAGGTCACCATTATCCACTGGGTATATGAGACACCTCCTGAGGCGACGACGCAACGTGCTATATACCCCGAGCTTGGTCTATGAGCTAGTTTCTTGACCTGAGTGTCTTGGTACCCAGTTCACTTGCATACATGCACGTATAATACCGTATACTCATACTCTTGTACTAAGCTTTTCATGCTCATGTCCCGTACTTTGTTGTATCTGGACACCCTATTCCATGAGGCAGGTCTGCGGGTGGATGAGGCGGGTGGTTCCAGGAGAGCGTAGGCGATAGATGACCAGCAGGGTTATTGTCTAGGCTTATGTTTCTGATGTATTTGGATTAATACAGAGTTTGTGAGACCCCGATTCTAATCATCTAATCAAGAGTTAGTCCTATCGATAATCAATCAAAGGCCAAAAGATAAGACATTAAATAAATAACAAAAAAAAATTATTTTCTGATGAACAGTGCTGCGCTCGATCCTATAAAAGTCCAGGATCGAGCGCACCATATTTTAAAACTCTATGCCGAAAAAATAATATGTGCCGCGCTCGATCCGGCAAAAAGCCAGGATTGAGCGCACCATTTTGTGCAAGTCTCTGCCTCAATAATTTCAGGGGCTGCGCTCGATCTCAGAAAATCATGGGATCGAGCGCACCCTGGGATCAAAATTTTTCCAGAAAATTGAACATGCTTCCAATCTCAAAATCAACAATTCAACTCAATCTAATATCAATCTAACATGCTCAATTCTGAATTCAACAACATGCAATCAACATACAAACTATCTTCGATAATCAATAATCATCAATCGAAATCGGTTCTAATATTCAATACTTCAAAATCAAATACAACCCATTCGAATTCTAACATGATTTCAAAACACAAACTAGATTGACATGCATTTCCAATTCTAATTCGAAGTCTCACTTCTAATCTTCATTCTCGTTCTATCCCTGTCGTCTCTGACTCGATCCTGCCCCACCTGTTGCCAAGTACACATACAAACAAAGACAACAGCCGGATAATCCGGTGAGAATTGAATTCCCAGTAAAAGAGACAACATGCTATATCAAATAAACATATCAAACATGATATGCATCAATTCACCTCATATATCAACTTCAGATATAATTCAAGTAATTCATTCAATTACTGAATTAAAATGATATGCATGTTTGTAAAACTTCTGGATTATCAGACTCAGATAATCAAATGGAATTCTTCTTTCCTTCTTTCTTTGGTTTGGGATCCCGAGGTTAAAATATCCAACAATCACACCGACTACCCTCTCGAGGTGGACGAGACATATTTTAATCCTCTAGACTTCGGAGCATTATAGAGAGTTATTTCCGCACATGTAGTAATTCTCCTACAAGGCCACTCAACTATAATCACCAGATAGTCTAATTCAAAACGAATAATCATTCGGCTCAATATGAATGCATATGTCATCTCATGCATTCAATCATAAATTCAATAACCAATTCAAATAAGCATTCGATCATGATTTCAACTAAGCATTCAATCATGATTTCAAATAAGCATTCAATCATGCAAGTATGTGATTTCTTTGGAACACTCGAATCCAGTCTAATTCGAGTTAATCGTTCCATTCAAGTCTAAGTCGTCTTTTACCTTATTCGCTTCGAAGGTACTTCAATCTGAAATCAAATAGCAAGGATAATAGTCAATATCCAATCAAACTCATTCAAAACTCAATCAATATCTTCAATCGATAAAAAGAAAATCGATACTGTACCGACTTCAATCTTCCAAACTGACCAAAGCTGTTATCTCACAACTCTGTTGACTTTAATTCAATCTATCAGAAGAAGTCATAGGGATCAATATCGACATCAAAAGCTCAATCAAACTCGATACGATCAAAACATCGAAACGATATCCAAAACTCAAACTGACGGCATAACGGCTATAAACTGATCAAACCGGAAACGCAGACAGCAATATATCATTTCAATAAACTCAATTCAATCAATTCATATCATTTCCAATCCAATCCCAACACATCTTAAAACTCCAATTTTCGAAAATAACTAGAAAATTCATATCAATTCCGATCGTCGTTAGATCTTCGAACCGTCTTAGATATACTATCACAGCTATCTCATAATCATCCTCTCCGAATATAAATCAATTCTAACAACGTCAAAAAATTCAAACTTCTCAGAATTAAGATATACTTACTTCCAATCGGAGCACTCGTCGCTGTGATCGTAGATATCCAGTCAGAAATCAATTCTATTGGACGGATCGATCAAAAATGGAAATCCCAAAGCTTGGGAAATGAAATGGGGCGGTTTCCATGGTGGGAGGCGCTTGGGAGGGATGAAGGAAGGGAATGAGAGACTTAGTCAAAGTCTCTAGGTTATAACAAATCCACAATTTGCTTTTTAGTCCCTGAAATTTCCAAAAATTGCAAAATAGTCCCTGATCAAAAACGAATCGGCCCTCAACTTCTAAAATCTTTGATTATCTCAAATAAAGTTCATTAAGATAATTTTGGGGCATTACAATTCTCCCCCTCTAAGAATCGATTTCGTCCTCGAAATCAAACATGATTCTATCACAAGGTCGAGGCTTGAATCAAGGACTGCAATAAGAATTTACATCTCGGAACTAATTCCAGAATCTGCTTCCAATCTAACTCTGAATCGTTCGTCTCAATCAGTTCGGCATCTCAAAAGAAAGAAAATGTCAGAATCTCTAGTCGATTAATTCATTAACACTTCGTCCGTCTATCAAAAGTCAACTCATCCTCGTCAGAAAATCCTTCTAATTTCAGTCACAATTCGAATCTTCTTTCGTTCTAACTCCTGTGACACAGAAAGTTCATATCAAAAGGAAAGAGATCTTCATCTCTCCTCGTACAACTTTTAGAGAGGTTCTTTCAATAAATCATCTGATCGCTGTCGTTGTACGAAGTCCCCACAAGAATCAAGAATTCTGCCAACTAGTGCTAAGTCGAGCACTACCACTCATGGAAATTTCTCTAAAGTTCGACTCATCTGATCTGGTTGTACGTCGTTCTGAGGGTATCGAATCGAAAATAGTTGAATCAACAATAAAAAGTCTCTTCTAAGTCTATGTCGAATGAACAATTACATCAAGGATCTCTGTCTAGACTGACAAACTTCGGCAATTCATGAAATCTGAAAACCTCTGACCAGATATCAATCCTCTGTTCTTCATCAAAAATCATTCTGTACAAAAAACTGTAACGGATTCTATCAATCAATCAATCAAAATCAGACAGTAGATGAAATAAGAATAATTCCAAAATCTCAATAAGAAGAAACCCTAGCACTGAAAGATCATCAGCACTGAAAATCAGAATACAAAAGAGCGGATAATCAGAAATTTCATCATCAGATAATAAGATCAAAGAAATTCATTCGGTCCAATCAGAATTCAAACATTGAATTTAGCAAACAACTGATCGGCGTACAATTCTGAAAATATTGCAGAAAGCTCTGTATGATCAGTACAATTCTCATAACCAGAAAGCAAGAAATTCATCAATAAGAATTCCTAATTTCAACTAATACTTCTGAGAGATTCGGTCAACAGAAAATTCTTCAACAATACAAGATTATTCTTCAAATCAAACGGCCTGTTCAAATTTCAAAACGGCCTTACCCCATTTCGCAAATGATTCTGAGAAAGTTCTCTTCACGAACTTCCTGAAGATAAAATTCGGATCCCCATTCAGTGTCAAACTCATTCTGACAATCGGGACCAATCTAGAAGTTCATTTCGAACAACTTCAGTCGTTCAATAACCACTGGCACATCAACCAGTTCAGGTTACAATCCAATACATCAACTGTAAAACTTCGAGAGTTCGTTCATACTATTCTGTAACAACAGTCATTCAACAGGAAATCAAGAATTCTTAGAATCGAGAATTCTTAACGGAGGATTCCGTCCCTTGTTCAACGAGACTCAATTAACATCTCATCTCGGACTCAACAAGGAAGCCTTGCTACGAAAATCATCGAATTATGATCCCAATTCCACTCTGAATCAGAATAGACTGTACAACAGAAAATCGGATTGTTCTCTCTCTGACTGCTGATAGTTCAAAATATCAGAAGCCATACTTTGAACTTCATACTTCATCATCCTCTATTCGATCTGATTCCTCAATTCATCAAACATCTTCCGATCATCTGGAAGAACTCTGAATAAACTTCAAAGTGCCAATTGTTGGAAAACTGGCGGTCAGATCAATCACGATTGATACCCGGTGCAGCGGAAGTTTAAAAATTTTGTTATGGAACAATTCCATAGTGTGGGTATCAACCGTTCAACGATTAAATTATTGTGTGTGTAAAATTTAAATAACAGTTATTAAATTTTACCTCCAATCTCGCAACGAGATTAATGGACACCAACAGATTTGATCTGCTCTTGTTGTCTCTCCCTGGAACCGATGAACTCCTTCAATCAGGTCCACGAACAGAGGTTTAATTCCTCTGATAGATTGCACTAGAAAATCTATCAGAAGTTTTCTGCGAAGAGAATAAACGAATCTGATTCGTTATTCCTTACTGCGATTCAAAATCACAGACCGGAAAATCTCGGGCAGAGTATGGGGAGGGTTCGGCCGAAACAATCTTTGAGAGGAACTAGGGTTTTCGATTTTTGCTCTCAAAAATTATGACCTGTTGTGTGTAATTTCTGTACTGAAATAACTTATTTATAATGCAGGCCACTAACACCTTAGGGCCCATTAGTCATAAGCTGGGGCCCGACAAGCAAAGCCCGCTCGTTCAGAAATTAATATAAAATTCATCGTGACTCCGATTGATGAACTGATTTCACCAATGTGCACAGAAACCATTTCTGCACATTTTAAAGTCAAAATAAATTTTCCTGAATCCGAATTCAGTGGTTTCCAAAAATGTCCATCCCTATGTCATTTTAGGAAATCCTACTCCCTTACTCTTATTTAAGAAGTCCAACTCCTTAGTTCATTAAATTTAACTCTTTAAATTTAACTATCTCAACGGGGATTAAAACTCCATTACACTGTGTGACCCTCAATGGTTCAGGGATACAGCTAGCCGTGGGCTCACAACTCCTTGTGACTCGGAACAACACTTTCCGACTTGCCCAACGAATCATGGTAAAGCGCCTAGCAACATCGCCCCATGATTCCCTAGGTATCACTGATAGTGCCTACAAGAACCAGTAGATTTTGGTTAGCGTACAGTACGGTCCCTTCATCCATATATCCCGATCGAATCAACAACCATTGGTATATCGAGAGTCGCTCAAGATTCGATAACTATGCAATACATCTTGAAGATCAAATTAGTGACATCGCATGTGCTACTAAGAAACCATTTCTTAAATCACATCAATTACTCTGGCCAGAGATTTATCACACTAATATCTCCTCAGATCGCATAGGATATCCACACTCGCAAGTATGTGGTGAATCCTTGACAACAATGCATTGACTCCTATATGTGTCGTAACTGTACCCAATCTCGACACCTGATGACCCCCATAGAGTCGGTAAACGAGTCAAAGCACAGCACTAGCATATAGAGTCTCCATGATGTTTCAAGTCGTAAGGACTAATGGTGTACAACCAAAACCGCGGACTTAATCCACTCGATAAGTGATAACCACTTGGAAAGTCCGGATAGGGTAGTTCGATTATTCATCCTATGAATATCCATTTGCATGCTTCGAACATCTCCATGTTCCCTACCAATGAAACGTGGTACTCCGCATCGCAAATGCTAGTCTCAAACTCGAGCGATCCTTATCCTTATTATCGGACGGCTCAATCGACTAGGAACGGTTTTAGAACATACAGTGACTATAAGATGTATTTCATGATAGACATCTCCATGTTCTACCACATCTTACATACACTATAGTATATTCAAGGTCTTTATCAAAACAACAATAGTATATCACAATATAACAATATGAAGTAATATAAAGTCATTGCCATAAAAGTGTAAATAATATTAAACAAAAGATTTTTTATACAAAGAGTCATCAAAGCCCATAGCCACACAGTTGGCTCACTGGGCACCCACTCTTACAATCTCCCACTTGCCCTATAGCCAACTAGTCATACTACGTAGACCCATTGCTTCGCGATGTTTGTCAAACAATGGTCCTGGCAAGGGCTTAGTAAGCGGATCAGCGATATTGTCTGCAGAGGCCACTCGTTCGACAATGATGTCTCCTCTTTCCACAATCTCCCGGATTATGTGGTATTTCCTCAGTACGTGTTTGGATCTTTGATGAGACCTTGGTTCCTTTGCTTGAGCAACGGCACCCGTGTTGTCACAGTACACCGGGACTGGACCAACAAATTCAGGAATGACGCCCAACTCTTGGACGAACTTCCTCATCCAAACGGCCTCTTTAGCAGCAGCTGATGCTGCAATGTATTTAGCCTCAGTGGTGGAATCCGCTGTGGTGTCCTGCTTGGAACTCTTCCAAGAGACAGCACCGCCATTGAGCATGAACACAAATCCAGAGGTTGACTTCGAGTCATCCACATCACTTTGGAAGCTAGAGTCGGTATAGCCTTCCAATTTGAGTTCTCGTCCTCCATAAACCATGAACATATTCTTAGTCCTTCGCAAGTACTTAAGAATGTCCTTCACGGCTTTCCAATGCATTTGACCAGGATTAGACTGATATCTGCTCGTGACACTCAGAGCAAATGCTACATCCGGTCTGGTAGATATCATCCCATACATGATACTACCTATAGCTGACGCATATGGTACATGTGTCATATTCTCTATCTCTTCATCAGTCATGGGACACATAGACTTGGATAGAGAAACTCCATGACACATGGGTAGATGTCCTCTTTTGGACCCATCCATTGAAAACCGTTTCAATATGGTATCGATGTAGGTTGATTGAGTGAGTCCTATCATTCTCTTAGACCTATCTCTATAGATCTGTATCCCAAGAATGTAGGATGCCTCTCCCAAATCCTTCATCGAAAATCTACCTGATAACCATATCTTTGTTGACTGCAACATCCCTACATCATTCCCAATGAGTAGGATGTCATCAACATAAAGTACTAAGAATGTCACAGCATCCTTAACTACTTTCTTGTACACGCACGGTTCCTCCGGGTTCTTGATGAAACCAAAATCTTTTATTGTTTCATCAAATTTCTGGTTCCAACTTCTTGATGCTTGTTTTAGACCATAAATTGATCTCTGAAGCTTGCATACCTTATGCTCGCTTCCCATGGATGTGAACCCCTCAGGCTGCTTCATATAGATTTCTTCCTTAATGTCTCCATTAAGAAAAGCAGTCTTCACATCCATTTGCCATATCTCATAGTCATACCATGCAGCTATGGCAATCAGGATTCTTATGGACTTGAACATTGCAACTGGAGAAAAGGTTTCATCATAGTCAACTCCTTGCCTTTGAGTATAACCTTTCGCCACCAATCGCGCCTTGTAGGTCAATACCTTACCATCAGGCCCAAGCTTTCTCTTGTAGATCCATTTACACCCTATTGGAACAATTCCATCGGGAGGATCTACTAAAGACCAAACTTGGTTTGTATGCATCGAATCCAATTCTGACTGCATAGCTTCAAGCCATAAATTCGAATCCGCATCAGAAATTGCTTCCTTGAAGTTTCTTGGATCACATCCAATGTCGGGTTCATCTTGATCCTCTTCAAGAAGAAGACCATATCGAACTGGAGGTCTAGAAGTCCTTTCGGATCTTCTAGGTGCAGGCGTGTCCAGCAATGGTTCCTGAGGTGTAGGATCGTTATTTTGTATTTCGGGTTCTTCTCGAACTTCTTCGAGTTCCATCATCTCGCCTTTCTTATCCAATAAGAACTCCTTCTCCAAGAAGGTGGCATTCCTAGAAACAAACACCTTTGTTTCAGCAGGATAATAGAAATAATATCCGATTGAATTCTTCGGATACCCTACAAAATAACATAAGCTGGATCGACTATCCAACTTATCTCCCACTGTCCGCTTCACGTAAGCAGGACATCCCCAAATCCTCAAGTACGAATACTTAGGAGCTTTGCCATTCCATAACTCGTATGGTGTTTTGTCCACTGCTTTAGTGTGGACGTTGTTCAACAACAATACCGCCGTTTCAAGCGCATAGCCCCAAAACGAAGGTGGAAGCTCAGTGAAGCTCATCATAGATCGAACCATGTCCAACAAAGTTCGATTACGACGCTCCGATACACCATTAAGCTGTGGTGTCATAGGAGGAGTCCACTGAGAGAGAATCCCATTCTCTTTCAGATAGTCCAAAAACTCGGTACTCAAGTATTCTCCACCTCGATCCGATCGAAGTGCTTTAATACTTTTACCTAGCTTGTTTTCTACTTCAGCCCTGAATTCTTTGAACTTTTCAAATGCTTCAGACTTATATTTCATTAAATATAAATACCCATACCTTGAATAATCATCAGTAAAGGTAATGAAGTAGGTGTGGCCATGTTGAGTCCCTACTCTAAATGGACCACAAACATCTGTATGGATCAAATCCAACAGATTCTGACTACGCTCAGGTTTCCCCTTAAAAGGAGATTTAGTCATTTTTCCTTTTAGGCAGGATTCACAAGTAGGTAGAGAATTAATATCAGACATATCAAACATGCCCTCTCCCACTAGCTTGTTCATCCTCCTTGAGGAAATATGACCTAGCCTAGCATGCCAAAGGTTTGCCGGGTTTTGACTATCGATTTTCCTTTTGTTTGTTATCGCCGGTTTATCAACATAATTCACTGGAACGTCTTTTAGTTTTAAGTTGTATAGATCGTTTTCAAGTTGTTCATTTCCAATTAAACATTCATTCTTGTAAATATTGCAAATCCCATTCACAAAATTGCAAGAATAACCATCTCTATCAAGCATAGAAATAGAAATAATGTTTTTAATTAAATCTGGCACAAATAAAACATCTCTTAACAATAATTTAAAACCGTTCTGCAAAGTCAAACAAACATCTCCAATGGCCGTAGCTTCAACTCTGGAACCATTCCCGAGCCTCAGCTGGGTCTCACCCATTCTAAGCCTGCGACTTCTTGTCATCACCTGCAAATCATTGCAAATGTGAGATCCACATCCGGTATCCATTACCCAAGAAGTTGTATTAAGTGACATGTTTATTTCAATATAGAACATACCCTTTGCAGTTCCCAACTGCTCAAGATATTCCTTGCAGTTGCGCTTCCAATGACCCGGCTTCTTGCAGTAATGGCAAACATCCTTGGATTTTCCATTGTTTGAAGCCTTTGTCTTTTGCTTCTTCTCGGGCTCGACTTTCTTGGGTGGGGTAGAACGTTTCTTGCCCTTCATACTTGGCCCCTTCTTAGCAGAAGATGAGGAGCCCACCAAGAAAGCTGGCTTATCCTTCTTAAGTGTGGATTCATATGTAACGAGCATATTGACCATCTCTTCAAGGGTGGCCTCTATCTTGTTCATATTAAAATTTATCACAAATCCATCAAATGAAGAAGGAAGAGACAGAAGCAATAAATCCACATTGAGTTCATGCTCCAACACCAAATCTAGGGTCGCCAACTTCTGTATGAGCCAAATCACTCGTACCCCATGATCACGGACCGAAGTCCCTTCACGCATGCGGCATGTCATCAACTCCTTAACAGTAGCGAACCTTTCAGCCCTCGACTGAGCCCCAAAAAGTTCCTTGAGTTGCGTGTGAATGTCAGCAGCATTCACCGTGTCCTCAAATCGCCTCTGGAGTTCATCAGACATCGAGGCTTGCATATAGCATTTGGTCTTGATGTCATGGTCACACCATGCATCAAGTTTGGCCAATTCCTCCGGACTTATGTCAGCTGGTGCTTCCTTCGGAGGTGCTTTCTCTAACACGTAGAGCATTTTCTCCGAAGTTAAGACAATCTTCAACTTCCGGAACCATTCCGTATAGTTGGCGCCAGTCAACTTGTTTTGTTCGAGGATCGAGAATAATGGATTTCGCGAATTCATTGTATGAAATACTGAAAAGAAAAACAGACATATATCAATGATTGTTTAACAATTTACTAAGACATAAAATAGGCGAATTTAATTTTATGAATCTCACTCCCACTATTTTAACGATTTCACCACCCTCTAGTGAAAACGGGAAACTTTTTCCTTAGTGAGAACATGGAGTCCAATTGACAAACTTATGGTCCCGAATAATATCAGCCAACCATAATTCTCAAAAGGTAGAGCCCAATTGCTTCCAAAGCAACCCCCATGTTTTTACCTCATGTCCAATAAGGGCCCAATAATATGACGCCGTTTAAAGTGACATGCCAAGATGACCCATCAATATTAAGTTGTGATGGACGGTCGCCATGTGGATCCCCCAATAATATGAGCCGATCCCATGGGAGTTCCACCCAACTTACAACATTTGTCGATCCAATGTACAGCTTTCCGACGGACGGGCCCCCCCAATAATATGAGCCGGACCGTATCCGCGGGTAGCGTCACATACATTGACCGTTGATGGAAGGTGGGAACATTTAAACAAATTTAAATTTCCTTTATTTATCTTGATATAAATTTTAAATCATATTTAAAATGAGGGATTTTTAATTATAAAAATATTTGTCTCATCATATTCATTTTATTGCATGCTTGCCGGATTCACGCAATTTATGTCTAAACATGCATACAATCATAATATCAAATATTATATAGGATGATCGATTCCATTTCTAATTGACCCGTGGTTGCCAATCACGGGTCTTAGTCCAATCCTAGGTAATATGCAGTATGCAATGCAATCCTATTACATGTGCTTCCAATTTACATTTCTTCAGTCTTTATTGTCTGCTGGGCCCACCGTCTTCAAATCTTGATCTCCCACTAAATCTAATGTATTTACAATAAATAACAATGACAAGTAGGGATACATTTTTAGGGGTGGGAACGGGCTATAAACCAAGCCCACTTTTATTACATATGACATTCATATCGGGCCATAAACCAGGCCCATTAATAAAACCAACAACAATAAAAACAAAATGTAAATTCCTAACATACACCTACAAAATTGGTCATGGCAATCGATCATCCTTATCCAATAACATTTAATTCAAAATTAATTTATTGGATAACATGCAGTGGCAATTCAAATTTAAACAAGATAAAATCATATTTTATATATAAAATCTCATTTCACATATAAAATCATATTTTATCTCTATATCAAATAAAATCATATTTTATCTATAAAATCCAATTTTACAAATAAAATCATATTTTACTCAATATATCATAAGATCATATCTTATCATCAATTGTACCAAAATAATTGATTTCAAAATTCAATTTACGGATAAAACATTAAAATTTTCCAAAAATTCAAATTTATCCAAAATCAATTTTAAAATTTACGGACTCGAACAATTCGATCCGAAATCTCGTGAACCAATCAAAAACAATTTTTGACCGGACCAAAAATAAAATTTTAACATATTAAAATTAATTTTTAATAAAAATAATAATTTTTCCCGCGGGCCGCCCGGGACACTCCCGGGCCGGCCCGCACCCGGGGCGCGGGCCGGGGGCAGCCAGGCTGCCCCCTTAGGGCAGCAACAATTGCTGCCCTGGCGGCGCCTGGCGCCGCCGCTGGGCGGCGCACGGCGCCGCCCCTGGGCAGCGCCGAGCGCTGCCCTGGGCGGCGACGGTCGCCGTCCTGGGCGGCGCCATGCGCCCCCTTTGGGCGGCGCCGTGCGCCGCCCGGGGCAGCAACAATTGCTGCCCCACCGGGCAGCGATCCAATCGCTGCCCGGGTTTTGCCCCGAAAAAATTTTTTTTTATTTAAAAATATTTATTTTGTTTTCCAAAAACCGAGATTCAAAAATTTTGTACAATTGATTAATTTAATCGTTTGATCTGAGCAACCTGGCTCTGATACCACTGTTGGAAAAAACTGGCGGTCAGATCAATCACGATTGATACCCGGTGCAGCGGAAGTTTAAAAATTTTGTTATGGAACAATTCCATAGTGTGGGTATCAACCGTTCAACGATTAAATTATTGTGTGTGTAAAATTTAAATAACAGTTATTAAATTTTACCTCCAATCTCGCAACGAGATTAATGGACACCAACAGATTTGATCTGCTCTTGTTGTCTCTCCCTGGAACCGATGAACTCCTTCAATCAGGTCCACGAACAGAGGTTTAATTCCTCTGATAGATTGCACTAGAAAATCTATCAGAAGTTTTCTGCGAAGAGAATAAACGAATCTGATTCGTTATTCCTTACTGCGATTCAAAATCACAGACCGGAAAATCTCGGGCAGAGTATGGGGAGGGTTCGGCCGAAACAATCTTTGAGAGGAACTAGGGTTTTCGATTTTTGCTCTCAAAAATTATGACCTGTTGTGTGTAATTTCTGTACTGAAATAACTTATTTATAATGCAGGCCACTAACACCTTAGGGCCCATTAGTCATAAGCTGGGGCCCGACAAGCAAAGCCCGCTCGTTCAGAAATTAATATAAAATTCATCGTGACTCCGATTGATGAACTGATTTCACCAATGTGCACAGAAACCATTTCTGCACATTTTAAAGTCAAAATAAATTTTCCTGAATCCGAATTCAGTGGTTTCCAAAAATGTCCATCCCTATGTCATTTTAGGAAATCCTACTCCCTTACTCTTATTTAAGAAGTCCAACTCCTTAGTTCATTAAATTTAACTCTTTAAATTTAACTATCTCAACGGGGATTAAAACTCCATTATACTGTGTGACCCTCAATGGTTCAGGGATACAGCTAGCCGTGGGCTCACAACTCCTTGTGACTCGGAACAACACTTTCCGACTTGCCCAACGAATCATGGTAAAGCGCCTAGCAACATCGCCCCATGATTCCCTAGGTATCACTGATAGTGCCTACAAGAACCAGTAGATTTTGGTTAGCGTACAGTACGGTCCCTTCATCCATATATCCCGATCGAATCAACAACCATTGGTATATCGAGAGTCGCTCAAGATTCGATAACTATGCAATACATCTTGAAGATCAAATTAGTGACATCGCATGTGCTACTAAGAAACCATTTCTTAAATCACATCAATTACTCTGGCCAGAGATTTATCACACTAATATCTCCTCAGATCGCATAGGATATCCACACTCGCAAGTATGTGGTGAATCCTTGACAACAATGCATTGACTCCTATATGTGTCGTAACTGTACCCAATCTCGACACCTGATGACCCCCATAGAGTCGGTAAACGAGTCAAAGCACAGCACTAGCATATAGAGTCTCCATGATGTTTCAAGTCGTAAGGACTAATGGTGTACAACCAAAACCGCGGACTTAATCCACTCGATAAGTGATAACCACTTGGAAAGTCCGGATAGGGTAGTTCGATTATTCATCCTATGAATATCCATTTGCATGCTTCGAACATCTCCATGTTCCCTACCAATGAAACGTGGTACTCCGCATCGCAAATGCTAGTCTCAAACTCGAGCGATCCTTATCCTTATTATCGGACGGCTCAATCGACTAGGAACGGTTTTAGAACATACAGTGACTATAAGATGTATTTCATGATAGACATCTCCATGTTCTACCACATCTTACATACACTATAGTATATTCAAGGTCTTTATCAAAACAACAATAGTATATCACAATATAACAATATGAAGTAATATAAAGTCATTGCCATAAAAGTGTAAATAATATTAAACAAAAGATTGTTTATACAAATAGTCATCAAAGCCCATAGCCACACAGTTGGCTCACTGGGCACCCACTCTTACACCAATCTCCTGATACTCTGTCTCAAACCGAAACATCTGACACAACAAAAGTTATTCGCTAATAAGGCATCAATATAAACTTGAAACTCAGATTATACTCAGATCTGATCTATCTTCATCGAATTCTGAAAGGTCGAATCCGATTCCAAAGCGTTCTCAATCTTCTCAATCAACTCTGGTTCGAAGTCGAATGAAGGAGTCAAGATAAACGTTCCATATGTTCCAGACTCTATCAGAAGTGCAGCAATCACCTATCAAAGAGGACAACTGAAGTAGATAAAATAAGATCAGATCATTCAGCTTAAAATCTTAGCTGTTACAATCAGTTCTCTGGATAAAAATAGAATTCGCATTCAAATTAATCGTCCTCTATAACTCTCTTTCCCAACTCAAAATCAGTTCGAACTGCGAAAATCAAAACTTCTATCTTCCAAGATCAGAACAGATTACTGAAATCTTCCAAGCAAATAAAAAGATGCTAGATCTTCCAAGCAAGAAGATCTTTGTGAGACTCAAATCGGAAACTAACATTGCATCTCGAGCGTCTTCAACTTCTTCTGAAACGTCTAGGACTCTTTAAACTTAAAATACGGAAAACTTTTTTTTTTTTTAATAATAAAAATACATATATGCCCATACATATATGTATCACATTTAAAACCAATTACTGCTGCACGTAGTAATTAAAATAAAAATAAACAATTAAATAATTTAAAAGGGTTTCATGCATGAAACAAAATAATAAGTATTCCATGTTTAAAACTCAACAAAATAAAATAAATGTATCTTAAAACATTTCATAAAAACTGCAACGGTCATGGGGCTACTGTTCCGTGAGCTCATACGTCCTCACCATCGGTAGAAGCTACATAAAATTCATCAGTCTCACCTGCACCATATAAGCGTAGTGAGCCTAGGGGATCAACATGTCTAAACTTGGATAACAAGGTTTAAAATAATGCAATACATAATCATACTAATACATATACATGATACATGAGCATGCATGGAAATATTTTTCATTATCATAAATGCTGAATCATAAATCTTAAACATAAACATCATCTTTCTTCATCATACATAACATAGTTGAGCATAGTATTTTATGAAATAGTCTATGGTCCTATCCGTAAGTGTGATGCTTATCTGTGCCGACTGATCAGTCTCATAAACCAACGTACGTGGCGGTGATAAATCACCTCCTATGGTAGTAAACTACCGCATAAATCATATATCATATGGTGGATAACCACCCTTATGTCACACTACTTCAATTTCCATCAAGAAAATATTTTATTGCTCAACTCATACATAATCATAATCATATCATATAAAATTTCATGAATGCATGCACTGAAAATTTGTCCGTAATATATATTTAATTGATTTTTCATAATAAATATACTTATACTTAAAATATAAACTTCATGCATAAAAATAATTAAATATATATTCCGGACTTAATTATTTTCCATGGGTTGGTCCAGACTGCTGGTCTCTCTACTAAACCCATTAACTGACTTAAAGCCCATTAACTAACTTAAATCCCATAATTAAATAAATAATTTTAAAAATTATAATTTTTACTAAAATAAAATACTTAAATATTTTTGGGCTTAAATAAAAATATTTTTGGCCCTTTAACTAATTAATTCATAAAACTCAAGGACTGGCCCAATAAAATCACTGACTGGCCCAAAAAATTCTTATGGGCCCACGAGCCCATAAAAATCATTGGGCTAACTTAAAAATAATTTTGAAAGCCCAAATAAAATTATTTGGAGGCCCAAATAATTTTATTTCTAATTATTTGGCCCAAAAATATACTTAAACTAATAATTACTTAAAAATAAAAAAACCCGAGCCCGACTACCGTAACATGGACCTGAACCCGACTAACTTGACCCGACATTCATTTAACCCGACCCGGTACCCAGAACCCAGCCCGGCCCATTGAAAACTCAATGGGCCGAAAGGCACGAACATGACCTGCACCATTGTGCAGGTCACGGTCGTGAGCAGCAGGCCTTTATGGCCTGCTGCCGGCCACCCCCTGGCCGGAGCTCTACCGCCCAGACGTAGCGCACGTCTGGGCGGTTCCAACGGGACCAACCACGGTCCCAACCGATCACTACAAAGCCTTGGCGATCCATGCTTCTGGGAAACCCGAAACCGCCGACTCCCATGAACAATCTCGATCCCAGCCTTGAACCAGGCCAACTCCAGCCCTTAGCCCGACCATGGTTCTCTTCCTAGGACCCTAACTCACCTCTTGACCGAGCCCTAGCCCCTGGACCGAGCCATGTAGAAGAAAAACGTGAACCATGCCAATAACAACATCAAACATCCATGAAATTGCATAATTTCGAATTAACCATATGAAATCTAAAAAAAAACGTCATGCATGATTAATAGCTTATATGGTGGCCAAAAGAAAGATTTAAACATGCCTTTTTATTTGATTGACGAAGGTTGATGCGTATACGAGTCTCCGGGACGACGAACAGACCAAAATCTTCACGAACGAGATTTGATCGGCTATGGGGCTGTGATTTTTTTCTGAAGAAAGCGTAAAGAAAGGTTGGAGAGGAGGATGGAGTCGGCTGTTAGGATTTGGAGTAGATTAGGGATTGATTTGTTTTAAATTTTGGTAGATAATAGGTTAAAAAAGATATTACTAATAATATAAATATTATTCCATAAAATAATATTTAAAAAACCCTAATAATAATAATAATCCGATGGGAAAATATAAATTCCGAAATATTATAATAGGGAATTTTTAAAATTTAATAAAGGTCATTAAAATGACTTATTTTGGCTAAAAATCAACCCTTAAATAAATATATAATTAAATACTAAAATTTTCCTGACAAAATACCTTAAAATATTATTTTAAGGCTCATAAACTCATAAAATATTTTTGGCTAAGAATTTTGGTATTTCGTCCATCCACGGTCCCGTCTACGCGATCAAAAATAATAAATTCCTTAAAAATCTAGAATTTCCATAATTATGGGTTAAATGCTAAAATAAATTTAATCATGCATATAAATCACATAATATCACATAAATACATTTAACCCTTAAATAAAAAATTAATTTCTCCTAACTATGCATGTGGATTTACGTTTAAAATTTCCGAGTGTTACAATTCTCCCCCCCCCCCCCCCCCTTAAATTGAATTTCGTCCTCGAAATTAAAGTACTTACCCGAATAGCTCTGGGTAGCGAGTTCTCGTGTCTGCCTCGGTCTCCCAAGTGGCTTCCTCCTTGGAGTGATTCAACCACTGGACTTTGACCATCGGTATGACCCACGTCCTCAGTCTCCGCTCCTCCCTGGCTAAGATCTGAATCGGCCTCTCCTCAAATGCTAAATCCGGTGCTAACTGTAGAGGCTCGTAAGCCAACACATGTGCCGGATTCGAGACGTATCTCCATAGCATGGATACATGGAAGACGTTGTGCACTTCCGCAAGCCCTGGTGGCAAAGCCAAACGGTAGGCCAACGTGCCAACTCTCTCCAAGATCTCAAAAGGCCCAATATACCTCGGATTCAGCTTACCTCTTCGACCAAATATCATCACCCCTTTCGTAGGTGATACTTTCAGAAACACATGATCACCAACAGCAAATTCAAGATCTCGTCGTCGAGTATCAGCATAACTCTTCTGATGACTCTGAGCAGTCCTCATCCGATTCCGAATCTGAATCACAACATCCGCAGTCTGCTGTACAATCTCAGGACCAAGTAGAATCCTCTCGCCAACCTCATCCCAATGCACGGGAGATCTGCATCTCCTCCCGTAGAGAGATGCATAAGGAGCCATACCTATAGATGCCTGAAAGCCGTTGTTATAGGTAAACTCCACCAACGACAATCTAGTCTCCCAAGAGCCCTGAAAGTCGATGACACAAGCTCTCAGTAGATCCTCGAGAACCTGGATCACTCTCTCAGACTGACCATCTGTCTGGGGATAGAACGATGTACTGAATAATAATCTAGTCCCCAATTCTGTGTGCAAACTCTTCCAGAAAGCAGATGTAAATCTCGGATCCCTGTCTGATACTATCGACACTGGTATGCCATGCAGTCTAACAATCTCCTTGATATAAAGCTCTGCATACTGTGTCAACGAGTAAGTAGTCCTCACCGACAAGAAATGAGCTGACTTGGTGAGTCTATCCATGATCACCCATCTAGTTCCCAAGTTTCAGTATCCCAAAAGTCATGCTTCTGCTGCACACTATGATAAACAAAATATTAACTTTACTAATCATTTTTTTCCTAAACACAACAATCACACTATGCCAAAACTTGACTGATTTTATATGCTTATACACTCTACTTATCAACCCTCCAACATTTGTGAGCCGAACTTTTGTTCCCAAGTTTACTTATTAAAGCATATGATTACAATATCAACCCCAATAAATTCAACTTGTAAAGCTTATCCACACTCTAGCCTTCTATAACAAGTTAAACATCTTTGAGTCGAACATCTGTCATTCATCACAATTTTCTTCAACTTATCCATTTACCACTACACTTTCAACTATCGAATGCTTGAAAATCTTAAATCTCGAGTGCTATAAATCCATGAAACCCAAAAAGTAAATTTAGTGTCAAACGTCATGCACAACATAAATTCTTCTAACGTCAGAAATATGCTTAAAATATATGAATTCTAATTCTGTGGTTAGTTTAGGCTTAAGTCACTTAGATTCTCCTATTGGAGGAGTGAAATTCCCCGAATAGTATTTACATGTCATCATCTCTAAATAGCATAATAATATAACATTCAATAGTTAATTTCATATCATTTCCTAGTTGCCTCTATTTATAGTCCATGGAATCTGAACTCCTCAAAATCAAAATACTAAGTCAATTACCTAATAAACTGAATAATCCGCTCACAAGTAATACATGTTGGTCCCATGTACAGTCAAAACACAACCAGTACCTTTTTTCTCATGCATCCCAAAAATCTTGGTGGAGACACTCCTATAACATGACCCAATAATTCAAGTTTATACAACTCAAGGATATTGAAAGAACATCCATACAAATACTTATATACAATTAACCCCAACGTAAAACGAAAGTATCGAGATAACAGTTATAATATCAAGTCATTACGCTGACTCGTGATTATTCCAAGTGCTTCAAATACACATACGTGCGTAGAACCAACAACCCAAATTCTCAAACGACTCAACTCTTAACAAAATAACTCACTCCATAAAATATATATATATATCGTCAACTCTTAGGTCATATCTAAAGCTTATATTACACTTGACATCGAAACCAAAATTTTATAACAAGTGTTATGCCACACCTGACTAATTACACAAGCCTATAAAAATTTATACCTTCATCATTCAGTCATCAAAATATCTATAAGTCAGGCTGACAAGTTCCCAAATCTATTTATTTAAACATAGTGACTTGAACGTCAAACCCAATACAGCTTACTTGGTAACACCAACCATGCGAACCCTTAATTCTTATCAAAGATTACCCAATTCTTTATCAAACTAACTCCACGATTATTTTTTTATTCTCAAAGATTCAAGAATCTAATACAAAACATACTTATCATCAATTTATACCTCATATAATTAAGAGTACAAACTTAAAACCACAAACCATCAAACTATAACCTTATGGTAGCAGTGTCATCTCCAAGAAAATCATGACTTCTTCGTTTAGGGAAAAACCTTAATAGTTAAATGAATGACAATATGATATCTGTGCACCCACTAGCATAATTTGACACATGCGAACTTAATTCTCAAAAATATATACTAGACTCTATAAAGTAACATTTTAAATTCACAAAGAAGAAAATGATACAACCCTCGATTAATCATTTTGCGAGGTATCCTACTCTTGCCTCAAGCAATAATTCTATTGCTATCACAAAAACTTACTACCTTTTATCAAAATTTACCTTTATTGTTCTATTTTTCGCTATACCTTCATAAAAAAAATTCCTAGATAGGCTCGCTACCTCTTACCATCACAAACCCAATAATTTACCAATGAAATCATTCTAACTTAAAATCAATAAGTTACTACAAAAATTCAAGTGACAATACATATATCATAAATATCAAACTTAGTTTCAACAAAATAAAACCAAATTCCCAAATTCGAAATTCCTTGTGGACAACCTGTCGTATAACATGTCTTGGGCATACTGCATCACCACACATTCTTCACGTAAATCGCAATGCATAACTAAGTATTTTAAAACTTTTCTAACATAAAGTCTTAAGTCATAACATATGCTCCTGATAAATCAAATAAAACATTTAAAAACTTACAGACCGATAGTGAGATTTCTGAGCTTCACGTGGCAGATGGACACCCTCCAAGGACCGTGCTTTGATACCAATTGAAATGTCTAGGACTTTTTAAACTTAAAATGCGAAAAACTTTTTTTTTTTTAAATAATAACAATACATATATGCCCATACATATATGTATCACATTTAAAACCAATTACTGCTGCACGTAGTAATTAAAATAAAAATAAACAATTAAATAATTTAAAAGGGTTTCATGCATGAAACAAAATAATAAGTATTCCATGTTTAAAACTCAACAAAATAAAATAAATGTATCTTAAAACATTTCATAAAAACTGCAACGGTCACGGGGCCACTGTTCCGTGAGCTCATACGTCCTCACCACCGGTAGGAGCTACATAAAATTCATCTATCTTACCTGCACCATATAAGCGTAGTGAGCCTAGGGGCTCAACATGTCTAAACTTGGATAACAAGGTTTAAAATAATGCAACACATAATCATACCAATACATATACATGATACATGAGCATGCATGGAAATATTTTTCATTATCATAAATGTTGAATCATAAATCTTAAACATAAACATCATCTTTTTTCATCATACATAACATAGTTGAGCATAGTATTTTATGAAACAGTCTATGGTCCTATCCGTAAGTGTGACGCTTATCTGTGCCGACTGATAAGTCTCATAAACCAACGTACGTGGCGGTGATAAATCACCTCCTATGGTAGTAAACTACCGCATAAATCATATATCATATGGTGGATAACCACCCTTATGTCACACTACTTCAATTTCCATCAAAAAAATATTTTATTGCTCAACTCATACATAATCATAATCATATCATATAAAATTTCATGAATGCATGCACTGAAAATTTGTCCGTAATATATATTTAATTGATTTTTCATAATAAATATACTTATACTTAAAATATAAACTTCATGCATAAAAATAATTAAATATATATTTCGAACTTAATTATTTTCCATGGGTTGGTCCAGACTGCTGGTCTCTCTACTAAACCCCTTAACTGACTTAAAGCCCATTAACTAACTTAAAGCCCATAATTAAATAAATAATTTTAAAAATTATAATTTTACTAAAATAAAATAATTAAATATTTTTGGGATTAAATAAAAATATTTTTGGCCCTTTAACTAATTAATTCATAAAACTCAAGGACTGGCCCAATAAAATCACTGACTGGCCCAAAACATTCCTATGGGCCCACGAGCCCATAAAAATCATTGGGCTAATTTAAAAATAATTTTGAAAGCCCAAATAAAATTATTTGGAGGCCCAAATAATTTTATTTCTAATTATTTGGCCCAAAAATACACTTAAACTAATAATTACTTAAAAATAAAATACCCGAGCCCGACTACCGTAACATGGACCTAAACCCGACTAACTTGACCCGACATTCTTTTAACCCGACCCGGTACCCGGAACCCAGCCCGGCCCATTGAAAACTCAATGGGCCGAAAGGCACGAACATGACCTGCACCATTGTGCAGGTCACGGCCGTGAGCAGCAGGGCTTTATGGCCTGCTGCCGGCCAGCTCTGGCCACCCCCTGGTCAGAGCTCTACCGCCCAAACGTAGCGCACGTCTGGGCGGTTCCAACGGGACCAACCACGGTCCCAACCGATCACTACAAAGCCTTGGCGATCCATGCTTCCGGGAAACCCGAAACCGCCGACTCCCATGAAAAATCTCGATCCCAGCCTTGAACCAGGCCAACTCCAGCACTTAGCCCGACCATGGTTCTCTTCCTAGGACCCTAACTCACCTCTTGACCGAGCCCTAGCCCCTGGACCGAGCCATGTAGAAGAAAAACGTGAACCATGCCAATAACAACATCAAACATCCATGAAATTGCATAATTTCGAATTAACCATATGAAATCTAAAAAAAACGTCATGCATGATTAATAGCTTATATGGTGGCCAAAAGAAAGATTTAAACATGCCTTTTTATTTGATTGACGAAGGTTGATGCGTATACGAGTCTCCGGAACGACGAACGGACCAAAATCTTCACGAACGAGGTTTGATCGGCTATGGGGCTGTGATTTTTTTCTGAAGAAAGCGTAAAGAAAGGTTGGAGAGGAGGATGGAGTCGGCTGTTAGGATTTGGAGTAGATTAGGGATTGATTTGTTTTAAATTTTGGTAGATAATAGGTTAAAAAAGATATTACTAATAATATAAATATTATTCCATAAAACTAATATTTAAAAACCCCTAATAATAATAATAATCTGATGGGAAAAGCTAAATCCCGAAATATTATACTAGGGAATTTTTAAAATTTAATAAAGGTCATTAAAATGACTTATTTTGGCTAAAAATCAACCTTTAAATAAATATATAATTAAATACTAAAATTTTCCTGACAAAATACCTTAAAATATTATTTTAAGGCTCATAAACTCATAAAATATTTTTGGCTAAGAATTTTGGTATCTCGTCCGTTCACGGTCCCGTCTACGCGATCAAAAATAATAAATTCCTTAAAAATCTAGAATTTCCATAATTATGGGTTAAATTCTAAAATAAATTAAATCATGCATATAAATCACATAATATCACATAAATACATTTAACCCTTAAATAAAAAATAATTTCTCCTAATTATGCATGTGGATTTACGTTTAAAATTTTCGGGTGTTACATCTTCGATGCTCAAGATAACAAGGAGTTCTTCTGAACAAGAATAAGTCTCAACTCTCAATAAGAAGGAGTGCAAAGCACCGAAAGGTCATCAATACCGAAGAAATCAATAATACTGAGGTGCTGGTCCATCTCTCCTTCAATTCAATAAGAACTGGTCTCAAAGATATAAACTAAACAGAAGAACATAATCTGTTGAGTAAACGTCTTCCCAACAATAATAATTCTCAAAGGATTCGCGATAGAATTTGTTAAATCCAAGAATCTTCAAATTTCAGATAAAGACGTCAATCCAGATCAATTCACAACAGCTCCAGTCTTGAGGTGTTCAATAAAATTCCATCTTCTTAGAGAAAAGATCGAGGAAAAGACAACTCGGTCTCAACAAGATTCAGACGTCAAAAGAATAGCATAATTGATCGGCATGCAAATCTGCGAACAATTCTTAAAGAATCTGAAAGATCAATACGGCTCTTCGAAGGATAAGCGATTCATCGATAAGAATACTCAAGAACGCATCTACAAATCTCTGAAAGATTCGGTTCAAAGGACTCATAAACATTGCAGATGCAATTCCAATTCAATCTGTACGATAAAAATTCAAATCGGTCGTACCTCATTCTGAATTCGATCTCTGAAACCTTTTCCCTTCAGATTATCAGTCGATGATGTCTGATCTAAAATTAATGCTGAACTCATCCTCTCGACTCGGAGGCAAATCTGGAATCTCAACTAGAACAACATCAGCAAACTTAACAACTCTGTTAAATCAACCAACATGGCTGATTGAAGACATCATCTGCATACCTCAAACATTCCTCTGTACCTTTCTGTAACAAACGGTAATCAACAATTAATAAGAAAGAAATTCTTAACTCAGGAATTCTTACCGAAGAAAAAATCCACTCGTCTATCATCTCGGATCCGAATCAGGAAACAATCTGAAATCAACCTCGGTTGCCCTGTACTCGGTTAATATACTACATCGATAATATAATCAAAAACTGATAACCGAAAAATAGTACTGTTCTGTACAATCAACTCCCATCGAAACAAAATTCAAAATTTCAAACTAAATTCACCGCAACTAATTCAGATAGTCAATAGTAGAGGAAGCATCAATCTAACTTCTCCACAAGAAGAAAAGTTGCATTAATATCTAACAGCAAAAGATTCGAAAGACTAAAATCAAACAGTTACCTGCTTCGTCATCGTCAGGAGCAGTTAGAGTCTGTGAATCCTTGGTAAAAGCAAGTACTAAAGTCTGTCGCAGAAACTCGGATTTAACAAACTCTACGAAACGACCAAACCTTGTTTCTCTAAGGCTTTCTTCTTTGATATCCACCAACTTTTCGCAATGTCTTGCAGTTGGTAACCAACTAACTGAATCCGTCATTCGTCGGTGTAGTCTAAAGAATCAAACAACTGATCGATCTCTTCAATCAGCTTTCACACCCAAACTCATTCTTAGAACTCCTCAGAGTTGAAGGGTTAAAAGACTGAAATCTCATCAGTAATTCTCCCATCAATTCGGAGTGACATCCATCAGTTCAGTCACAGAACAATTCTGTACAATCGAGTTCGCTACTAGTTGAATCATGTTCAAAACTTGTCGAGTAGAAAATCTTATTCAAGAGGATTAGGACACAACATTTCAAATACATCTATCCGGTGTCCAACAACCTCAGCTCGACATACTCATTCGATCTCAAAAGTATCCAATGTAACCAGTAACCCGAAACAGTTCGTATCTCAATTAATTCATGCTTTAAAATTTAAATCACATATCCAAGTAATTCAAATAATTCTCAATCATAAAGCATGCTCGCATATTCTTCAATCATAGAATTAATCAATCACATGCGAGAAATTAAATTCAAGCGGACTCGATCTACCCCGCTCTCTTCTAGAAATAAAATCCAGAAACTTATTTCTCTGATACCACTTAATGTGAGACCCCGATTCTAATCATCTAATCAAGAGTTAGTCCTATCGATAATCAATAAAAGGCCAAAAGATAAGACATTAAATAAATAACAAAAAAATTATTTTTCTGATGAACAGTGCTGCGCTCGATCCTATAAAAGTCCAGGATCGAGAACACCATATTTTGAAACTCTCTGCCGAGAAAATAATATGTGCCGCGCTCGATCCGGAAAAAAGCCAGGATCGAGCGCACCATTTTGTGCAAGTCTCTGCCTCAATAATTTCAGGGGCTGCACTCGATCTCAGAAAATCATGGGATCGAGCGCACCCTGGGATCAAAATTTTTCCAAAAAACTGAACATGCTTCCAATCTCAAAATCAACAATTCAGCTCAATCTAATATCAATCTAACATGCTCAATTCTGAATTCAACAACATGAAATCAACATACAAACTATCTTCGATAATCAATAATCATCAATCGAAATCGGTTCTAATATTCAATACTTCAAAATCAAATACAACCCATTCGAATTCTAACATGATTTCAAAACATAAACTAGATTGACATGCATTTCCAATTCTAATTCGAAGTCTCACTTCTAATCTTCATTCTCGTTCTATCCCTGTCGTCTCTGACTCGATCCTTCCCCACCTGTTGCCAAGTACACATACAAACAAAGACAACAGCCGGATAATCCGGTGAGAATTGAATTTCCAGTAAAAGAGACAACATGCTATATCAAATAAACATATCAAACATGATATGCATCAATTCACCTCATATATCAACTTCAGATATAATTCAAGTAATTCATTCAAGTACTGAATTAAAATGATATGCATGTCTGTAAAACTTCTGGATTATCAGACTCAGATAATCAAATGAAATTCTTTTTTCTTTCTTTCTTCGGTTTGGGATCCCGAGGTTAAAATATCCAACAATCACATCGACTACCCTCTCGAGATGGACGAGGCATATTTTAATCCTCTAGACTCCGGAGGATTATAGAGAGTTATTTTCGCACATGTAGTAATTCGCCTACAAGGCCACTCAACTATAATCATCAGATCGTCTAATTCAAAACGAATAATCATTCGGCTCAATATGAATGCATATGTCATCTCATGCATTCAATCATAAATTCAATAACCCATTCAAATAAGCATTCGATCATGATTTCAACTAAGCATTCAATCATGATTTCAAATAAGCATTCAATCATGCAAGTATGTGATTTCTTTGGAACACTCGAATCCAGTCTCATTCGAGTTAATCGTTTCATTCAAGTCTAAGTCGTCTTTTAACTTATTCGCTTCGAAGGTACTTCAATCTAAAATCAAATAGCAAGGATAATAGTCAATATCCAATCAAACTCATTCAAAACTCAATCAATTTCTTCAATCGATAAAAAGAAAATCGATACTATACCGACTTCAATCTTCCAAAATGACCAAAGCTGTTATCTCACAACTCTGCTGACTTCAATTCAATCTATCAGAAGAAATCATAAGGATCAATATCGACATCAAAAGCTCAATCAAACTCGATACGATCAAAACATCTAAACGATATCCAAAACTCAAACTGACGGCATAACGGCTATAAACTGATCAAATCGGAAACGCAGACAACAATATATCATTTCAATAAACTCAATTCAATCAATTCATATCATTTCCAATCCAATCCCAACACATCTTAAAACTCCAATTTTTGAAAATAACTAAAAAATTCATATCAATTTCGATCGTCGTTAGATCTTCGAACCGTCTTAGATATACTATCTCAGCTATCTCATAATCATCCTCTCCGAATATAAATCAATTCTAACAACGTCCAAAAATTCAAACTTCTCAGAATTAAGATATACTTACTTCCAATCGGAGCACTCGTCGCTGTGATCGTAGATATCCAGTCAGAAATCAATTCTATCGGACGGATCGATCAAAAATGGAAACCCCAAAGCTTGGGAAATGAAATGGGGCGGTTTCCATGGTGGGAGGCGCTTGGGAGGGATGAAGGAAGGGAATGAGAGACTTAGTCAAAGTCTCTAGGTTATAACAAATCCACAATTTTCTTTTTAGTCCCTGAAATTTCCAAAAATTGCAAAATAGTCCCCGATCAAAAACGAATCGGCCCTCGACTTCTAAAATCTCTGATTATCTCAAATAAAGTTCATTAAGATAATTTTGGGGCATTACAGAGTTCGATATGGTTGTATAATCATTGTTATTTCCTTTTGGAATTTATTTATGTTTTTCTGCTGATTTCTCTGATTATTTGAGTAATTAAGTTAAAATACATGCTTAAGCTTATGATTAGTAGGTGATCACGACGCGTGTCACTACAAAACAAGGGCGTGGAAACCATCACAAATCACAAGATATAACAAATGATCAAAGTCATCAAGATGACCAAAATATCACAGGTATGACATGGGAAAAAAGGATATGAAATTATTATGCAACACAAGATACTGATCATGGGTACCGTCCCGGGATTGAGGAACAACGACGTTTCTTAGCAATAATTCTCTGGTGCCAGTGATAAAAAACATTCAGTTGATTCTCCTCAACAATATATGGGTGTCGAAGAACATATAAGATGTCTTGGATTGGGAGAAAATCGACAAATTCAATTGAGAGAGAATAATTGATCGATGAGTTACAATTGGGACAATCAACATGTTAGGTATGATCTGACTTGATATCAATTAGGTGGATATGGATATCAGGGTAATATAATTCTAGACATGATTCTTTTGATAGATCATTTTTCAACATCTGATACACATGGAATTAGACATCGTGAATTTGAATATGAGTCGTCCCAATATATTTATGGTAGATACAATGAACCTGAGAGGTATTTTGATAATGCACACAATAGATTTTCCAACTCTTCAGCATCCATATGGAACTGCATTGAACATCATGACCCCGAGTATAGATCTTCAAGTACAGCTGATAGTTCTAGTGGGTATTGTGGATTCAGATATTATATCATTCGTGATGAAACACCATTACATAGTCAATCATCTCATTCTCATGATCTTTCTTCCTCCCAATCTAATCAGTATCCATATAGACAATTACTTCAATATCCAAATGTTCGAAATCAATTTGATTCACAGGATACTCAAGGACAATATACATATTATTTCGCTCCTCCGCATCACTCCTCATGGATTACTTGCAACCTCAAAAATAGTTAAACACCTATATTCACCTGTCGGAGTGAATTACTTTCAATGTCTTTGATGATAACGTTCAAATCTCATCACTGTGAATATAGACGGAGCTAGGATTTTGATTTAGTGTAGTCGACGATATACTAGAATTAACAAAGCAAAAATATATAAAATCTTCTAATCATAAAGCATCACAAAATAATTACCTTATAATTTTCCTTCTCGAGTCTTTGTGTTTTAAAATCTTTATACAATAGCTTCATTATCAACTCTAATAAATATATCTTTATCTCCAAAGTTTCTGCTATTGTTATTATTATAACTCAACATACAATGCATTCTAAAGTTGATGACTAACTTATATATACTAAAATATCAGTCAACATTAAAAAATATATAATTTGTTTCTTACAAATTTTTTCTCCTATAGATATATATAATATTATGATGCATATAAACTCCATTTTTCACAGTTATTTGACATCTATATTCAATACAAAGGAAAAAAAAATTCGATTTTAAACACAATATGTCATCACAAACAAAATACAAAATTACTTGCCTAAGTCCATTTTTTCATACCTAAATAAAAAGCTCAATCTAGAATGAAAGCAAAAAAGTGATGGCAGCGGAGCTAGGATTTTTAGTCTACCCGAGCTAAAATTTTAAGCTCAAATCTTTTAATATTTTGAATTGAGCTACCCGAGATAATACCAAATTAATCCAAAATTATTCAAAATTTATATATACAAAATTTAAAAATACCCCGGCTCATGACCAATAGCAGAGCCAAGTTTTTTAGTCTATTCGAGCTAAAATTTTAAGCTCTCGATATGTGGCTCTGCCACTATATGGGACTTGCCGGACGAATCACAACGGCGAACAGTGGAGACATTTTGAACATCTCTTGCACAGTAGAATAAGAAGACGAAGTAATTTGTGTGGTGCAGGACGAATAAAAAACAAAACAAAACAAAATTGGCTTGGTCATAGGCTCTGTGCAAGGGCTTCAAAACTTTGAGAAAAAAGAATTTTTTTTTTGCCCAATCCATGTATACTAATTTTTTTTTGGCCCAGCGTGGACACCATTGGCTCCGTGTCTGAGTGTGAATGAGAAAAATTCTCCACAGATCGAGCACTTTCTTGATCTTAATTTATGTGCCAGCAGGTGGTGAGATATATATCTCTTACTATTTAATAAAGCAAGAATAGGTGATAGTAACCATATTTGGTATTTTTATATAATTTGCCAAATATAGCCTTCATATCAATAATAAAAAATAATAACTTCTATGGGTTATTGTGTAAATTTAAAGAGTACCCCTCCAATTCTAATACACACGTTTCTCCCACATTCTTCTCAACTGCTCCTGAATTTTTGTACATGCATTTCATTAGAACAACCGACATGCACAAACATGGAGTGGATTAGTGGGAGCGACAATTTTATTATACATTAATTTCATTTCAAATTTCACACACTGTTGTTTCAACGGCACTCACATATATTATGTTACACATGCGTTGTGTCACGCCCCAGGCCCAGGCCTGGGCGACTGCACACAATGGGCCCCTATAGCAACTATTTCGTATCCGTCCTCGCTTTACGAAAATGATTAACCCAAGTTGCTATAGAAGTCCATTGTAGCCCATTTTAAACTCATTTTTAACATTTTATTTTTTTCATATGGGACAGGGGTATCACAATCACCCCTCCTTCAGAACGCGACGTCCTCATCGCTACCTAAACTCTCGATCCACCAGCACTGAGAATCTAGATGTGGCTCCTATGGGTTCAAGAGGTGGCTTCCACGCACGTAGCACTTTGCCCCGCATAGAAATTATTTTCCGAGGTCTGTCGGCTGGTGACCGTCTCTGATACCATTCTGTCACGCCCCAGACCCAGGCCTGCGTGACTGCACACAATGAGCCCCTATAGCAACTATTTCGTATCCGTCCTCGTTTTACGAAAATGATTAACCCAAGTTGCTATAGAAGTCCATTATAGCGCCCATTTTAAACTCATTTTAAATATTTCATTTTTCCCATCTGGGACAGGGGTAGGGGTGCAAACGAACCGAATCGAGCCGAATAATGATAAAATTTTAAGGCTCGAATTCGGGTCGATAAGAGTATATTCGAGTTCGAGCTCGATTCGAAGCTCGATAATTTCAAATATTTTGGCTCGAACTCGGCCGAAAATAAAGTTCGAGTTCGAGATCGGCTCGAAACATTCGAACATGTTCGTGAACTATTGCTCGGTTATTATGGTTCGAAAAGCTCAAAATATTCGAAAAGGTTCGAAATTTATATATATTTATTATATAATTATATTATATTAATTAAATATTAAAGCTCGTGAACTATTCGCGAACTATCGAATAGAATAATTTTGGCTCGAGCTCGACTTGAAAAAATGTTCGAACATGTTCGAATTCGGCTCGAGTTCGATAAGCTTGAATGCGAATCAAATATTTATCGAGCGGGCTCGTAAGACTCACGAACCAGCTCGGTTCGTTTGCACCCCTAAACAAGGGTATCACATGTTGCGTGTGTGTGGTCGCTAGTTACTATATTATTAAGCGGGAGGATGCTAGAAAAAACTTCTTTGGTGTGGCCATTTGAAAATTGCATTGTTCACCCTTAACTTATTCATAAACAATAGTCTCACAAAATTTTAGCTTTTGATTAACTGCTTATTTAATTTAAAAAATAAAATTTCAGATAATCACGTGTGAAATCATGTGTTAATTAACCCACGTATCTCTCCCACATGGATACGACTCCTCAATTAGGGGAAATCGCATATATTACCTCTGTATAATCTCACGTTTGCTGATAACCCCTTATGAAAGTTTTTTAAGCTAATAACCCCTAGTGATTCTAGATATGTATCATGCACACTCTTTTCAGCTAAAAATAACGAAAAAATGACGAAAACGCCCCATGCTTAAAAAAATAAAAATATTAATATAAAATAATTATATATAAGTTTCATAGTTATTTAACTAAAATTTGATTATTTTATTCAATTAAATATAAAATTATAAAAAAAATTAATTTAATCATTTTTTATGTAGGAGTATTTTCGTCATTTTTTAGCTGTAAGGGTTTGCTTGCTACATATCTAGAATCTCAGGGGTTATTAGCTTAAAAAACTTTTATAGAGGATTATCAGCAAACCCAAAATTTCACAAGGGTAATATATGCAATTTTCCCCCTCAATTAACTTCTCCTTCCGAAACCATAACGTAATAATTAATAGTCCAAATAAAAATCCATAATTCTAACAAAAGAAAACCGAATGTCTCTTCTCAACTGCAAGTGCTTTCATGTAGGAATTAATAGTTATTCATATTTATCGTTTTGCTTAATTCTTTTGATTTGATTTTTTATGGATTCGGAAATTAAATTATACAAAAAATTCCTCCATGTGTTTCCCTGTTTCTTCTCCGGTGTAAGGTGAAGGTATTCCAAAAAGTGCGCTGGTTTTTCTTAATGAGATGCACAAACTCTGATTTGTATTCCGGATAAGAATTTATTTATTTTTTTATTCTTTTTGGCTTTTTAAATTTTTTTTCTAAGTTTTCTGTGAAAATGATGAATTTAAAGAATCATAGTATCTATTTTTTTTGTGAATGAAAGTTGAATATGATTTATTTGTTGTCTTACGTTGTGTTTATTGAGATTAATTATATATAGATATATTTTTAGTTTGTATTTGTAAAATTGAGATTGTGATTTTTATTGAAGAATGTAAATTATAATTAATCAACATGTAAATTATTTTAACTAACCAAAATTATTGAGTATAATATTAGTTATTTTTAAAACAAAAATTAATAAATTGAGTAAAAAAAAGTTTTCAATGAATAAGGATAAAATGCAATAAAATGAAATGTATTAATCCTATTAAATTATTCGAATTTTATTCATGTTTTATAATTTTTAAATTGATTTTTCATATATTAAAATCAAATGAAATGTATTAAATAATCTTAAAGTATTTGAAATTTCTATTCATGTTTTATAATTTTTTAAATGTGGTTTTCATATATTATTTTTTGGGAAGTAGAAGATATTAATGTAATTTCTCAATTGGAAAGATAATTAGTTAAAAAAAGATTATTTATCACACCTTTTATTTGTGATAAATCATCAAAATTTAAAGTTTAAATTAAGTAAATATAGATGAACTTTATGAGTTAATACGACCATAAAAAAACAAGTAAACGTGAGATTGATAAAATTATTAATATAATCTTATGCTTATAATAGCAATCTTAATGGTCATCGACCAAATGTTTCTCGGATTTGTACACTAGATCAGGTTCAATTTTTAAAATTTGTAGTTAGATCTCTATTTTTTTTTATTATTGTCATCTTTCCAAAATTTTTATGAGTTCTTTATTTTTTATGAGTTTAGTTTAATTTTCTCAGCAGAATTTTTTGATAGCACTTATAAATAACTACTCATTTTATTTCCTATTTGCTGGAATTTTGATGGTTTCAAACAATGAAAACCTATTATCTACCGTTGTCTTTACATTGTATAGTGAACGTGGAGATCGAAAATTGAAAGTCAATTTCTACTGTTCTTGATTGCCAATGACCATAGAGTAAATTTTGTGCTCCACTCATTTAAATTTTCTACTGAAAAATGTAACATCTCCTGTTAGCATTTTTCATTTTTTTTTAATTTCTTCAAGGAACAACACTAAATTCAAGAGTATCGAGTCGCCTACCAAATTGGAAACTAAAGTTTCATATGGATTGATTGGACAGAATTTTTTAATACCTAGAACATCATAATATTACAATCTTTATAGATTAATATTTATAGGTTAAAGATATAAAATGTGTTACCCTCATGAACATCACACATGCAATACGTGTACATCGTCTGCTAGTATTAGCATTATATATGATAATATTCTGATCCAAATTTACATAATTATTAAGTTATCGTACTTTTAAAAATCACACCAAACACAACATAATTATCTCAACATATAACTCCTCTTCTCTTATCAACCTTTTATCAATCAACTTACGAATCATTTAATTATCTTAATTATCTCATCATACGTACCAAACGCACAAAATCTCCCACATAAGAAAGTTGAGTTGATGATTTTCTGCGCTTAAAAAATCAATTGAGGAGCTTATACATAAATAAACATTGAGATAAGACGGGGAACCTTTAACATGTAAAGTTTGAACGAGGACTGTCCGAGAATTCAATTGTGTTTGATGAAAGTAACAATACCCTCCAAGTAGAGTTAAAAAATGACAAGATTACGAACAATCAATCTACCAGGAATTAATACACGATTTGGTATTCGTAGCGCTCAAGACTGCTTAAAACTGCATGTTTGAACGTAAAAGATTGCAAACAAAAGATTGCAATCATTAAATAACTTCATTATTTAAACACAATCATCGATAGCAGGAGAATTGGTACACAACATTAACATATTGGCATCGGATCCATCCACGAAAGGATTGGCAGTATCTCACAATGGCTCCATTGCACTAATTACAGGGGGTGAATTCGACATGGTTTTCTCCATGTAAGCAACACCTATATATATACATGATTGTATGGACATATCATACAGATACACAAACGATGACCCTCAGGCGTCTAAAAAAGCCAGTTCTCAGGTGTGTCCTGTTTTCATTTCTTCACCCCTTCCTCTCCATTTGCATCTTTCCTTTTCATTTTCAGGGATCTCTGTCGATGCACTCGCTTAGAATTCGGGTCCACAAGCAGCAACCGTGACATAACATAGGATAACAGCTCCTCACGATGTGAGAATGTGAAGTCCAAGTGTGCATACTCGAACTCATTAAATGAAACATCGACTCCTGCATCTTTCATCAACCTGAAGTGTTCTCGTACCATAGAAGGTTTGACCACTTTGTCTTTCCTGCCCGCAACAAGATCGACAGGAATGTCGATAAGCCTATAGCATTCTCCCAAGTCCAATGGCTCAGGAGACCCATAAACATCCATATTGGAGGCAGGATTACCGTAATCGAACATTGTGAACTTTCTTGAGTGTTTCATTTGAGCCAAATGAAGCGCTACTCGAAACGCAACCCCGGGCATGTCATCCATATTATAGTGTGGCAAACCTAAGACTCCAACCCAGTTCGAACTGTCCCCACCAACAACATAACTCATTAGAGTTTGTACCAATCCCCCAACCGCAGGTAAGTTGTGGAAGTCACGAGCCAATTTATTCAGCAACATACGAAAAAATCGAGTGGGAATGTAGAAAGCTGACAAGAAAGGTGCTAAAAGAGGGGCAAACAAAAGAAACAGGCTCTCTACTGTTGTGAATATAAGTGTAGAGTCATGGTGAAAGCCAGCTGGTGAAAGGAGAATCAGCCTCGAAAGTCGATGGGGCTTCTCATCGATCCTTCGTGTTAGAACATACATTAGAATACCCGCTCCTCCTAGGCTGTGACAGATTGCACAAATTTTATAAGGTTGATCGGTATTGTTTTCTTCCTCCAGAGATTCGAGGGACTTCAATTCTGAGATCTTAATTTCATGTATCTTCTCTATCATCGCAGGGATATCTTCAATCCCATGCTCATTTATCGAGTACGTCCAATACCTACATCAAATGCAATCAATGGGTACGACTGAATTTAAGAGACAAAGGAGGTCCTATACAAATCTTTAGATATGTCACATAAATAAAGATTGATTTATTATGGAGATCTTTTCTTTTATGAATTGCAGACTTCATGACAAAATCTGATGGAGATCAAACATAAATCCTGCCATTTGTCTATAAAGAGATTAAATCTCCTATAAGCAATTAGCAACGAGAAATCAGGCTCTTACTGTCGCGATGAGATATTTTTGTCGACGTGCTCTCTTGAAACCAGCCCACGAAAATTTCCCAGAAAAACATCATACCCTGGAAATGGAAGAATGAGATTCATTAGTAAATTATAATCAAAAGTTATTGGGCCAAGTTGATCATCTTCGATCATGAATTCCCAAACACAGGTATTGAGATGGGATGCAGTGCAAACCTTGATCAAAAGCAGCGAAGGCTGGAGAGCCAATCACCCCATTAGACACCCACCTATCGAAAAGCTACTGACGTGAGAGCATATCCAAAGAAGTTAGAAACAGCAAGAATATAATAGGATTGGATGTGCTCAACATGGGGCACTAGGAGAGACATCTCCATAAACCAAGACGAAATGCCATTAGAAGTTTAATTAAGAAGCGAGAACTACTGATAAAATACGAGAAAAAGAATAGTAATTCATAACCGAAAATTGCTACTCCAACTATGTTGCATAGATACGGATACTGGTATCGGATCGGATACGATTCGGGTACGGCGTTACAGGAAATTTTGAAAATATAGGACACGATACGGCTAGGATTAAAAAATAAATAATATAAATATATATATAATATAAAGCATTAAAAATCCTAGAGATAGGGCAGCTGAGGTAGCGGCGTGGGGCAGCTGAGGCGGCGGCGTGCGGCGGAACAGTTCAGAAGTGGTGTTGGTGATGATCGATGATGAGAAGCAGAAAGAATGAAAGAATGGGGTGCGAGCGGTAAGGACTAGAGAATGGAGAAGTAACGGACTGAGATAGGGCTTTTTAAGCCCAATTAAAATTAATATATTTATTAAGAAGTCCTTATAAATTTATTATTTTTCAATTGAACTCTCAAAACTTTAAATTATTTATAATTTAGTCCAAACTTACCCAAAAACGTACCCGGGCCGTACCCAGACCGTATCCAACCGGTCAAACTTGAAAATGGTCAACGACACAGGTTTGACCGTATCCGACACGCGTATTTGCGTGTCGTACCCGTACCCGATACTCCAAAAAAAAAAATTCTGCAGTACCCATGTTACATAGTACTCCAACAATAAAACCCAAGCATATCATCAGATCAGTTGGTCACCAGAAAAATAAACGAGCAAGAAGCTTTGCTGGTAATCTCTTAGCATGAAAGAAACTACCATTACTGAATGACCCTTTGGAGACAACCCAGCCGGAAGAGATCTCATTCACTACCACAAAAGAAGTAGCCACCATAACATTCAATTTTTCCAATAATGTATACAAAAGTTCTACCTGAAAACGCAGTCTTAGGTTCTGGCACTAAAAGAAGCATGTGTATCTAAACTTCACAGTATTTTCTTCCTAGCTCACAAAAGATTTGGTGGTACACCTTCTCTTATGAGTAGCAATTTAGTCCCCAATGCAGAGCAGAAACCAGATAACAGAAACAGAAAATGAGATATGCATGTGACTTGTTGCACCTTTTGACACATCTATGCCAGAAAATTTTACATGTGACTTGATCCAAGAAAATTCAAACAGTTGAATGAGCTAGATCAAACTTATCCACAGATCAGTGCTTTCAATCGTTGACAATCAAAAAGTAACAAATTCTCAGAGAAATCAAGTCAAACAATCACCAATTGAACATTTATCACAACTAGATTAATTAGCAAGCTTAATGACAAAAAGAATTTTACAAACAAAGCAACAAAGGGTCAAAACTTTCGAGTGGACCACAGGAGTTTGAACCTCATTTAAATAGCAAGAATGACACACACCTATAAAATCATAGATCCAAAGAATAAAATTGCAATTACATCAGATAGGTGATACTATTGAAGAAAAAGCAACGTCAAGAAGTTGAGGGGCAAAATATATAAGTTTCATACTACACCCATTTTCGACCACTAATCCAAAACATACTCACCCCATAGATGAATCTAATATTCCATGTTGCAGATATACTACTTTTCGAGCATCTCTCCTGTAACAGCCATTTTCAAGCATCAAATTGCAATTTTAACGAATAACTTCATAACTCGCATTACAACAACAAAACATGAAACAACACTGCTTCTATGCATCGACACGTACCTTGGGATCCTTTCCAAAAGAAGAACATAACCATCAGCAGTAACCACACGAATAGCTTCATATGGATACCTGAAACATATCAGACATCCAAAAGCTTATTTAGGTGCGCAGATAAACATAAAATGCACAAAACAAGTAAAAACATGAGCACGAGAGAGTGTGACGAGTTTAAGAAGAAAAAGGGAGGCAAGCTAGAGAGGACACCAGATTCAAGTCCTATTGTATTAACTTGATTTTAGCTTTGTAAAAGATGCAAGACTGCATGTATAGACCAATAGATCAATTCGTTTCTTCACATCATCTCACAGAAAAATCAACCCATATATATCAAGATAATGAATAAACCACCTTAAGTTCATCTAGATTTCACAATTCTCTCAACCAATAAGACCCGCCAAGACCAATGAAAATCTGTGTTTCTTTGCCTAACTTGGGAAGCAACATGTACGCTAAAAAATAATCCACATGAAATTCCTAAATCAAATCTACCACAGCAGCTCAAACATGGATTCAGAAAATGCTATTCTGTTAGAAAATCAATTTTCTGCGAAATCAGGTCGAGAAATTGAGTCTTGGACAGTATTAAGTTAAGTCAAAGCCCTCTTACCCAAGCTCCGTTATAACATCTCGACATGTCCGAGCATCTGTATTGAGGGAGTTGCGAAAAGTTGTCTTCCTTTCTAAGGGAGTTGGATCATTATCTGAGAGAACAGCTGCAGGGACGGCGATGTCCAATCCATCACCAGGAGTATCTTCACTCCCACCGCCTCTAGAAGAGAACCATATAAATACCCTTCTGATTGTGTCCGCAGGAGCTAGAAGGCAATGGGCTGCCTTGTGAACATTATCAAATATAGACTCAATGAAGATCTCTATACCAAGGTGGAGATCCTAAAAAACATACACAGGTCAGGGTGCATGTACTTAAAAACTAGGCAGTTGCACAAGGAAAATGCTGCTGTACTTTGTTCTCTCCAAAAGTGCGTCATCTAGCAAAATAAATATTTCTTTGTTCATTTTTCAGGGTCTTAAAACATTTTCACAACTAGGTGTTGTCTCTCATTCTAATCACATGCACATCAGATACCTTTTCTTCGTCCCTTGAATATTAGGTTTGGGAAACGTGGTGAGAACGATGCTTAGTCTGCATATTCATTCACAGGATGTTTTAGATTTTGCATGTCCTCAAGTTTATGGTCAGTGAATTCTCTACATTCATGCACATTCAACTTTCAAGTAACAAGTATGTAACGAGCAAAATCATTGAGTCCTAATGCTCATGCAACAGTTAGGAGGTTATGACTATGTCAGAAGACATTTAACTCTTGAAATCTACAGCTAGCTACAACATGTTCTCAAACAGGAACGCAAAGGCTCATGAAACTAACCTCAACAACACCGCGTCTGCGATCAGTGGCCCGCTGGACGACGTGATCCTTGAGGCTTTGAAACCTCCTAGGAGAATGCACTGTTAAAGGCCGTTGGTTTCTGGCTCTAACAGGGGTTTCAGGAGCTTGATGAGACACCAAATTAAAAAATTTCTGTGGAATACCCAAAAGAATTCTCAAGGGGAGCAGAAGCCATGAAAGCACTAGTCTAACCCAATGTCTCCTCCGATCCACTATCTTGGGGAAACTGCTTTCCCTTGAGAATCGGGAACTCTGCGATAAAGGAGAATTAGGATAAATAATGTCGCTATCTTCTCCTCCAGATGAATAATCTACACTTGACGACGTATCGGAATCAATGGAGAGTTGGTGGATAAATTGATTGAAAGATGATGCACCGCTGCAATCATTCGACGTCACAATATTACAAAACATATTTATCATGCAGCAAAGTTCACGCACCATATCTGTATGAGCTATATACCAGATACAGGTGATGTTTATCATGAACATTCAATATAGAAGGTGATGTTTATCATGAATATTCAATATAGAAATAATATAAAACCTTATAGCTACCATAAATTTTATCATCCTGTATTTATGAAAATAAAATGTTGGTGGAAAAAAGAAATTCTAGAAACTTATACAATCATATTCATTTAGAATTTAGAATTTCTTCATACATTCATTAAGAATTTCTTTAATTTCCAAGGGAGAACACATGCATTCAAAAGCATGCATGCAGAAAGTTAAAATATATATATCTATTACTATCTATTACTATTTAATAAAGTGAGAGGATGTTATAGTAACTGTTTTTATACTTTTAAGTGAATTTCCAAAATTACCCTCCACTTAATAAAGTAATTTTTAATTAAAAAAAATCAAATGTGTTGATTTTCAGATTTTGAAAAGTAACTCCCACCATGTGTTTAACTGTTTGAGGATTTTTTTTAAAAAAATAAATAATAATATTAATAATAATAACAACAACTATTACATATATTTTATCTTCTATAATATCTATTACTATTTAATAAAGTGAGAGGATGTTATAGTAACTGTTTTTATACTTTTAAGTGAATTTCCAAAATTACCCTCCACTTAATAAAGTAATTTTTAATTAAAAAAAATCAAATGTGTTGATTTTCAGATTTTGAAAAGTAACTCCCACCATGTGTTTAACTGTTTGAGGATTTTTTTTTTAAAAATAAATAATAATATTAATAATAATAACAACAACTATTACATATATTTTATCTTCTATAATATAATTTAATAATACATATACATATATTAACAAACACACGCATTGCAAGTGCAAGTCGCTAGTATATATATATTGAAGAATCCGTCGCATCTAGAGACTTACTTCTCCATCCAGCGGGGGAGTCGAGGTCCGCGAAAAGTTGGCCTAAGCTCCCAACCATGAATACCTTCAAGTATTGAAGTCTTTCCAGGCAACATAGCCAACAATAATGCTGACATTCCATTAATCAGCCTCACAATATTATTAAGTGATTCATAAGTGATTGTCTTGACAGACCTGAGAAAGTGCATTAACAGGGACAAAAAATTAAAAATCTTAGGCATTTACACATATTGCAACAGTAGCAAAAGATATCAAAACAGAGTGCGCAGCTACTTTAAAGGAGAACAAGTGGCTCAACAGGAAATCATCTAAAAGTTTAGGAAGTTCAGAAAATCATTGTTGTAGGTGATCCACACAGGCTTAAGTTATATGAGAAGCAATTTTAAAAAGATCAACCCCTTGTGTCTGTTTTCAGTGCACCATATTTCAACACCTGATAAAACCTCTATTTTGCTTAGCAAGGGTGGGCATATTTTGACAACAATCCTAATATATCACACCACATCATCAACATAAGACATATTCGATAAAGCAGCTAATCTTAAAAAAAAAGATGAAATATTACAAAGAAATAGAACAATAAAATTGGTTTTAGACGGCATTTCTAAGCTGTATGACTTGCAAATGCTTCAGAGCGTTCAGTTCCTTTCCCTTCAACTAACATACAAGGAAAGTAGTACATTTTCGAAGGTAATTTCAGGCATGCATGCATGGAAAATAATTGAATTTACCACAACAGTTCTTGTTTTACGTTTTAAACCTAAAACATTTATATAATCTGGTCGTATTACCTTGCATCTTAAATGCTCCAAACACAACGAATTTTCCAACCTTTTCCCTCTACACAAGTCAAAATTTATCCCATATATTGTTAATAGTTAGATTTTACATTGTAATTCTACAAACCTCGAGGATCCATTACTATCAACAACAATTATTTTCATTTAATTTATGTCACAGAAACAAAATCCCTATCATCCGCTGCTACTTGATAGAGGGAAACCAAATTAACGACACCAAAAAACCACTGCATTCCACCACGAACGTAAACCAAAGTTGGTAATGGATCAACATCAACACACTTGAAAACAGCAAGAAAAAATCGCCCACACAACAAGAATTTGTTTTCCGCCATTTCACAGCCCATGAAAATAAAAAATGACAAAAAAACGACAGTTTCCCAATAGTGATATAACCCTAAAATCAGAGTTTTTTCAAAAAAAAAAATCGAAAGACGAGAATAATGTATGGGGAGAAAAGGGCAGATAAGATAACTCACTCTTTCGTAACGGCAATAACATTGTCAACGACCCTTTGCATCGCAGCTGGGATTCTGTTCGTATCAACACAATTAAATCAACCAATATAATATATTTCCCTATATGAACACCAGATCGAATCGCGGAAGCAATCGAAAACGTAATCAGTCGGTAACGTGATTTTGTTTTTTACGCCGTATTTTGGACGTCGGTGCTGGGAGTCGGCGTAGGAGAACGGGGGCCGTGTCACCACGTGGTATTCTCCTATTGGTCGTCGGTATATGCGGTGTCTCGATTTTGTGGTACGTGGACGTGGCCTTTGTTGCTGCATATGTCTATGCAGTTTTGTATATTTTTTAATTTTATTATAATAATTATAATTATAATATAATTAATAATTAATTTGATTTATATTTAAATAAAAATTATAAAAAATATAATGAAGTGACCGCTGCGGTCTAAATTGGTAATTTTTTTTTTTGAGAGTAAAATTGGTAATGTTTTACTTATATAATGTAACTGTAGTAAGATGTTACATTCTTATTTGTAATCATGGTTCGCAGAAACGGTATTGGAACAGCTGTTCCGGAATTGGACTCTCCACCTTTACTTTGTTCCAGAGCTTGAACGGAGCTGTCTTGAATCCGCGTTTTAGAGGGAAAAAACGGGGATATAACGGTGAAATAGCATCGAAACGGTGGAACGGGTAAGGTTGGATGGGTTCGGGTCGGGTTGATGAAAATAAATTTAAAAAATGTCTCAAACCGAAACCGATCCGAACGCGAACCAACCCGAAAATCGCCAACCCGAACCCGAACCCGAACCCGGCTAACCCGACTAACCCGATCAACCCAATTTTTTTTAAATTTTTTTAACAAAATAATTAAATAAAAATTCAAAACACACAATAATAAATAGTAATATTTAATTTAATCACATAAAAACTAAATCTAAACTTATATATAATTTAAATTTGAAAGTATAGTTTAGAATATTTAAAGTATATACTTACTACAAAAAATAAAAATTGTACAAAATAAACATTAAATGACTAAAATCTATTATATTAATACACAATAAAAAATTTTCAAACATACAATGTATAAGAATGTAGCAAATCTTTCTTACTTTTATATAAAAATAATAATATTAAAAATATTCGGATCATCTCGGGTCAACTCGGGTTGACCCAAACCTAACTCTAACCCGATTAATTTTTTCGGGTTAGCTTTCGGGTCAACCCGATTCGACCCAAACCCAAAAATCCCTAACCCTAACTCAATATTTTTCGGATCAACTCGTGTCGGATTGGCGGGTTGAGTTGAGTTTTGACAACCCTACGTTTGCCCTAATTTTTTCCTTGTGCTATGTGTGACTGTTTCGGTGTGTTGACGAAAGAAAGGAGAGAGACGGTGGGATGAGAGAGATGATAGAAATGGGCCGGGCCTAAACATTTTTTTGTTTTTATTTTATGTTTTATATTATATTAAAGTTTATTATATTATAATTATAATTTATAAAATATGAGTTATTATTTAGAAAATAATTTTATTATTTCATGTATATAAATATATAAAATGAAAATAATTTTTTAATTTATATATAATATATATTTTATATAATAAAAAATTAAAAATAATTCTATTTTATTTCAAATTTTTTAGTTCTCGGTTATAGTATTAGAGGAAATTTACCTTCACAATTTTTACTCAACTAAATTCTATTTAAAATCATTGATTTATTTGTATGTATAGGTTTATTTAAAACTAATATATTTATATATATATTATGCAATTTGGAAGACATTTGATTTATTGATTTTTAATAATTCTTGTATTTTATACTTTTTTTGAGGGACTTTATTTTATACTTTTATTATCATCATTATTATTAATGTAATCTATATATTTTTTATATTAATTTTCTATATATTATATTTTTTTGTTTTTTTAATACGTTCCACGACCGTTCCATGAAATAACATTATAACTGGAACGACAGTGTCCGCGACGATCGCCGCGACCGTTACTGCGAACAATGTTTGTAATGGTGCAATTATAAAAATAAAAAAAATACAAAATATCGGCATATTAAAACTCAGTTTGAATAAGTATTTATTAAATGAATTTTTTTAAAAAAAATTATAAAACATTTTATAACTTGTTTTGAAAATAAATATACATTTGAACAATTATTTTATTAAAAAATTAAAAATAAAAATTAGAGTGTTTTCTTTTCCATCATTGTTTTAAATTTAAAAAAACATCATAAAACATATATCAATCAATTGTTATTTAAAA
This sequence comes from Henckelia pumila, assembly GCF_033568475.1. Lineage (NCBI taxonomy): Eukaryota > Viridiplantae > Streptophyta > Magnoliopsida > Lamiales > Gesneriaceae > Henckelia > Henckelia pumila. Next base: position 82,775,685 of record NC_133121.1, read on the forward strand.
ATTATACTTGAAACATATTTTTCAAAAACATTTAAGGAAAATCTTGTCCAAACTAGGGGTGGGATCGGGTGAGGACCCGTCCCGTCCGGTTCCTCCTACCCAATCACCGTTCCAAAAATAATTGAGATACTTTTTTTCTTTAGATACCGTATCCCACACATTTCATGACTCGAATGTTCGAGATCTCGTCGGGTAGGGAGAGGAAAACCCGACATGTTTAAGGTTTTGTTCAAAAACCCAAAAAATTTGTTTTTATTTTTTAAAAAAAATTACTAATTGGAAAATTATATTTCTAAAGAAAATATAACTTTTTGTTATATATAGAAGATATTTAGGTGATTGATTTAATGGTAATATGTTTTTGTGAAATATTACCTCTACTCTATAAATAGAGATGTATAGTTGAAATGAGAACTAATTGATTTCACTCATCTTTTCTCTATTGTATTTCTCTAGTCTTTGATTCTCTTCTTCTTTTTTCTCCAATAAATTTATAACACGTTATCAGCACGAGTGCTCTCATCAAGGTAGGAAAAAAAATATTATCATCATTGTATGAATGCTCTCGAAGAAGCACAATATTTAGATCTTATATTGATGCTCCTCGAAATCGCATAAATTTTATTTTTTATGTTCATGCTTCCAGTTAATTATTGATGCTCCTGAAGAAGCATTTCATTTAATTTTATGTTGATGTTTTTGATGTAACACAACATGTTCTTATATTGATACTTGATAGATTTACGGATACAATATAATAATTTAATCTATCAATATTCCCGAAGAATATTGATACACGATGTAAAATTGCCAATATTGATAGATGATTTAAGATCTGACAATATTCCTGAAGAATATTGAATTGATTGCATGATATATTAATATTCATCAATATTTCGGAAGAATATTGATTTGATTTTAACAAACTAGTCAAACTTATGATTTAATAATATCAAGCACATTATCTTTTTTCATCGTCAATCAATATTCCAAAACATTATTGATATGATATTTATTAGTATTCGTAAAGAATATTTATCAAATATCGAAGATCTATCAATATTTCTGAAAAATATTGATTTTATATCTATCAATATTCCTGAAGAATATTAGAGCTATAATTTAAATATCTAATACTGATCTATCAATATTTCTAGTATATATATATATATATATATATATATATATATATATATATATATATATATATAAAATCTAGCAACAATCCTGAAAAATATCCTGAAAAATAACCGATGAATGATATATCATCTAAAAATTGTCAATATCTTGAAGATATTGAATTTAAATATTTATACACGATAAAAAATTTATCGATATTCATAAGTTTATTGATATCGTACATAAGATTTGTTAATGTTCTCGAATAATAATAAAATAACATATAAATCTGCTAACATTCTCGAAGAATTTATTTATTTTAAATTATAAATATATATTTATGTTGTTTTTTTGAAAAACACATGTTGTAATAAATATTATATTCATATATTCAAGTATGCTTCAGAAGAAGTATAATTCAAAAGATTTATATCGATATAAGATCTATCAATATTCATGAAGAGTATAGACATAAGATAAAAAAATCTATCAATATTTTTGAAAATTATTTATTAGGTTTATCAACAATCATGAATAATATCGATAAAGATATATCTATATATATTCATGTAGAATATTGATATAAAATATAAAAAATTTTCAATATCTCTTGAACAATATTAACCAAAATCTAAATATTTATCAATATTTATGCATAATATTGATACAAGATATAGTATATATCAATTTTTTTAAAAATATTGATGCAAAATAGAAGATGCATAATATTCTCAAAAGTATTGATTTAAAATTTATCAATATTCTTGAAAATTATTGAACTAATATACAAAGTTTATTGATATATATCATGAATGATATTGATATAATATATAATATTTGACCGTATCTTGGAAGAATATTGATCAATGATTTAAAATTTGTTAATATTTTCGAAGAATATTAAACTTAGTACTCTCGATATATTTATCAAATTTCTTGAAGAATATTGATTTGAGATCAAAATTTTGCAATATTTCTGAAAAATATTGATCTATAATTAACAATAGAATAGTAAATAAAGAGCGAATAATATTGAAAGTTGCCTGATTGATGTGATTCGTTCCCTTCAGTGAATGAACATAGTTTATATGTTGTGTTATGTTTAGATTAAATTTTCAAGGAATATGATTTTTTTTATTTTACTAGAAGTGGAGTATATAAAGATTACAAAATATCGACATGAATATTTGGAAACTATATGTTTCAAGTATTCTAAACAAATATTAATACTTGTAATACGATAAATAAATAAAAATATCGTAATCAAATATTGTACTGCATGTACATTGATTTCTCATATCCCTATTTAAATAATAACGTACATGAAGTATGTTAAAAGATTTTACAGGTTTTAATGAAATAAATTTGTGGGAAAATTGGTACATACCCAAAATAATATTTCCATTATAACTTAATATGGATTTATTAAATTATTGAGAAGATAATTAGAGTTTTGTCATTTCAAAGAAATACTAACTCGCCCGCAGTGAATTAAGATATAAAAACTTAAATGAGTCGATATTTATATTCGACATGTGTGGCATAAGAAGTTAGTAAAATCGTACATGAAGTACGTTAAAAAGATCTCTATCAAACATGATACATAATTTTTGGAGGAAATTGATTACTACCCAAATTATATTTTCAAAGTAACTTAACATAGATGTATTAAAGATCCAGAAAATCATTTGGTTATTAATGAAAAATGTTGTGTTTGATAGTATTTGGGTTTTTGAAATCCAATGACAATATTCATTCAATATAGTATGCTATTACAAAATTGCTCTAGAAGAGCTCTAGTACTCTAGAAGAGTTAATATGAATTTTCTTGAAGAAAAAACAATAACTTTATTGTTAAGAGTGAATATTGTTTTTGTGTCTCATAGATAAGTATAATATTGAGACAATTGATCCAGCAGATATCAAAATAAAATTAAGCCGCACTCAAACTCAATTTCGCAAAAATATAGTATTGTATCAATCTCAATATGATAAAATAGATATCACAATAAATCAAGAGTTTATTGGCATTGTAATTTACTGATATTGTAAACCTGAAGCGTATTAATATTGTAAATTAAATTTTGTTGATGTCATAAACTTAAATTTGGTATCGCAAACTAGATGTTTATATACCTGTAAAACTTATTGATACAAATACTTCACAGTTTGGCATATTTGATGGGTTTTGACATCCCATATAATAAATTATTGATAGTATACAATGGTATTATCTGAAAGAGTGGGTGCTCGGTGAGCCAACTTGTGGCTAAGGGCTTTTATGACTCTATGTATAAATAATCTTTTGTTTAATATAATTTACACTTTTATAATGGCATTTACTTTATCTTTTATCATATTATTATGTTGTGACATACTATAAGATGTTTAGATGAAAACCTTGAATATACTATAGTGTATGTAAGATGTGGTGGCACATGGGGATGGCTATCATGAAACACATCTTATAGTCACTGTATATTCTAAACAGTTCCTAGTCGATTGAGCCGTCCGTTAATAAGGATAAGGATGGCTCGAGATTGAGACTAGCATTTGCGATGTCGAGTACCACGTTTCATTGGTATGGAACATAGAGATGTTCAAAGCATGCAAATGGATATTCATACGCTGAATGATCGAACTACCCTATCCGGACTTTCCAAGTGGTTATCACTTATCGAGTGGATAAAGTCCGCGGTTTTGGTTGTACACCATTAGTCCTTACTACTTGAAACATCATTGAGACTATATATGCTAGTACTGTACTTTGACTCGTTACCGACTCTATTGGGGTCATCAGGTGTCGGGATTGGGTACAGTTACGACACATATAGGAGTCGATGCTTTGTTGTCATGGATTCACCACATACTTGCGAGTGTGGATATCCTATGCAATTTGAGGAAATATTAGTGTGACGAATCTCTGGCCAGAGTACATGATGTGTTTTAAGAAATGGTTTCTTAGTAGCACATGCGATGTCACTATTTGATCTTCAAGATGCATTGCATAGTTATCGAATCTCGAACGACTCTCGATTTACCAATGGTTGTTGATTCGATCGGGATATTTGGATAAAGGGACCGTACTGTACGCTAACCAAAATCTATTGGTTCTTGCAGGCACTATCAGTGATACCTAGAGAATCATGGGGCGATGTTGCTAGGCGCTCTTACCATGATTCGATGGGCAAGTCGGAAATTGTTGTTCCGAGTCACAAGGAGTTGTGAGCCCACGGCTAGCTGTATCCCTGAACCATTGAGGGTCACACAAGTAATGGATTTCTAATCCCCGTTGAGATAATTAAATTTAAAGAGTTAAATTTAGTGAATAAAGAAGTGGGACTTCTTATTTAAGAGTAGAGGGAGTAAGATTTCCTAAAATGACATAGTGATGGACATTTTTTGGAAACCACTGAATTCGGATTCAGAAAATTTATCTTGACTTTAAAAGATGCAGAAATGGTTTTTGTGCACATTGGTGAAATTGGTTTATCAATCTGAGTCACGATGAATTTTATATTAATTTCTGAACATGCGGGCTTTGTTTGTCAGGCTTGAACTTAGGACTAATGGGCCCTAAGCTGTTAGCAGCCCACATTATAAATAAGTTATTGCAGTACAGAAATTACACACAACTTACACTCAGATTTTCGAAAAACCCTAGCCTCCAGTCTAGGAATTTTGGCCGCCCCCCTCTCTCTGTCTTGGAGAATTTTCAGTCTGCGAATTTCGAATTTGCAGTCTGAATTAGCAGATCATATCTGTTCTATCTCTTCGTAGAAACTTCTGATAGACTTTCTAGTGCAGTCTATCAGAGGGATTAAACTTCTGTTCGTGGACCTGATTGAAGAATTGTTCGTTCATCAGTTCCTGGGATATACAACAAGAGCAGTTTAATCTGTTGGTGTTCATAATCTCGTTTCGAGATTTTAAGGTAAAATTTATATTGTTTAAATTTTATATTATCAATTTTAATCGTAGGAATTTGATACCCATATGGAATCGTTCCATATAAAATTTTAAAACTTCCGCTGCACCGGGTATCATTTTCAATCCGGAGAACGACCGTGTTCCAACAGTGGTATCAGAGCCAGGCTGTTCTCGGATTTTACGATTAAAATTTTATCGATTGTACAAAGCCTCGATTTTTCAGAAAAATAAAACGGAAAAGAAAAAAAATATATATATATATATTTTCGGGGCTGCCCGCTGCCCGAAGGCAGCGAGCAGCGCCGCGTGCAGCCCTGCGCGCAGCTTGGCTGCACGCAGCAGCCCTGCGCGAGCTAGGGCAAGCGTTGCCCTAGCCCGCGCAGCTGGGCTGCATGGAGCGGCCCAGCGGCTGGGCTGGACGAGTCCAGCCCAGCGACGGGCGGGCAGCCCGGGATTGTCCCGGGCTGCCCAGAAATTTTTTTTATTAAAAATTAAATTTTTTCGTGAATTATGAATTCTAGCCCAAAATGGTTTTGGGCCCAGTTTTTGGCCCGATTGAAAATTGTTTCAGTTGGTCCACGAGGCAATGGGTCAAAATTGTTTGAGCCCAAAATTTTTAAGAAAATTAATTTTTGGATAAATTTTGAATTTTGGAAATTTATAAATTTAATCCCATAAATTAAATCTTTAATTATTAATTTTGGTACAATTGATAATAAAATATGATTTTATGTATAAAATTGGATTTTATATGTAAAATATGATTTTATGGATAAACTAGATAAAATATGATTTTATATATAAAATAAGATTTTATGTATGAAATATGATTTTATCTATTTATATTTATTGTCATTGCATGATATCCAATAAATTAATTTTTGAATTAAATATTATTGGATAAGGATGATCGATTGCCATGACCAATATTATAGGTGTATGTTAGGTTGTTTACATTTGATTTTATTATTGATTGTTGGGTTTTATTAATGGGCCTGGTTTATGGCCCAAATTTGATTTTATCATTTGTAATAAAAGTGGGTCTGGTTTATGGCCCGTTCCCACCCCTACAATGTATCCCTTTATTTGTCATAGTAATTTATTGTAAATTCACTAGAAATAGTGGGAGTTTTTGAAGATGGAGGTGGGACCAGCAAGCAATGATAAAGACTGAAGAAATGTAAATTGGAAGCACAATGTAATAGGATTGCATTGCATACTTGCATATCACCTAGGATTGGACTTAGACTCGTGATTGGCAACCACGGGTCGATTAGTAATGGAATCGATTATCCTAAAATATAATATATGATATTATCGTTGTATGCATGTTTAGACTAAATTGTATGAATCCCGCAAGAATACAAATTTTAAATGATGAGACAAATTTTTAAAATTAAAATCCCTCATTTTAAATATGATTTAAAATTGATATCAAGATAAATAAAGGAAATTTAAATATTGTTTAAATGTTCCTACCTTCCATCAACGATCAATGTATGAGATGTTACCCGCGGATACGGTCCGGCTCATATTATTGGGGGGGCCCGTTCGTCGGAAAGCTGTACATTGGATCGACACATGTTGTAAGTTGGATGGAACTCCCATGGGATTGGCTCATATTATTGGGGATCCACATGGCGACCGTCCATCACAACTTGATATTGATGGGTCATCTTGACATGTCACAATAAACGTCGTCATATTATTGGGCCCTTATTGGACATGAGGTAAAAACATGGAGGTTGCTTTGGAAGCAATTGGGCTCTACCTTTTGAAAATTATGGTTGGTTGATATTATTCGGGACTATAGTTTGTCAATTGGACTCCATGTTCCCACTAAAGAAAATGTTTCTCGTTTTCACTAGAGGGTAGTGAAATCGTTAAAATAGTGGGAGTGAGATTCATAAAATAAATTTCACCTATTTTATGTCTTAGTAAATTAATTAAATAATCACTGATTATTGTCTGTTTCTTTTCAGTATTTCATTAAGATGAATTCGCGCAATCCACTATTCTCTATTCTCGAACAAAATAAACTGACTGGCGCAAACTATACGGAATGGTTCCGTAAGTTGAAGATTGTCTTGACCTCGGAGAAGATGTTCTACGTGTTAGAAAAATCTCCTCCGAAGGAAGCACCAGCTGATATAAGTCCGGAATAGTTGGCCAAACTTGATAAATGGTGGGACCATGATATCAAGGCCAAATGCTATATGCAAGCTTCGATGTCTGATGAACTCCAGAGGCGATTTGAGGATACCGTGAATGCTGCTGACATTCACGTACAACTCAAGGAACTTTTTGGGGCTCAATCGAGAGCTGAAAGGTTCGCTACTATAAAAGAGTTAATGACGTGTCGCATGCGTGAAGGGACTTCGGTCCGTGATCATGGGGTACGCGTGATTTGGCTCATTCAGAAGTTGGTAACGCTTGAATTGGTATTGGAGCATGAACTCAATGTGGACTTATTACTTCTCTCTCTTCCTTCATCGTTTGACGGTTTTGTGGTGAATTTCAATATGAACAAGATAGAGGCCTCCCTTGAAGAGATGGTCAATATGCTTGTAACTTATGAAGCCACTTTAAAGAAGGATAAACCGGTTCTCTTGGTGGGCTCCTCTTCTTCTACTAAGAAGGGGCCAAGTACAAAGGGTAAGAAACGTTCTGCCCCATCCAAGAAAACCGGACCCGAGAAGAAGAACAAGACAAATGCTTCAAACATGGAAAAGTCCAAGGATGTTTGCCATCACTGCAAGAAATCCGGTCATTGGAAACGTAACTGCAAGGAATATCTAGAGCAGTTACGTTTCCAATGACCGGATTTCTTGCAGTGATGGCAAACATCCATATCTAGAGCAGTTGCGAACTGCGAAGGGTATGTTTTATATTGAAATAAATGTTTCACTTAATACTACTTCTTGGGTATTGGATACCGGATGTGGATCTCACATTTGCAATGATTTGCAGGTGATGACAAGAAGTCGCAAGCTTAGAATGGGTGAGACCCAGCTGAGGCTCGGAAATGGTTCTAGAGTTGAAGCCAAAGCTGTGGGAGACGTTTATTTAATTTTGCAGAACGATTTTAAGTTACTTTTGAGAGATTTTTTATTTGTTCCAGACTTGATTAAAAACATTATTTCTGTTTCTATGCTTGATAGAGATGGTTTTTCTTGCAATTTTGTGAATGGGATTTGCAATATTTACAAGAATGAATGTTTGATTGGAAATGGACAACTTGAAAACGATCTATATAACTTAAAATTAAAAGACGTTCCAATAAATTATGTTGATAAACCGGTAACAACGAACAAAAGGAAAATCGATAGTCAAAACCCGGCAAACCTTTGGCATGCTAGGCTAGGTCATATTTCATCAAGGAGGATGAACAAGCTAGTGGGAGATGACATGTTTGATATGTCTGATATTAACTCTCTACCTACTTGTGAGTCCTGCCTGAAAGGAAAAATGACTAAATCTCCTTTCAAAGGAAAACCTGAGCGTAGTCAAAATCTATTGGATTTGATCCATACGGATGTTTGCGGACCATTTAGTATTGGTACAAAATTTGGTCACACCTACTTCATTACCTTTACTGATGATTATTCTAGGTATGGGTACTTATATTTGATGAAATATAAGTCTGAATCATTTGAAAAGTTCAAAGAATTCAAGGCTGAAGTAGAAAACAAACTAGGTAAGAGGATTAAAGCACTTCGATCAGATCGAGGTGGAGAATAATTGAGTACCGAGTTTTTGAGCTATCTAAAAGAGAATGGGATTCTCTCTCAGTGGACTCCTCCTATGACACCTCAGCTTAATGGTGTTTCGGAGCGTTGCAATCGAACTTTGTTGGAAATGGTTCGATCCATGATGAGCTTCACTGAGCTCCCACCATCGTTTTGGGGCTATGCTCTTGAAACGGCGGTATTGTTGTTGAACAACGTTCACACTAAAGCAGTGAACAAAACACCATACGAGTTATGGAATGGCAAAACCCCTAAGTATTCGTACTTGAGGATTTGGGGATGTCCTGCTTACGTGAAGCAGACAGTGGGAGATAAGTTGGATAGTCGACCTTATGTTATTTTGTAGGGTATCCGAAGAATTCAATCGGATATTATTTCTATCATCCTACTGAAACAAAAGTGTTTGTTTCAAGGAATGCCACCTTCTTGGAGAAGGAGTTCTTATTGGATAAGAAAGGCAAGATGATGGAACTCGAAGAAATTCGAGAAGAACCCAAGATACAAAATAATGATCCTACACCTCAGGAACCATTAATTGACATGCCTATTACTAGAAGATCCGAGAGGACTTCTAGGCCTCCTATTAGATATGGTTTTCTTCTTGAAGGGGATCAAAGTGAACCCGACATTGGATGTGATCCAAGAAACTTCAAGGAAGCAATTTCTGATGCAGATTCGAATTTATGGCTTGAAGCTATGCAGTCGGAAATAGATTCGATGCATACAAACCAAATTTGGACTTTAGTAGATCCTCCCGATGGAATTGTTCCAATAGGGTGTAAATGGATCTATAAGAGAAAACTTGGGCCTGATGGAAAGGTACTGACCTACAAGGCACGATTGGTGGCAAAAGGTTATACTCAAAGACAAGGAGTTGACTATGATGAAACTTTTTCACCAGTCGCAATGTTCAAGTCCATAAGAATTCTTATTGCCATAGCAGCATGGTATGACTATGAGATATGGCAAATGGATGTGAAGACTGCATTTCTTAATGGAAACATTAAGGAAGAAATCTATATGATGCAGCCCGAGGGATTTACATCCATGGGAAGCGAGCATAAGGTATGCAAGCTTCAGAGATCGATCTATGGTCTCAAACAAGCATCAAGAAGTTGGAACCAGAAATTTGATGAAACAATAAAGGATTTTGGTTTCATCAAGAACCCGGAGGAACCGTGCGTGTACAAGAAAGTAGTTAAGGATGCTGTGACATTCTTAGTACTTTATGTTGATGACATCTTACTCATTGGGAATGATGTAGGGATGTTGCAGTCCACAAAGATATGGTTATCAGGTAGATTCTTGATGAAGGATTTGGGTGAGGCGTCCTATATTCTAGGGATACAGATCTATAGAGATAGATCTAAGAGAATGATATGACTTACTCAAGCTACCTACATCGACACTATATTGAAAAGGTTTTCAATGGATGAGTCCAAGAGAGGACATCTACCTATGTGTCATGGAGTCTCTCTATCCAAGTCTATGTGTCCCAAGACTGACGAAGAGATAGAAAAAATGACACACATACCATATGCGTTAGCCATAGGGAGTATCATGTATGAGATGATATCCACCAGACCGGATGTGGCATTTGCTCTGAGTGTCACGAGCAGATATCAAGCCAATCCCGGTCAAATGCATTGGAAAGCCGTGAAGGATATTCTTAAGTACTTGAGAAGAACTAAGAATGTATTCATGGTTTATGGAGGAAGAAAACTAAAATTGGAAGGCTATACCGACTCTAGCTTCCAAAGTGACGTGGATGACTTGAAGTCAACCTCTGGATTTGTGTTCATGCTCAATGACGGTGCTGTCTCTTGGAAGAGTTCCAAGCAGGACACCACAGCGGATTCCACCACTGAGGCAGAATACATTGCGGCATCAGCTGCTGCTAAAGAGGCCGTTTGGATGAGGAATTTCGTCCAAGAGTTGGGCGTTATTCCTGAAGCTGTTGGTCCAGTCCCGGTGTACTGTGACAACACGGGTGCCGTTGCTCAGGCAAAGGAACCAAGGTCTCATCAAAGATCCAAACACGTACTGAGGAAATACCACATCATCCGGGAGATCGTGGAAAGAGGAGACATCACTGTCGAGAGAGTGGCCTCTGCAGACAATATCGCTGATCCACTTACAAAGCCCTTGCCAGGACCATTATTTGACAAACATCGCGAAGCAATGGGACTACGTAGTATGACTAGTTGGCTTTAGGGCAAGTGGGAGATTGAAAGAGTGGGTGCCCGGTGAGCCAACTTGTGGCTAAGGGCTTTTATGACTCTATGTATAAACAATCTTTTGTTTAATATAATTTACACTTTTATAATGGCATTTACTTTATCTTTTATCAAATTATTATGTTGTGACATACTATAAGATGTTTAGATGAAGACCTTGAATATACTATAGTGTATGTAAGATGTGGTGGCACATGGGGATGGCTATCATGAAACACATCTTATAGTCACTGTATATTCTAAACAGTTCCTAGTCGATTGAGCCGTCCGTTAATAAGGATAAGGATCGCTCGAGATTGAGACTAGCATTTACGATGCCGAGTACCACGTTTCATTGGTATGGAATATAGAGATGTTCAAAGCATGCAAATGGATATTCATACGATGAATTATCGAACTACCCTATCCGGACTTTCCAAGTGGTTATCACTTATCGAGTGGATAAAGTCCGCGGTTTTGGTTGTACACCATTAGTCCTTACTACTTGAAACATCATTGAGACTCTATATGCTAGTACTGTACTTTGACTCGTTTACCGACTCTATTGGGGTCATCAGGTGTCGGGATTGGGTACAGTTACGACACATATAGGAGTCGATGCTTTGTTGTCAAGGATTCACCACATACTTGCGAGTGTGGATATCCTTTGCAATCTGAGGAGATATTAGTGTGACGAATCTCTGGCCAGAGTACATGATGTGTTTTAAGAAATGGTTTCTTAGTAGCACATGTGATGTCACTATTTGATCTTCAAGATGCATTGCATAGTTATCGAATCTCGAACGAATCTCGATTTACCAATGGTTGTTGATTCGATTGGGATATTTGGATGAAGGGACCGTACTGTACGCTAACCAAAATCTATTGGTTCTTGCAGGCACTATCAGTGATACCTAGGGAATCATGGGGCGATGTTGCTAGGCGCTCTTACCATGATTCGATGGGCAAGTCGGAAATTGTTGTTCCGAGTCACAAGGAGTTGTGAGCCCACGGCTAGCTGTATCCCTGAACCATTGAGGGTCACACAAGTAATGGATTTCTAATCCCCGTTGAGATAATTAAATTTAAATAGTTAAATTTAGTGAATAAAGAAGTGGGACTTCTTATTTAAGAGTAGATGGAGTAATATTTCCTAAAATGACATAGTGATGGACATTTTTTGGAAACCACTGAATTCGAATTCAGAAAATTTATCTTGACTTTAAAAGATGCAGAAATGGTTTCTGTGCACATTGGTGAAATTGGTTTATCAATCTGAGTCACGATGAATTTTATATTAATTTCTGAACATGCGGGCTTTGCTTGTCAGGCTTGAACTTAGTACTAATGGGCCCTAAGCTGTTAGCAGCCCACATTATAAATAAGTTATTGCAGTACAGAAATTACACACAACTTACACTCAGATTTTCGAAAAACCCTAGCCTCCAGTCTAGGAATTTCGGCCACCCCCCTCTCTCTGTCTTGGAGAATTTTCAGTCTGCGAATTTCGAATTTGCAGTCTGAATTAACAGATCATATCTGTTCTATCTCTTTGTAGAAACTTCTGATAGACTTTCTAGTGCAGTCTATCAGAGGGATTAAACTTCTGTTCGTGGACCTGATTGAAGAATTGTTCGTTCATCAGTTCCTGGGATATAAAACAAGAGCAGTTTAATCTGTTGGTGTCCATAATCTCGTTTCGAGATTTTAAGGTAAAATTTATATTGTTTAAATTTTTTATTATCAATTTTAATCGTAGGAATTTGATACCCATATGGAATCGTTCCATATAAAATTTTAAAACTTCCGCTGCACCGGATATCATTTTCAATCCGGAGAACGACCGTGTTCCAACATTATCATCAATTAACCAGAAATTATTGGATTGATAAATAAGATGATTCTTGAACCAAAGAACTAAAGGATTCTAACATTAATTCAAGAATTCTTATGCGTTAATAGTATAGCTATCAATAGTTCAATTGGGCCGAATCCCTATATTTTCTGGAATGATAATTATAAACGTGTGTCCATGACTTGCTACCTGATATTTGCAAAGATATTTACTGAGAATAATTTTCAGAATATAAAATCAGTAAAAATTGTTTAGTTGATTAATTATCAGATGCCTCCAATCAACTAATAGACCATAGATTTTTTAAATAATGCATCATATTTTGGGATGTGATATGTTTCCTGCAGCAATTATTGTAAATATTATGCCAACTAATTATTATTAACTTTTGGCTTTGAGCCAAGTTTTATGGGTTAAAAGTTATTGATTGTGCGTTAAATGCGTAAAAGAAATCTCCCGAAGAGACCGATCTACAAGAAAAAAGGAAACGACAACGGATGGTAGTAAAACTGTTGTACTTTTAGGTGTTGTCGAAAGTATAACATACGACAACGGTTTATAACCGTTGTGGATTCCAACATATGACAACGGATATGCAACAATAAATATCTGTTGTCGTACACACTATTTGACCACGGTTTATAACCGTTGTCTTAAGTTGCCTTTTACGACAGTTATAAACCGTTGTCTATGTTGGCATACGACAACAGATTTGCAAAACTTTAAATCCATTGTCTTTGGAGACATACGACAACGGTTTTGTAACAGGTTAAATCCGTTGTCGTTTCTCAAATAAAAAACAAAAAAAAATTAATATATAAATTTTCAATATTATAAATCAATCAAAATTTATAGTTTTAAAAATAAAATTTAATATACAATTTTTCAATATTACAAATCACTCAAAATTTGAATTCGAATTCAATGCATATTAGAAAATAGAGCTATGAACTAATCTTGATAAACTTGGAATCCTTGTTTCACAATCTTCAATCTTCAATCTTGCTACCTTGCTGATATTCCGAATGGCGAGGGAGCAGCCTTGAAAACAGCTTGTTCATTGCAATACCAATCATTTCTAATCTCTGCAAAAAAAAAAAAAAATCTTAACGCATCATCAACGGAATAAATTCCATATTTCTCCGATTTCAGCAAACAATCTCACCCGATTAACATACAAATCGAGAAAGAAAAAAAAATCCGTTAGATCAATAACTAAAAGTCATGAGCATAACAACTAATCAACAAAAAGGCTAAAAAAATATACCTCAGATTCAATGTCACGTGAAAACCACCTTAACAATACACCAAGGTGCACAATTACCAGTATTAACTTGAAAAGAAATGGCGTAGTTACCTGCAAAATTATATTTGCACGACTTATTACTATATATTGAGGAATCAAATTTTTTTGGGTTCAACTAATCACATTAAAATGAAATTGCATACAAGCAACACATAAATACTACAAGGTTAATTATAAATTCATGTATAAGAACATGAAGGGCAGAGCTGAACACTCTGTAAAAGATTTCCATTTCACATATTCCAAGCCCAAAAACACCACGTTGTTTCATATTCTATTCATCGATTATGTATCTCATAAACAAGTTAAAAGAAGATGACAATAACCACTGGCCAAGGGAAATCATGAAAAACACAATTAGAAAAAAAAAACATGTCCAGTACAAGACATTATCTATTGAAATTTTTAATACCAGTACCTTTTGCCAACAAGTAAAATATGAGCCATGCCTTCTTGCATCAGAACAACAGCAAGGTCCGCACTTGCCGTAGGATCTGAAACATTAAAATATAAGTTTCAAATCAGCAGATATGCAAATAATCATAATTTCATAAAAATGAAATGTGTATCCTGCTAGCACTACATATATGTATTAGACAATCTAATATACTTGAGTATATTTCATCCGGTATAACATAGATTTAAAATATACATCGCATTCCTTGCCTAAAATTTCATTTCCTTGCCTAAACTTTCTAGCTCCATCAACGTCTCTTAAGTCACCAAAATGTTTCTGATCGAAAGGAGGCGGAAACATTCCAGGTTTCAATGGATGATCATATCTACAAGATTCTGAAACAAAAAAATTTCTTCAAGTGCTTCAAGAATCTCAAAATTCCTCCGAACATAACCATTTATCCTATTCTTAAGAGCAGAAGTTCAGAGGCCCAACTCCGTCAAATCATGTAGAAGATGCCTGCTCACTACAACAAATTCACCACTAAAAAGAGCAACAAGATTTCAAATTACAACCATGTTTACAGGGAAGGTAAGTAAACAAAGGGAATGTAAATAAATCCCGCACTCTAGATAAGTAGCTGAAAAAATCACAAAAAACAAGGGTGCACGATGAACAGATTCATGTCATTCTTTCAGTTGTAGATATTATAGTTATTCTGCAACATAATATCTTACATTAGAAAGGGGATGAATTATCCTGTTGCTGCAAGACAGTAGCTATGCGTGTATCAACATGTCATATAATTAAACATACATAACATAAAGTAAATTGAATGTCTGTCAGAGACATAAAATTTAGAAAAATTTCAAATGTTGTCTAGTGAACAAAGGAATAACCTGTTTATTGATAACAAAGAAAGTGAGCAGATTCATGTCGTTCTTTTCAAAGACATGTTTACTTTCATCTAGAATTGTCGGTGCTTTTCTTCTGAAGAAGAAGGCGGCTATAGCCAAGCTTCATATGGCTATTTCATAACACCAAAACAATGTCGACGAGCAGCTGCTACCGAGTGTGAGAAGTGTTGAACCGAGAAATTAATAGAGCAAGAAGGCTAAAAACAACGTTTAGGATTAATAGACAGGGCACTCCACCTGTAAATGGAAGGAACGAAAGAATATTCGCTCAGTAAATCCCAGTAGGAAAGCAAAGCAAGATTAGGACGATCTCTAACCACATTCTGATTTCTCAAGTAAAAAGTAAATTAAATTATGGAAACACAAAGTTTTCCTGGTTCAAAGTTTTAGCAAAAGCAACAAGCACAAACTTCTAAGATCTGAAAGCTATTATACTATCAAAATGTCTGCCAAATTGTATTTGATCCTATACTACAATCTCTCAGCATGTCTATCTAAACAAGTAGGCTCTAGGGGGTTTAAAAGGGGGTAGGTGCTTTGTTTTTGTTTTTGTTTTTGTGCTTTGCCTTCATCTTGTAGAAGAACTACTATACTGCTTTTAAAAGGACCGTAATCAATACCTAATCATAAATATAGTCTTGCACGCATTCCGTCCATTGGGATCGCACTTCATCAACTTCTTTGTTAGAGTAAACTATTTTCATGAACTGTGAACAAACACATAGATGATATTAGTAAAAAAATATCAATAATGAAGAAGAAAAATGATATAAAGACAATTATTTAAGAAGACTCGGAAGAAAAAGCAATACCGAATTTCAGAGTCCTGCTCTCGAGGACTAATATGCAATAACAAAAATCCTATTAGAAAAATGTCAACTACAAAGCAGGAAGACCTCACAATCACCCTAAAAATAAAATAAAAATTATCTTAAACTTACCTCACTGGCAACTGCCATTAAATATTTTAATTTTTTCTAAACGTGCAGTGAAAACAAATCTGGGAATGCCACCTTTCCTTAGATCTGCAACTGGATTCCCGAAAAGCCTGACATCCTGCATAACCAAGCATTTGTCATGAAACACTGGGATGTAATCAATTATATCAAAAATTTTCATTGATACAGTCACTGGTAACTTCGCATTGCACCAAATAACTTTCTTTCAAGAGTTTGATAATCTTCTCCGCAGCTCAACTCATCAAAAAAATCCAACTTATCAATCAAAATTTCAGCATGTAATTGTATTTCACCCAAAAAGAGAAAACAATACAAAACAATCGTCTAAGTACTAATTCAAGCCCAACCAAAACAATCCATATATAAAGCATACAAATTCTATACTGAGCAACTTTCATAAAAAACTCATAATGCATTCAATCTTGAATCAAATCAAGTGTCACTAGTTGGATATGCAAGATAACTTGAAGCCCAACCATTTATCTTCACACATATTTATCAAATAAATTCATTCCATGACCCAAATCCTATGTGCAATTTACAAGTTTAATTTCGCATGTCATGTATTTGTAGATTGTATGCTCTGTATCAGAGATTGCATAACGCACTCAATAAAAATCAAAATATTACAAGACCAGCGCCAAATTAAAGCTAACTTGATTATATACAACTTTCATTTGAATTAAAACTTTGAATAATATGTGGATTTTCCCCAGTAATTCGAAGAACACCACACAGAAGCAAAGACCCGAATGAAACTCCATACCTGCACCAGTTTAGTAAAAACTCCATATCTCATTCATTTCAAAACCAATTCGATCATAACCGGCGCCATATTAAAGCCAATTCAAAAAGCTCCAAATTTCAATTAATCATCTTGTCCTTAGGATATAAACCACAAAATTGCCAAAAATAGTAGGTGATGGTACTGCCGAAAGCATGCTTCTCCCGCTTGAGAAGTTTTTGAAAATATAACATGAGATTGGTGCCAAAACGAATCAAAGACAAATATCTAAAACTCTTATTTGAATCACAGCCTCAAACAAGACAAACAAAAACCTATTATTTAAAACATGTTCCATTGAGTTAAATCAAATTGACATATTAATAGGACCTAGAAAACCATTAATATTCAAAATAATTTGATCTTAACAAGAAGAAACCGAATTCCTAACGTGCATCAAGATTCAAACAACGGGGATGGAAAAATAATTCAAACTTAAATGAATAACGATTTCATGAATTAGGATGTTCTGAAAACATAGGTATATGAGGAAAGAAAATCACCTTGTTTCGATAGCATCCACCTCTACCAATGATGAAGCCTGCAGAAGCAAAGCACAAAAATAGTCATATATATATTGAGGTGTGTATTATAAAGAAGAATGGATGTGTATATATATAGATTGAGGCTATGAATGAACAATCCTGAATTAGTGAGCTTTGTTACGTTCCCGATGTTTACTATAGCAGAGAGATTTTTTTGGAAGAAATGAGAGACTTCACCGGATAAAATTTCAGTGAAACATGGAAATTCAGCAAACACAAAAGTTAATCTCACATGGCTCTATGAAGTGTTCATTAGTTTAATAATAATTTTTCCTTCTTCTGAGAAAGTCTATTTTCTATATTTACACATTTGTGACGAACAACATTGTTTAAGTAGCTGCAAATAATGCAAGATTTCTGCATCGCGACTACTTTTCCAATGCATCAAATAACACAATTTCAAATTTAATTATTGTCCCTTTGTATATTTGAAGTGGTGATGGTTCAATACCCAACCCACCTCGTGCATATCGTGAATAAGGGCTGGAAAAATAAAAGGCTAGGCTCAGATATTTTTTGAAATTTTGAATCAAGACTAAAAGAACACGAAACAGCTTGAATCGGAGCAAAAATTGCCGACAAAAAAATGATGAACAACGCGCATCCCCGTCGCAATCTCAGATCTATGAGTCACACAAATCGGGATTTTAAACTCGAGATTCAAGGCTTAGATCGAAGCTTGCAGTGCGAGGAAGAAAACACCTGAACTAATTTCCATTTCCGGCAAGCGGCGACATCGATTCGACGACTTGAAATGGAGAGGAAAAAGAGTGACGAAGGAGCTTGGAAGATTGGTTTCTCTTTTTATTTTTTCTTTTTGAATTTAATATACGTGATATGCACATAAGTATATGTGCTATAATAATTTAATAATTAAAATAATTTTTTTAATAAAATAAACTCAAAGACAACGGTTTTTGTAGAATCGTTGTCGTAGATCCTTAAAAGTAAGTTTAACGGTTTAAAAAAACCGTTGTTGTAGATCTAAAAAAACCGCTCATAGACAACGGTTTTTAAAAACCATTGTCTTTTACCCTTCAACGAAAATGGTTATGCAAAAACCGTTGTCTTTGATGACAAAAAACACTCAAAGACAGCGGTTTTAACAAAAACCGTTGTTAAAAGGTAAAAGACAACAGTTTTAACATAAAACTGTTGTCTTTTGAGCGTTGTTGATTTAGAAATTTGTTGTAGTTAACATGTTGAAAATACTTTGATTCTTATGATTTAGTATTTCGAATCAATAACAATGAGATTTTTATGACGCGATTTCTCAATTGTTAATTTTTCAAAGTTAATTTTTAAATACATTGTTTGATGTAATGTGTTTATAGATGAGATATATTAGCTATTGTAATTGTTCTAGTTGAACAATTTTTGTTTTCTCATTTTCTCATTTGATTTTAAATCTAAACCAATAACCCCTACTTAAAAGAATAAAAAAAACAACTAAAATGTCAAAATTAAGGAGACTGATTGTCTTGAAGAGATCATGACATAAATAATAGTAAAACCCTAGAAGAGGTTTAGGTATTTGAAAATTATTATATCAATGTCCATGTAGGACCATCTCACTTGCAAGTATGTCTGAAATACGCCAGAAGCATGGTCGACCAATTAGTTCAAAGATATTGTATCTTGAGAGAAAAAGATATATGAAACAAAAAGAACAAAAAACTCAAGAAGAAGTGATTTGAAAAAGGATTGATCAAATAAAATAAAGATAACGTTATTCTTGAAGAATACTTATGAAATCTCAGTATGATAACAATGAGTTTTCATACGACAAATAGATGTGCATATCATAAAATATAAGTCCCTCTTGTAGCATTAAGTTTTTCATAAAGACTTGAAGTTAACTATGAGAAGCCAGTTATATTATCATAGGTGTGTTGACTAAGTATTTATATGATTCAAAAAATCTCTGAAAGATTTGAAGTGTCAAATCAAATTAGATTCAACATCCATGACTATATTTTCGATAAAGCTACATAAGTCAATAAATGGATTTTAAAAAATAATAATAATAATCCAGACACATGTGATACAATCGACTTAGTACTTCAGAAGAGTTTACTAAAGCTATCAAGTATTTGAAATATAAACATGAGATGAAAAATTTCAATATATATAATATTTTCTTTTGAGTCATAGATTAGATATTTCCCAGAAGGAATATATGTTAATTAGTCATAGTACACAACAAAGTACTAAAATATATTTATATGGATATATTATATCCATTAATGAATGTTTGGTCATTTAAATGATCAAATAATCTTTAGTCCTGAAGTACTTTATATAAGCATCAATCGAAGATAATGTGGCGAATCTTTTCACATGGACATTGCCGATATAAAACTTTGAAAAAAAAAACATGCAATGTCGGGCAACGACTTAAAGAGACAGCACCACCATTGAGCATGAACACAAATCCAGAGGTTGACTTCGAGTCATCCATGTCACTTTGGAAGCTAGAGTCGGTATAGCCTTCCAATTTTAGCTCTCTTCCTCCATATACCATGAACATATTCTTAGTCCTTCGTAAGTACTTAAGAATGTCCTTCACGGCTTTCCAATGCATTTGACCGGGATTAGCTTGATATCTGCTCGTGACACTCAGAGCAAATGCTACATCCGGTCTGGTAGATATCATCCCATACATGATACTACCTATGGCTGACGCATATGGTACATGTGTCATTTTCTCTATCTCTTCATCAGTCTTGGGACACATAGACTTGGATAGAGAATCTCCATGACACATGGGTAGATGTCCTCTCTTGGACCCATCCATTGAAAACCGTTTCAATATGGTGTCGATGTAGGTTGATTGAGTGAGTCCTATCATTCTCTTAGATCTATCTCTATAGATCTGTATCCCTAGAATATAGGATGCCTCACCCAAATCCTTCATCGAGAATCTACCTGATAACCATATCTTTGTTGACTGCAACATCCCTACGTCATTCCCAATGAGTAGGATGTCATCAACATAAAGTACTAAGAATGTCACAGCATTCTTAACTACTTTCTTGTACACGCATGGTTCCTTCGGGTTCTTGATAAAACCAAAATCCTTTATTGTTTCATCAAATTTCTGGTTCTAACTTCTTGATGCTTGTTTTAGACCATAAATTGATCTCTGAAGCTTGCATACCTTATGCTCGCTTCCCATGGATGTGTACCCCTCAGGCTGCTTCATATAGATTTCTTCCTTAATGTCTCCATTAAGAAAAGCAGTCTTCACATCCATTTGCCATATCTCATAGTCATACCAAGAAGCTATGGCAATAAGGATTCTTATGGACTTGAACATTGCAACTGGTGAAAAGGTTTCATCATAGTCAACTCCTTGTCTTTGAGTATAACCTTTCGCCACCAATCGCGCCTTGTAGGTCAATACCTTACCATCAGGCCCAAGCTTTCTCTTGTAGATCCATTTACACCCTATTGGAACAATTCCATCGGGAGGATCTACTAAAGACAAAACTTGGTTTGTATGCATCGAATCTATTTCCGACTGCATAGCTTCAAGCCATAAATTAGAATCCGCATCAGAAATTGCTTCCTTGAAGTTTCTTGGATCACATCCAATGTCGGGTTCATCTTGATCCCCTTCAAGAAGAAGACCATATCGAATAGGAGGTCTAGAAGTCCTCTCGGATCTTCTAGGTACAGGCGTGTCCAGCAATGGTTCCTGAGGTGTAGGATCATTATTTTGTATTTCGGGTTCTTCTCGAATTTCTTCGAGTTCCATCATCTCGCCTTTCTTATCCGATAAGAACTCCTTCTCCAAGAAGGTGGCATTCCTCGAAACAAACACCTTTGTTTCAGCAGGATGATAGAAATAATATCTGATTGAATTCTTCGGATACCCTACAAAATAACATAAGGTGGATCGACTATCCAACTTATCTCCCACTGTCTGCTTCACGTAAGCAGGACATCCCCAAATCCTCAAGTACGAATACTTAGGAGCTTTGACATTCCATAACTCGTATGGTGTTTTGTCCACTGCTTTAGTGTGGACGTTGTTCAAAAACAACACCGCCATTTCAAGCGCATAGCCCCAAAACGAAGGTGGAAGCTCAGTGAAGCTCATCATGGATCGAACCATGTCCAACAAAGTTCGATTACGACGCTCCGATACACCATTCAGCTGTGGTGTCATAGGAGGAGTCCACTGAGAGAGAATCCCATTCTCTTTTAGATAGTCCAAAAACTCGGTACTTAAGTATTCTTCACCTCGATCCGATCGAAGTGCTTTAATACTTTTACCTAGCTTGTTTTCTACTTCAGCCTTGAATTCTTTGAACTTTTCAAATGCTTCAGACTTATATTTCATTAAATATAAATACCCATACCTAGAATAATCATCAGTAAAGGTAATGAAGTAGGTGTGGCCATATTGAGTACCAACTCTAAATGGGCCACAAACATCTGTATGGATCAAATCCAACAGATTTTGACTACGCTTAGGTTTCCCCTTAAAAGGATATTTAGTCATTTTTCCTTTCAGGCAGGATTCACAAGTAGGTAGAGAGTTAATATCAGACATATCAAACATGCCCTCTCCCACTAGCTTGTTCATCCTCCTTGAGGAAATATGACCTAGCCTAGCGTGCCAAAGGTTTGCCGGGTTTTGACTATCGATTTTCCTTTTGTTTGTTGTTGCCGGTTTATCAACATAATTTATTGGAACGTCTTTTAGTTTTAAGTTATATAGATCGTTTTCAAGTTGTCCATTTCCAATCAAACATTCATTCTTGTAAATATTGCAAATCCCATTCACAAAATTGCAAGAATAACCATCTCTATCAAGCATATAAACAGAAATAATGTTTTTAATCAAATCCGGAACAAATAAAACATCTCTCAAAAGTAACTTAAAACCGTTCTGCAAAATTAAATAAATATCTCCCACAGCTTTAGCTTCAACTCTGGAACCATTTCCGAGCCTCAGCTGGGTCTCACCCATTCTAAGCCTGCAACTTCTTGTCATCACCTGCAAATCATTGCAAATGTGAGATCCACATCCGGTATCCAATACCCAAGAAGTAGTATTAAGTGAAACATTTATTTCAATATAGAACATACCCTTCGCAGTTCGCAACTGCTCTAGATATTCCTTGCAGTTACGCTTCCAATGACCGGGCTTCTTGCAGTAATGGCAAACATCCTTGGATTTTTCCATGTTTGAAGCCTTTGTCTTGTACTTCTTCTCGGGTTCGATTTTCTTGGGTGGGGCAGAACGTTTCTTACCCTTTGTACTTGGCCCCTTCTTAGCAGAAGAAGAGGAGCCCACCAAGAAAGCCGGTTTATCCTTCTTTAAAGTGGATTCATATGTCACAAGCATATTGACCATCTCTTCAAGGGAGGCCTCTATCTTGTTCATATTGAAATTCACCACAAATCCGTCAAACGAAGAAGGAAGAGATAGAAGTAGTAAGTCCACATTGAGTTCATGCTCCAACACCAAATCAAGGGTTACCAACTTCTGTATGAGCCAAATCACTCGTACCCCATGATCATGGACCGAAGTCCCTTCACGCATGCGATACGTCATTAGCTCCTTTACAGTAGCGAACCTTTCAGCCCTCGATTGAGCCCAAAAAAGTTCCTTGAGTTGTACGTGAATGTCAGCAGCATTCACGGTGTCCTCAAATCGCCTCTGGAGTTCATCAGACATCGAGGCTTGCATATAGCATTTGGCCTTGATATCATGGTCCCACCATGTATCAAGTTTGGCTAACTCTTCCGGACTTATGTTAGCTGGTGCTTCCTTTGGAGGAGATTTTTCTAACACGTAGAGCATCATCTCCGAAGTCAAGACAATCTTCAACTTACGGAACCATTTCGTATAGTTTGCGCCAGTCAATTTATTTTGTTCGAGGATCGAGAAAAGTGGATTACGCGAATTCATCTTTATGAAATACTGAAAAGAAACAGACAAATATCAGTGATTGTTTAAGTAATTTACTAAGACATAAAATAGGCAAAATTTATTTTATGAATCTCACTCCCACTATTTTAACGATTTCACTACCCTCTAGTGAAAACGGGAAACTGTTTTCCTTAGTGAGAACATGGAGTCCAATTGACAAACTATGGTCCCGAATAATATCAGCCAACCATAATTTTCAAAAGGTAGAGCCCAATTGCTTCCAAAGAAACCTCCACGTTTTTACCTCATGTCCAATAAGGGCCCAATAATATGACGCCGTTTATTGTGACATGTCAAGATGACCCATCAATATTAAGTTGTGATGGACGGTCGCCATGTGGATCCCCCAATAATATGAGCCGATCCCATGGGAGTTCCACCCAACTTAAAACATGTGTCGATCCAATGTACAGCTTTCCGACGAACGGGCCCCCCCAATAATATGAGCCGGACCGTATCCGCGGGTAGCATCTCATACATTGATCGTTGATGGAAGGTAGGAACATTTAAACAAATTTAAATTTCCTTTATTTATCTTGATATCAATTTTAAATCATATTTAAAATGAGGAATTTTAATTTTGAAAATTTGTCTCATCATTTTAAAATTTTTGTATGCTTGTCGGATTCACACAATTTTGTCTAAAACATGCATACAACAATAATATCACATATTATATAGGATGATCGATTCCATTTCTAATCGACCCGTGGTTGCCAATCACGAGTCTTAGTCCAATCCTAGGTAATATGCAGTATGCAATGCAATCCTATTACATTGTGCTTCCAATTTACATTTCTTCTGTCTTTATTGTCTGCTGGGCCCACCTCCGTCTTCAAATCTTCATCTCCCACTAAATCTAATGTATTTACAATAAATAACAATGACAAGTAGAGGATACATTTTTAAGGGGTGGGAACGGGCCATAAACCAAGCCCACTTTTATTACATATGACAATTCATATTGGGCCATAAACCAGGCCCATTAATAAATCCAACAACAATAAAAACAAATGTAAATTCCTAACATACACCTACAAAATTGGTCATGGCAATCGATCATCCTTATTCAATAACATTTAATTCAAAATTAATTTATTGGATAACATGCGAATGACAATTTAAATTTAAAAGGATAAAATCATATTCCATATATAAAATCTTATTTTACATACAAAATCATATTTTATCTTTTTATCAAATAAAATCATATTTTATCTATAAAATCCAATTTTATACATAAAATCATATTTTACTCAATATATCCATAAGATCATATCTTATCATCAATTGTACCAAAAATAATTAATTTCAAAATTCAATTTAACGGATAAAATATTTAAATTTTCCAAAAATTCAAATTTATCCAAAAATCAATTTTAAAATTTTCGGACTCGAACAATTCGATCCGATGCCTCGTGGACCAATCAAAAACAATTTTTGATCGGACCAAAAATAGAATTTTAACATATTAAAATTTTAATTTAAAAATTAAAAATAATTTTTCGCGGGCCGCCCGGGACACTCCCGGGCTGCCCGCGCCCCAAAGGGGCTCGGGCCGGGCTGCCCGACTGCCCCTAGGGCAGCGACGATCGCTGCCCTGGGCAGCGCCGTGCGCCGCCCTGCGCAGCGACCATCGCTGCCCGGGTTTTGCCCGAAAAAAAAATTTTTATTTTTAAAAAAAATTTATTTTGTTTCAAAAACCGAGGCTTAAAATTTTTTTGTACAATCGATTAATTTAATCGCTTGATCTGAGCAACCTGGCTCTGATACCACTGTTGGAGAACGCGGCGATCAGATCAATCAGAATTGATACCCGGTGCAGCGGAAGTTTAAAAATTTTATATGGAACGATTCCATAATGGGTATCAAAACTTTACGATTAAATTGTGTGTGTAAAAATTAAATAACAATTATAAATTTTTACCTTCAATCTCGAATCGAGATTATGGACACCAACAGATTGCTCTGCTCTTGTTGTATATCCCTGAAACTGATGGACGAACTGTTCTTCAATCAGGTCCACGAACGGATATTTAATCCCTCTGATAGATTGCACTAGAAAATCTATCAGAAGTTTCTACGAAGAAAATTAACGAATTTGATCCGTTAAACCAGACTGTAATTCAAAATTCACAGACTGGATTTTTCCGAGCAGAGGGAAGAGGGGGCGACGGCCACACTTAGAAAAATAGGGTTTTTTTCGAAAATAATTTTGTGACCTGTTGTATCTAATTTCTGTACTGCAATAACTTATTTATAATGTAGGCCGCTAATAGCTTAGGGCCCATTAGTCATAAGTTCAAGCCCGACAAGCAAAGCCCGCATGTTCAGAAATTAATATAAAATTCATCATGACTCCGATTGTTAAATCGATTTCACCAATGTGTACAGAAACCATTTCTGCACCTTTTAAAGTCAAGATAAATTTTTCTGAATCCGAATTCAGTGATTTCCAAAAATGCCCATCCCTATGTCATTTTAGGAAATCTTACTCCTCTACTCTTAAATAAGAAGTCCAACTTCTTTGTTCATTAAATTTAACTCTTTAAATTTAACTATCTCAACAGGGATTAAAAATCCATTACTCTGTGTGACCCTCAATGGTTCAGGGATACAGCTAGCCATGGGCTCACAACTCCTTGTGACTCGGAACAACAATTTCCGACTTGCCCATCGAATCATGGTAAGAGCGCCTAGCAACATTGCCCCATGATTCCCTAGGTATCACTGATAGTGCCTGCAAGAACCAATAGATTTTGGTTAGCGTACAGTACGGTCCCTTCATCCATATATCCCGATCGAATCAACAACCATTGGTAAATCGAGAGTCGTTCGAGATTCAATAACTATGCAATACATCTTGAAGATCAAATAGTGACATCGCATGTGCTACTAAGAAACCATTTCTTAAAACACATCATGTACTCTGGCCAGAGATTCGTCACACTAATATCTCCTCAGATCGCATAGGATATCCACACTCGCAAGTATGTGGTGAATCCTTGACAACAAAGCATCGACTCCTATATGTGTTGTAACTGTACCCAATCCCGACACCTGATGACCCCAATAGAGTCGGTAAACAAGTCAAAGCACAATACTAGCATATAGAGTCTCAATGATGTTTCAAGTAATAAGGACTAATGGTGTACAACCAAAACCGCGGACTTTATCCACTCGATAAGTGATAACCACTTGGAAAGTCCGGATAGGGTAGTTCGATCATTCATCGTATGAATATCCATTTGCATGCTTCGAACATCTCTATGTTCCTTACAAATGAAACGTGGTACTCTGCATCGCAAATGCTAGTCTCAAACTCGAGCGATCCTTATCCTTATTATCGGACGGCTCAATCGACTAGGAACAGTTTAGAATATACAGTGACTATAAGATGTGTTTCATGATAGACATCCCCATGTTCTACCACATCTTATATACACTATAGTATATTCAAGGTCTTTATCAAAACAACAATAGTATATCACAATATAACAATATGAAGAAACATAAAGTCATTGCCATTAATAAAAGTGTAAATTATATTAAACAAAAGATTGTTTATACAAAGAGTCATCAAAGCCCTTAGCCACAAGTTGGCTCACCGGGCACCTACTCTTTCATGAATTAGGTCCCTTTGGGTGTTGGTTTAAGATGTCTTGAACTAGTGTCGGCTAGGTGAACAGTTGGATGGTTGTAAGGGTGGTCTACCTAGCGGGCAGCTCAGGCAGGGCTCAGGCGAGTGGGTAGTCCGGGTCGGGTAAAGTGTATTAGGGTCATATGTTATGGTTTGGTTTTGGATTATTTTATTTTGGGTCGGATAATTTATTTAAGAGTCTAAGCGTTTAGTTTATTTATTTGGTCAATTTTGTTATTGGGCCTAAGATGTTCATTGGGCTTAATTTAGTTATTGGGTCTAAAATATTTATTGGGTTTAATTTATTTATTGGGCATAGTTGTTTATTTGGGATAAAATGTTATTTGGAATTGAATGAATTTATTTAGTTATTGAGCCAAACTTATTGGTCTTAAGATATTTATTGGATGTTTAATTTAATAATTGAGATAAATTTGTTAATGAGCCTAATTTGTTTAATTATTTGGTTGGACTAAGTACTATTGTTCCAATCTAAGTCTGATTGGGTCATTTTAAGTGTGATTGAGCTAGTCTAAGTATTTTTGGGCCAATATAAATGTTAATGAGCCAGTTTAAGTTTATGGGTTTTAGTTAAGGGGCATCAACTCGAACTAGCCAGTGGCAAACAAAATAGTTCGTAAATATATATTTAATTGATGTATATGTATATTTTCATATAAGTATGATTTTATTATAAAAAATGAATTAAATATATATTTACGGGCAACATTTTAAGAAAATGATATTTCTAAGTTCATGATTCATGCATGTATTTTATGATGAGATAACGGGCATGTAAAGAAAATATTTTTGGGAAGTTGAAGTGATTTGTGACAAACACGGGATTGGAGGTCGGGATATCGGGCCCGATGACCTTTCCACTTACGATTATGAGCCTATGGATCCCCAAAGGTTGAGTGAAGTGGCATAGGGCGTTAGGGGTACACCCCACAGGCCGCCGCCATGTACGATGGATTTAGATTGATCAATCGAATTAGGTTACACTTCACTGATATGACCCAGAGAAAATGATTTTTATGTTTATGACATTCCAATGCTTATGTTACGTATTATGTTACGTATTATGTTATGATTTAGATTACGACGCTGTTTATGCATACGATTTTATGATCATGCATGCATTAGAATCCTCAGGTTATTTTTATATACGTTATGTGCTTGCATGTGGTTTTATTTAGTAGTACTCGTTATTAAAGGTAGAGCATGCTGGGCCTTTAGGCTGACTAGATCTAAATGGTATGCAGGTGAGTTTTATGTTATTAAGGAGGTTGTGGTCCCAACTGATGGTGAAGACCTCTGTGCATCCGTGGCGAGCTAGCACACCCGTGACCTTCGCTAGCTCATGTTTCAGTTGATTTAGTTTATGATGAGATATTTTATGTATTGAGCTATTTTCCGCACATGTTTACTATTTCTCATTAGTTTGCATACTTTTGAGATTATAGTCGTTTGCATGAATTTTAACCTGTTCGAGTTTTTAAACTTTTAAGATGCAATCGATTTTTATTATGCATTAAATTTTATGAAAATCTATTTTAAGTATAGATGCATATATGTATGGGCATAAATGTAATAAAAAAAGAGAAGAAAAATTTTACGAGTTAGGGTCGTTTCATTTGGTATCAGAGCAAGGTCCTTGGAGGGTTAGCTAGCCTGCTACGTGGAGCTCAGAAGTCGCACTGCCAGTCTGTGAGTGTTTAAATGCTTTTATTTATGTTTTACGAATGAGACCCATGAGTTAGATTTTTCACTGAAATTTATGTTATAAGACTTTTAAATTAAAATACATAGCTATGCAATACGGTTGCATGAGGGATTATTGGGAATTGCAGTATGTCTTCGAGTCGTATAGTTTGCGATGCGGGTAATCAGGATCCACCTTCGCCTCTACCTTCACCTGCAGCTCTACCACTCGCAGCTTTTAGAGGGCCAGCATGAGCATGCTAGCTGGTATCACGAGTTTACTTGAGCATCAGACTGGACAGCTTAGGAGGGCGAACGAGGAGGACATGACTGAGAGTTTCTGCAAGAAGGGACCGAAGGAGTTTGCATGGACACGTGATCCACTTGTGGCTGAGGAGTGGATTATAGCTTTGGAGACGATATTTTCTTACATGGGGACCCAGGATGCCGATTGGGTCAGATGCACAATCTACATGATGAAGGATGATGCAGCTCTTTGGTGGGAAGTTGCAGTGACTGGTCTTGATCTGGCTAGGATGATTTGAAGGGATTTCAAGACGGATTTCTTTGAGAAGTACTTCTCAAAGGATGTGCGAGGCCAGCTGATTTGTGACTTCATGAGCCTCTGATAAGGAGACAGGACTGTGGCCGAGTATTTGAGGAAGTTCGAGCGGGGTTGTCACTTCGTGCCCACGATTGCTACAGTGGAAGCGAGAGGCTGCGACATTTCACTGATGGCTTGAGGTCCGACATCGAGATTATGTTTCCAGGGAAGACGTGAAAAATCACAAGGTAGCGGTTAGTCGAGCGTACCAATCCGAGAAGGGGAGGAAGGAGATGCAGACTGATTTTCAGAAGCAGAGGCAGTTCTAGCAGTCATCTAGAGGACATTCTTGGTAGCAGCCAGCGAAGAAGTCTTATTTTTGGTCGTCTAAGGGATCAGATTCTCCTAGACCGCGTCAGCAGCAGTAGAGGCCGCAAGGCCAGTGGGGACAAAAAATATAGGGTTAGTTTCCCCTAGAACTGGAGGTGTACCTTTCTGCAGACAGTGTCAGAGGCCTCATGCTGGAAAGTGTTTGGTTGGTTCAGGCAGGTGCTACCATTGCGAGGATCCGGAAAAATTTCGAGGAACTGTCACAGGGCGAGGAAGTGAAAGAGTGGGTGCCCAGTGAGCCAACTTGTGGCTATGGGCTTTGATGACTCTTTGTACAAACGATCTTTTGTTTAATGTAATTTACACTTTTATTAATGGCAATGACTTTATCTTTCTTCATATTGTTATATTATGATATACTATTGTTGTTTTGATAAAGACCTTGAATATACTATAGTGTATGTAAGATGTGGTAGAACATGGGGATGTCTATCATGAAATACATCTTATAGTCACTGTATATTCTAAACTGTTCCTAGTCGATTGAGCCGTCCGATAATAAGGATAAGGATCGCTCGAGTTTGAGACTAGCATTTGCGATGCGGAGTACCACGTTTCATTGGTAGGGAACATGGAGATGTTCGAAGCATGCAAATGGATATTCATAGGATAAATAATCGAACTACCCTATCCGGACTTTCCAAGTGGTTATCACTTATCGAGTGGATTAAGTCCGCGGTTTTGGTTGTACACCATTAGTCCTTATTACTTGAAACATCATGGAGACTCTATATGCTAGTACTGTGCTTTGACTCGTTTACCGACTCTATGGGGGTCATCAGGTGTCGGGATTGGGTACAGTTACAACACATATAGGAGTCGATGCATTGTTGTCAAGGATTCACCACATACTTGCGAGTGTGGATATCCTATGCGATCTGAGGAGATATTAGTGTGACGAATCTCTGGCCAGAGTACTTGATGTGATTTAAGAAATGGTTTCTTAGTAGCACATGCGATGTCACTAATTTGATCTTCAAGATGTATTGCATAGTTATCGAATCTTGAGCGACTCTCGATATACCAATGGTTGTTGATTCGATCGGGATATATGGATGAAGGGACCGTACTGTACGCTAACCAAAATCTACTGGTTCTTGTAGGCACTATCAGTGATACCTAGGGAATCATGGGGCGATGTTGCTAGGCGCTTTACCATGATTCGTTGGGCAAGTCGGAAATCATTGTTCCGAGTCACAAGGAGTTGTGAGCCCACGGCTAGCTGTATCCCTGAACCATTGAGGGTCACACAGTGTAATGGAGTTTTAATCCCCGTTGAGATAGTTAAATTTAAAGAGTTAAATTTAATGAATAAAGAAGTTGGACTTCTTAAATAAGAGTAAGGGAGTAGGATTTCCTAAAATGACATAGGGATGGACATTTTTGGAAACCACTGAATTCGGATTCAGGAAAATTTATCTTGACTTTAAAATGTGCAGAAATGGTTTCTGTGCACATTGGTAAAATCGGTTTATCAATCGGAGTCACGATGAATTTTATATTAATTTCTGAACATGCGGGCTTTGCTTGTCGGGCCTCAACTTATGACTAATGGGCCCTAAGCTGTTAGTGGCCTGCATTATAAATAAGTTATTGCAGTACAGAAATTAGACACAACAGGTCATAATTTGAGACAGGTTTTTCGAAAACCCTAGCCTCCTCTCTCTCAAAGTGGCCGAACACCCTCCCTCTCTGTCTGAGAAATTCCGGTCTGTGATTTTGAATTGCAGTCTGGAATAGCGAATCAAATTCGTTTATTCTCTTCGCAGAAAACTTCTGATAGATTTTCTAGTGCAATCTATCAGAGGGATTAAACCTCCATTCGTGGACCTGATTGAAGGGCAGCTTGTTCATCAGTTCCAGGGAGATACAAGAAGCGCAGAGAAATCTGTGTGGTGTCCAATAATCTCGCTTCGAGATTGAAGGTAAAATTTAATAATAGTTATTTAATTTTACACACACTTATAATT
This sequence comes from Henckelia pumila, assembly GCF_033568475.1. Taxonomy (NCBI): domain Eukaryota; kingdom Viridiplantae; phylum Streptophyta; class Magnoliopsida; order Lamiales; family Gesneriaceae; genus Henckelia; species Henckelia pumila. The sequence continues at coordinate 82,807,657 of NC_133121.1, forward strand.
TAATCGTTAAACGGTTGATACCCACACTATGGAATTGTTCCATAATAAAATTTTAAACTTCCGCTGCACCGGGTATCAATCGTGATTGATCTGAGAGCTGCGTTTCCAACAGTGGTATCAGAGCCCAGGTTGCTCAGATCAAACGATTAAATTAATCGATTGTACAAAAATTTTTGAGTCTTGGTTTTTTAAAACAAAATAAATATTTTAAATAAAAATTTTTTTTTTTTTTCGGGCAAAACCCGGGCAGCGATTGGATCGCTGCCCCGGGCGGCGCACGGCGCCGCCCAAAGGGGGCGCACAGCGCCGCCCACGGCGGCGCACGTCGCCGCCCAGGGGCGGCGCTCAGCGCCGCCAGGGCAGCGCTCGGCGCTGCCCAGCGCAGCGCAGCGCAGGGCAGCGCTCGGCGCTGCCCAGGGGCGGCGCCAATCGCCGCCAGGGCAGCGATTGTCGCTGCCCTAAAGGGGCAGCCGGGCTGCCCCGGCCCGCGCCCACGGGTGCGGGCCGGCCCGGGAGTGTCCCGGGCGGCCCGCGGGAAAAATTATTTATTTTTTTTATTTAAATTAATTTTAATGTGTTAAAATTTTATTTTTGGTCCGGTCAAAAATTGTTTTTGATTGGTTCACGAGGCATCGGATCGAATTGTTCGAGTCCGAAAATTTTAAAATTGATTTTTGGATAAATTTGAATTTTTGGAAAATTTTAATATTTTATCCTTAAATTGAATTTTGAAATCAATTATTTTTGGTACAATTGATGATAAGATTTGATCTTATGTATATATTAAGTAAAATATGATTTTATCTATAAAATTGGATTCTGTAGATAAAATATGATTTTATTTAATAAAAGGTAAAATATGATTTTATATGTAAAATATGATTTTACATATAAAATATGATTTTATCCTGTTTAAATTTAAATTGCCATATGCATGATATCCAATAAATTAATTTTGAATTAAATGTTATTGGATAAGGATGATCGATTGCCATGACCAATTTTGTAGGTGTATGTTAGGAATTTACATTTGTTTTTATTGTTGTTGGTTTTATTAATGGGCCTGGTTTATGGCCCAGTATGAATGTCATATGTAATAAAAGTGGGCTTGGTTTATGGCCCGTTCCTACCCCTAAAAATGTATCCCCTACTTGTCATTGTTATTTATTGTAAATACATTAGATTTAGTGGGAGATCAAGATTTGAAGATGGTGGGCCCAGCAGACAATAAAGACAGAAGAAATGTAAATTGGAAGCACATGTAATAGGATTGCATTGCATACTGCATATTACCTAGGATTGGACTAAGACTCGTGATTGGCAACCACGGGTCAATTAGAAATGGAATCGATCATCCTATATAATATATGATATTATGATTGTATGCATGTTTTAGACATAATTGCGTGAATCCGGCAAGCATGCAATAATTTGAAATTGATGAGACAAATTTTTTATAATTAAAAATCCCTCATTTTAAATATGATTTAAAATTGATATCAAGATAAATAAAGGAAATTTAAATTTGTTTAAATATTCCTACCTTCCATCAACGGTCAATGTATGAGATGCTACCCGCGGATACGGTCCGGCTCATATTATTGGGGGGGCCCGTTCGTCGGAAAGCTGTACATTGGATCGACAAATGTTGTAAGTTGGGTGGAACTCCCATGGGATCGGCTCATATTATTGGGGGATCCACATGGCGACCGTCCATCACAACTTAATATTGATGGGTCATCTTGACATGTCACTTTAAACGGCGTCATATTATTGGGCCCTTATTGGACATGAGGTAAATACATGGGGGTTGCTTTGGAAGCAATTGGGCTCTACCTTTTGAGAATTATGGTTGGCTGATATTATTCGGGACCATAAGTTTGTCAATTGGACTCCATGTTCTCACTAAGGAAAAAGTTTCCCGTTTTCACTAGAGGGTAGTGAAATCGTTAAAATAGTGGGAGTGAGATTCATAAAATTAAATTCGCCTATTTTATGTCTTAGTAAATTGCTTAAACAATCATTGATATATGTCTGTTTTTCTTTTCAGTATTTCATACAATGAATTCGCGTAATCCATTATTCTCGATCCTCGAACAAAACAAGTTGACTGGCGCAAACTATACGGAATGGTTCCGGAAGTTGAAGATTGTCTTGATTTCGGAGAAGATGCTCTACGTGTTAGAGAAATCACCTCCGAAGGAAGCACCAGCTGACGTAAGTCCGGAGGAATTGGCCAAACTTGATGCATGGTGGGACCATGACATCAAGACCAAATGCTATATGCAAGCCTCGATGTCTGATGAACTCCAGAGGCGATTTGAGGACACTGTGAATGCTGCTGACATTCACGCTCAACTCAAGGAACTTTTTGGGGCTCAATCAAGGGCTGAAAGGTTCGCTACTGTTAAGGAGCTAATGACGTGTCGCATGCGTGAAGGGACTTCGGTCCGTGATCATGGGGTACGAGTGATTTGGCTCATACAGAAGTTAGCAACTCTTGATTTGGTGTTGGAGCATGAACTCAACGTGGATTTACTGCTTCTGTCTCTTCCTTCTTCGTTTGACGGATTTGTGGTAAATTTTAATACGAACAAGATAGAGGCCACCCTTGAAGAGATGGTCAATATGCTTGTGACATATGAATCCACACTAAAGAAGGATAAACCAGCTTTCTTGGTGGGCTCCTCATCTTCTGCTAAGAAGGGGCCAAGTACGAAGGGTAAGAAACGTTCTGCCCCACCCAAGAAAGTCGAACCCGAGAAGAAGCACAAGACAAAGGCTTCAAACAATGGAAAATCCAAGGATGTTTGCCATTACTGCAAGAAGCCCGGTCATTGGAAGCGCAACTGCAAGGAATATCTAGAGCAGTTGGGAACTACAAAGGGTATGTTCTATATTGAAATAAACATTTCACTTAATACTACTTCTTGGGTATTGGATACCGGATGTGGATCTCACATTTGCAATGATTTGCAGGTGATGACAAGAAGTCGCAGGCTTAGAATGGGTGAGACCCAGCTGAGGCTCGGGAATGGTTCCAGAGTTGAAGCTACAGCCATTGGAGATGTTTGTATAATTTTGCAGAACGGTTTTAAGTTATTTTTAAGAGATGTTTTATTTGTTCCGGATTTAATTAAAAATATTATTTCTGTTTCTATGCTAGATAGAGATGGTTATTCTTGCAATTTTGTGAATGGGATTTGCAATATTTACAAGAATGAATGTTTGATTGGAAATGGACAACTTGAAAACGATCTATACAACTTAAAACTAAAAGACGTTCCAATAAATTATGTTAATAAACCGGCGACAACAAACAAAAGGAAAATCGATAGTCAAAACCCGGCAAACCTTTGGCACGCTAGACTAGGTCATATTTTCTCAAGGAGGATGAACAAGCTAGTGGGAGAGGGCATGTTTGATATGTCTGATATTAACTCTCTACCTACTTGTGAATCCTGCCTAAAAGGGAAAATGACTAAATCTCCTTTTAAGGGGAAACCTGAGCGTAGTCAAAATCTGTTGGATTTGATCCATACAGATGTTTGTGGTCCATTTAGAGTTGGGACTCAATATGGCCACACCTACTTCATTACCTTTACTGATGATTATTCAAGGTATGGGTATTTATATTTAATGAAATATAAGTCTGAAGCATTTGAAAAGTTCAAAGAATTCAAGGCTGAAGTAGAAAACAAGCTAGGTAAAAGTATTAAAGCACTTAGATCGGATCGAGGTGGAGAATACTTGAGTACCGAGTTTTTGGACTATCTAAGAGAATGGGATTCTCTCTCAGTGGACTCCTCCTATGACACCACAGCTTAATGGTGTATCGGAGCGTCGTAATCGAACTTTGTTGGACATGGTTCGATCCATGATGAGCTTCACTGAGCTTTCACCTTCGTTTTGGGGCTATGCGCTTGAAACGGCGGTATTGTTGTTGAACAACGTCCACACTAAAGCAGTGGACAAAACACCATACGAGTTATGGAATGGCAAAGCTCCTAAGTATTCGTACTTGAGGATTTGGGGATGTCCTGCTTACGTGAAGCGGACAGTGGGAGATAAGTTGGATAGTCGATCCAGCTTATGTTATTTTGTAGGGTATCCGAAGAATTCAATCGGATATTATTTCTATTATCCTGCTGAAACAAAGGTGTTTGTTTCAAGGAATGCCACCTTCTTGGAGAAGGAGTTCTTATTGGATAAGAAAGGCGAGATGATGGAACTCGAAGAAATTCGAGAAGAACCCGAAATACAAAATAACGATCCTACACCTCAGGAACCATTACTGGACACGCCTGAACCTAGAAGATCCGAGAGGACTTCTAGACCTCCTGTTCGATATGGTCTTCTTCTTGAAGGGGATCAAGATGAACCCGACATTGGATGTGATCCAAGAAACTTCAAGGAAGCAATTTCTGATGCGGATTCAAATTTATGGCTTGAAGGTATGCAGTCTGAATTGGATTCAATGCATACAAACCAAGTTTGGTCTTTAGTAGATCCTCCTGATGGAATTGTTCCAATAGGGTGTAAATGGATCTACAAGAGAAAGCTTGGGCCTGATGGTAAGGTATTGACCTACAAGGCACGATTGGTGGCAAAAGGTTATACTCAAAGGCAAGGAGTTGACTATGATGAAACCTTTTCACCAGTTGCAATGTTCAAGTCCATAAGAATCCTTATTGCCATAGCTGCATGGTATGACTATGAGATATGGCAAATGGATGTGAAGACTGCCTTTCTTAATGGAGACATTAAGGAAGAAATCTATATGAAGCAGCCTGAGGGGTTCACATCCATGGGAAGCGAGCATAAGGTATGCAAGCTTCAGAGATCAATTTATGGTCTAAAACAAGCATCAAGAAGTTGGAACCAGAAATTTGATGAAACAATAAAAGATTTTGGTTTCATCAAGAACCCGGAGGAACCGTGCGTGTACAAGAAAGTAGTTAAGGATGCTGTGACATTCTTAGTACTTTATGTTGATGACATCCTACTCATTGGGAATGATGTAGGGATGTTGCAGTCAACAAAGATATGGTTATCAGGTAGATTCTCGATGAAGGATTTGGGTGAGGCATCCTACATTCTTGGGATACAGATCTATAGAGATAGATCTAAGAGAATGATAGGACTCACTCAATCAACCTACATCGACACCATATTGAAACGGTTTTCAATGGATGGGTCCAAGAGAGGACATCTACCCATGTGTCATGGAGTTTCTTTATCCAAGTCTATGTGTCCCAAGACTGATGCAGAGATAGAGAATATGACACATGTACCATATGCGTCAGCTATAGGTAGTATCATGTATGGGATGATATCTACCAGACCGGATGTAGCATTTGCTCTGAGTGTCACGAGCAGATATCAGGCTAATCCTGGTCAAATGCATTGGAAAGCCGTGAAGGACATTCTTAAGTACTTACAAAGGACTAAGAATATGTTCATGGTATATGGAGGACGAGATCTGAAATTGGAAGGCTATACCGACTCTAGCTTCCAAAGTGACGTGGATGACTCGAAGTCAACCTCTGGATTTGTGTTCATGCCCAATGGCGGTGCTGTCTCTTGGAAGAGTTCCAAGCAGGACACCACAGCGGATTCCACCACTGAGGCTGAATACATTGCAGCATCAGCTGCTGCTAAAGAGGCCGTTTGGATGAGGAAGTTCGTCCAAGAGTTGGGCGTCATTCCTGAATTTGTTGGTCCAGTCCCGGTGTACTGTGACAACACGGGTGCCGTTGCTCAAGCAAAGGAACCAAGGTCTCATCAAAGATCCAAACACGTACTGAGGAAATACCACATCATCCGGGAGATTGTGGAAAGAGGAGACATCACTGTCGAACGAGTGGCCTCTGCAGACAATATCGCTGATCCGCTTACTAAGCCCTTGCCAGGACCATTGTTTGACAAACATCGCGAAGCAATGGGTCTACGTAGTATGACTAGTTGGCTATAGGGCAAGTGGGAGATTGAAAGAGTGGGTGCCCAGTGAGCCAACTTGTGGCTATGGGCTTTGATGACTCTTTGTACAAACGATCTTTTGTTTAATGTAATTTACACTTTTATTAATGGCAATGACTTTATCTTTCTTCATATTGTTATATTATGATATACTATTGTTGTTTTGATAAAGACCTTGAATATACTATAGTGTATGTAAGATGTGGTAGAACATGGGGATGTCTATCATGAAATACATCTTATAGTCACTGTATATTCTAAACTGTTCCTAGTCGATTGAGCCGTCCGATAATAAGGATAAGGATCGCTCGAGTTTGAGACTAGCATTTGCGATGCGGAGTACCACGTTTCATTGGTAGGGAACATGGAGATGTTCGAAGCATGCAAATGGATATTCATAGGATGAATAATCGAACTACCCTATCCGGACTTTCCAAGTGGTTATCACTTATCGAGTGGATTAAGTCCGCGGTTTTGGTTGTACACCATTAGTCCTTATTACTTGAAACATCATGGAGACTCTATATGCTAGTACTGTGCTTTGACTCGTTTACCGACTCTATGGGGGTCATCAGGTGTCGGGATTGGGTACAGTTACAACACATATAGGAGTCGATGCATTGTTGTCAAGGATTCACCACATACTTGCGAGTGTGGATATCCTATGCGATCTGAGGAGATATTAGTGTGACGAATCTCTGGCCAGAGTACTTGATGTGATTTAAGAAATGGTTTCTTAGTAGCACATGCGATGTCACTAATTTGATCTTCACGATGTATTGCATAGTTATCGAATCTTGAGCGACTCTCGATATACCAATGGTTGTTGATTCGATCGGGATATATGGATGAAGGGACCGTACTGTACGCTAACCAAAATCTACTGGTTCTTGTAGGCACTATCAGTGATACCTAGGGAATCATGGGGCGATGTTGCTAGGCGCTTTACCATGATTCGTTGGGCAAGTCGGAAATCGTTGTTCCGAGTCACAAGGAGTTGTGAGCCCACGGCTAGCTGTATCCCTGAACCATTGAGGGTCACACAGTGTAATGGAGTTTTAATCCCCGTTGAGATAGTTAAATTTAAAGAGTTAAATTTAATGAATAAAGAAGTTGGACTTCTTAAATAAGAGTAAGGGAGTAGGATTTCCTAAAATGACATAGGGATGGACATTTTTGGAAACCACTGAATTCGGATTCAGGAAAATTTATCTTGACTTTAAAATGTGCAGAAATGGTTTCTGTGCACATTGGTAAAATCGGTTTATCAATCGGAGTCACGATGAATTTTATATTAATTTCTGAACATGCGGGCTTTGCTTGTCGGGCCTCAACTTATGACTAATGGGCCCTAAGCTGTTAGTGGCCTGCATTATAAATAAGTTATTGCAGTACAAAAATTAGACACAACAGGTCATAATTTGAGACAGGTTTTTCGAAAACCCTAGCCTCCTCTCTCTCAAAGTGGCCAAACACCCTCCCTCTCTGTCTGAGAAATTCCGGTCTGTGATTTTGAATTGCAGTCTGGAATAGCGAATCAAATTCGTTTATTCTCTTCGCAGAAAACTTCTGATAGATTTTCTAGTGCAATCTATCAAAGGGATTAAACCTCCATTCGTGGACCTGATTGAAGGACAGCTTGTTCATCAGTTCCAGGGAGATACAAGAAGCGCAGAGAAATCTGTGTGGTGTCCAATAATCTCGCTTCGAGATTGAAGGTAAAATTTAATAATAGTTATTTAATTTTAGACACAGTTATAATTTAATCGTTAAACGGTTGATACCCACACTATGGAATTGTTCCATAATAAAATTTTAAACTTCCGCTGCACCGGGTATCAATCGTGATTGATCTGAGAGCCGCGTTTCCAACAGGAAGACCACAGGGTGCTTTTTTGTGGTGCATGCTGAGGATGCAGATCATGATATTTCTCTTATCGCGGATAGTCCTAATTTACATTCTTAAATTCAGTTATTGAGATGCTTAGTTAAGATTTGCATTGGAAATTGCTTGACTATTGTACTTGTGTTTTAAAAATGGATGTGTAGGATGAGAATTCTCAATTGGTGAAATTAGCATGCTTAGGATTGAACTTTATATGTTAATTGGTTGCTCTTGAAGAACGGTCTATATCTGTTGGAAAATCTTTTGCGTGCAGGGAAGATTAGCATTAGAGGTATTGTTACGCTTTTGTTGCTAGATTCTGGAGCTACACATTATTTTATCTCTTAGTAGTTTTTGAGGATTTTTAGTAATTGTTTGCTATAAGTTAGATGCGAATGTTGGGTCGGAGAGAATGTTTTGAGAATTCTCTTAGAGATTTGATTGATTGCTATTGAGGAATTCAGATTTCATTTTTTCTTAGGAATCGTTGAGCCAAATGATTTGGGTGAAGGGTACTATTGAGAGATTATTTAGTTTGTTGCAGATATGAAATTTGGGAATTTGGTGATAGTTCTAAATGAGTAATTAAGTATTGATTGACATTTAGTTGATTTTGTGAGGGATTGGGAAGGTGCTTTTGGGATAGAGGAAAATAAGTTACGTGAGCCGTTTTATCGATTCTTTCCAAAAATATTGGAATTTGATAGTTGTGTTTTTGTTGCATTTGTTAATGTCATTTTGTTGTTGTTTTGCATTCGTTTACGTGTTTTAATTATGTATTTTGTTCGTATTTCATTTTATGTGTTTGCATGATGTGTTTCCCGATTTTGTGGTTAGGTTGTGTGTTTTGGCGGATACATGGATGGAACTTTGGAGAAATGGATATGCCGGAATATTTCTGAAGAAAAGCGCTCGATCGATCTGCAGCTTTCTACCGATCGAGCGGAGCATGTATTGCGAAGACAGTAGGCTCGGATATTTTTGACCAATCGATCTGAAAGATCTTGCCGATCGAGCGGCGTGCATATTTTGCAAAACAGTAGGGTGCTATATTTTCGCTCGCTCATTGGCCAATTTCTACCGATCTAGTGAGCGTCGCTGTTCGGGAAGGAGTTCTTATTTTTATAAACTCTTTTATTTTGGACTCTAGTTTTTATTAGGCTTTTATTCCGTTTTGGGAGATTATTATCAGACTTTTAGAATCTCTTTGGTGGCTAGGTTTTGTATTACAACTCTCTCTCAAGTTTTCTTCCTTTCTTTTGAATTTTTCTTGAGTTTTTGATGAATCGTTGTAGCTAAACTTTTATACTTGGTTGAGGAAGACGAAACCTTGATATAATTTATTCATGAGATTCGATTTTCAGATTTTAATTCTTATTGAGTATCAATAGTTGATCTGTTTTATTTCATGTTTGTATGCAAAATTTTCAGATTGGCCATCTTAGGATTTTGCTATGCAAACTACAGCTAAATTAGAATTCAAATCCGTAATTGTTTGAATCAACTAATTTGCAAAGCAACTACATTTGATACTTTCTGCTGTTGAATTTATTAAATCGTAGGAACAACTCTTGACTAGATTAAATACATCCGCTGGTGCATGTGTTTTCTAGGTTCATCAGTTTTACTTGTTTGAATGCTACCTTAAATTTAAATCTAGATTGCTGGAATCCGGGTTAATTTATTGGTAAGGGTTAATTTAGAACGCTGGTGTCTAATTAACTAAGATTAAGGTGAAACAGGAATTTGATTTTTAATGATGAATATTTGATAGGATTAATTATTTTTATGGAATCGATGATTGAATGAATAAATATCAAGGGTATAGTCGACCGATACCAAGGCTTGTCTCTTATTGATTTCTCTAGTTTAATTCTCAATCTTGCATGCTAGTGATAATATTGCTCTTTAATTGCTTAAATTTTCAGTAGTTAATTCCAAAACTAAAAAAAAACCCCTTTGTTTTATTTAGAACACATTAAATTTTCCTTTTCTCATGGGAACGATCCCTACTCACACTACTATATATTCTTGGTTATCTGATTGAGTTGGGTAATTTGGGCGCGATACGACTTAGCGCAACCAAATTTTGGCGCCGTTGCCGGGGAACAGTGTTTAATTTATTGTGTTCTTTTTCTTTTTCTTTTGTTTTGTTTAATCTCACTCTTCTCTCTTTTCTTTGTTTCTAGTTCTCTCTCGTTCATGCTTTCAAGTGATTTTGCTGAAGAATACTTTTTCTACGACCCAGAGATCGAAATGACTTTGCACAGGCAAAGGAGGGAACTTCGTAGGCAACAACAAGAGGAAGCTGCTCGAACTGAATTTCCAAAAGAAGAAATGGCTGCTAATGCTAATTTGAGTCTTAGTCAATTGGGCACTCCTGATCCCAATCAACAACCTTTATGCATTACTTTTTCTACATTAGAAAATAATGCCACTTTTGAGCTTAAATCTGGATTGATTCACTTATTACCTTCTTTTCATGGTCTTGCAGGTGAGGACCTGAATAAACACTTGATGGAATTTCACGTGGTTTGCACGAGTATGAAACCCCATGGAGTGACAGAGGAGCAGATTCAGCTAAGAGCTTTTCCTTTCTCTTTGAAGAGTGCTGCTAAGGATTGTCTATATTACATGCCCTTTGGTTCTATCACAAATTGGATGGAGATGAAAATAATCTTTTTGGAAAAATATTTCCCAGCCTCTAGAGCTACGAACATCCGGAAGGAAATCTATGGAATCAAGCAATACTCAGGGGAATCACTGCATGAATACTGGGAGCGGTTCAAGAAGCTTTGTGCTAGCTGTCCGCAGCACCAGATAAGTGAAAATCAATTGATTCATTTATGCTATGAAGGTTTGTTGCCTCATGACAGGAGTATGCTAGATGCATCAAGTGGAGGCATTTTTATGGAAAAACGCCGGTACAAGCGAGGAATTTAATTGAGAATATGGCTGCCAATTCTCAACAATTCGGCACCAACAGGAATGAACATGTAACAAAGAAGAACAACAAGGTAAATGTCTCTTCCCTTGAGAAACAATTAATTGAATTGACGTCTCTTGTGCGTCAGATGGCTGTAGGGAATGGACAAACTACAAAGGCATGTGGGATTTGTGCTGCAATGGGACATGCTACTGATATGTGTCCCACACTTCAAGAAGAATCGGTTGAACAGTTCAATGCTACTGGAGGATTTCCTGGACCACCACAGTGGAAATATGATCCCTATTCTAACACATACAATCCTGGTTGGAAGGATAATCCAAATATGAGATATGGGAACCCTTAGAAAAATCAATCTGGGACTCAAGCCCCACCGCACAATCAAGCTTATAGGCCACCGTATCCTCAACAGCAGCAGTGCCCTCAGATTCCAAATCCAGGTGAGTTTCTTGAAAATATTGTTAAGGAGCTTGCTACTAATACTGTAACTTTCCAACAGGAAACAAGACCAAGTATCCAAAACTTGAATACCCAGATGGGACAGCTCGCCACTGCAATCAATAAGTTGGAAGCACAACATTCCAAAGCTTTACCATCTCAAAAAATTCCTAATCCAAGAGAGAACGCAAGTGCTATCACTCTAAGGAATGGAAAGGAGTTGAAGATTAAGGAGAAATAAGTTGAGGCTTCGCCTAAGGAGAAGCCACAAGAAGAACCGAAGGCGACTGATGGAGAAGCATCCAAGGAAGAAGCGCCAAGAGGTAAGTTTCCTCCACTTTCTGAATATAAGCCTATTTCCCCTTTTCCCTTAGCACTTAAGGAGTCTAGAAAATATGAAGGGATAAATGAACTTTATGAGACTTTTCGTAGATGTGAGATAAATATTCCGTTGCTAGATGTTATTAAGCAGGTACCTTGATATGCGAAGTTTTTGAAAGAATTGTGCACAGCAAAGAGGAAATAGACACTGAAGGGTTGCCAAAAAGTGGAGCTAGGTGAGAACTTATCTACTGTGATCCAAAGAAAATTGCCCGCAAAATGCAAGGATCCAGGTATATTTTCTATCCCATGCACTATAGGGAATGTTAGACTTGAGAAGGCCATGTTAGATCTAGGAGCATCAATCAATGTTATGCCATATTCTATTTATGCATCCTTGAAACTTGGTCCATTGAATAAAACTGGAATTGTTATTCAGTAAGCTGATAGGTCTATTGCATACCCTAGGGGAATAGTAGAAGATGTGTTAGTGCAAGTAAATAACTTGGTATTTCCTGCAGATTTTTATGTGCTTGACATGGAAAACGGTGATCACAATAGTCCTATTTTATTAGGCAGACCATTCTTGAAAACTTCCATGACTAAAATTGATGTTCACAGTGGCACACTCACTATGGAATTTGATGGAGAGGTTGTGAAATTCAATATTTATGATGCCATGAAATTTCCTGATAGTGATGATTGTGTATATTCCGTTGATATTGTGGATTACTTGGCACAAAATTATTGTGAGCATGCAGGAAAAGATGAGCTAGAGGTGGCTATTGTTGCACCCATTCAGCAAGATGATGGAATTGGATTCAGCAAAGAAGCGAAAGAGATTGAGAAAATTTTGAACAGTTATCCTGAGCTACCTCAGTCAGGTAATGTCTCTTATATATCATTACCAATCTCTAATACTCGGCGCCTTCCATCTGTTTTGTAGGCGCCAGTGATTGAACTAAAGACGCTTCCCAAACATCTTAAGTATGTTTTCCTTGGAGAAGGAGAAACATTACGAGTCATCATCTCCAATAGTTTGGAAGCCGACCAAGAGGAACAATTATTCAAAGTACTACAAGAGCATAAGACTGCTATTGGGTGGACCATAGCAGACATCAAGGGAATTAGCCCTTCTACATGCATGCACATAATTTTGATGGAGGAAGGAGTGAATCCCTCACGTCAGCCGCAAAGAAAGTTAAACCCACCGATGATGGAGGTGGTGAAGGCTGAAATTCTGAAACTCCTTGAAGTTGGAGTCATCTACCCGATTTCTGACAGTAAGTGGTTCAGTCCAGTCCAAGTGGTGCCCAAGAAAACCGGGATAACTATGGTGAAGAACAAGGATGATGAATTGGTTCCCACCCGAATTCAAAATGGGTGGAGGGTTTGTATAGATTATAGGAAGTTAAATGCTGGAACCCGAAAGGACCAATTCCCTTTACTCTTTATTGATCAAATGATTGAACGTTTGGCATGTCATCCTTATTATTGTTTTTTTTAATGGCTATTCTGGTTATTTTAAGATTGCTATTGAGCCGGAAGATCAGGAGAAGACGACATTCACTTGCCCGTTTGGCACCTTTGCATATCGACGGATGCCCTTTGGACTTTGCAATGCACCGGCCACTTTTCAACGGTGTATGGTTAGTATCTTTTCTGATTTCATTGAGCATATCTTAGAATATTTTATGATTGATTTTACTGTCTATGGTGATTCATTTGAAAACTGTCTGTCTAACCTTGCTCTTGTCCTTAAGAGGTGTGTCGAAACTAACCTAGTCCTAAATTCTGAAAAGTGTCATTTTATGGTTGGGCAAGGTGTTGTGTTGGGTCATGTCGTTTCATCTAAGGGAATAGAGGTAGACAAAGCTAAAATTGATATTATTCAATCTCTCCCTTATCCCACATGTGTGCGGGAAGTGCGTTCTTTTCTTGTCCATGCAGGTTTCTATAGGAGATACATTCAGGACTTCGCCAAGATCGCATCCCCCATGTGCAAACTATTGCAAAAATATGTCCCGTTTGAGTTTGATGAACCATGCAAAACGTCCTTTGACAAACTCAAAGACTCATTGACATCTGCACCAATAATCCAACCACCGGACTGGAGCAAACCATTTGAGATCATGTGTGATGCCAGCGACTATGCTGTGGGTGCGGTTTTGGGCCAAAAAGTTGGGAAAGCATCGCATGCTATCTACTATGCTTCGCGTATCCTGAACGATGTCCAACGGAACTACTCCACCACTGAAAAGGAGCTATTGGTTGTTGTTTTTGCATTAGAAAAATTTAGCTCTTATTTACTTGGTGCTAAAGTCATTGTTTATTCTGACCATGCAGCTCTTCGCTTTCTGATGGCAAAGAAAGAGGCAAAACCAAGGCTAATAAGGTGGATACTGATTTTGAGCGAATTCGATGTGGAAATCAAGGACAAGAAAGGAACAGAGAATTGAGTTGCAGACCACTTGAGCCGTCTAGTTCATATCGATGAGGAGCTGAGCTTGCGTGAAGAATTTCTAGATGAACAACTGTTTTCAGCAAGCGCAGAATTACCCTGGTACGCAAATATCATCAATTATTTAGTTACTAAAGGGTTTCCTTCTGAATTTTCAAAGGCGCAAAAGGACAAAGTGAGAAGCGATGCCAAGTATTATGTGTGAGATGATCCATACTTGTGGAAACACTGCGCTGATCAAGTCATACGACGATGTATACCAGCAAGCGAGATAATCCCTATTCTCATGTTTTGTCATTCTTATGCATGTGGTGGACATTTTGGAGCAAAAAGGACAGCAAGGAAGGTGTTGGATTGTGGATTTTTCTAGCCATCCTTATTTCGAGACGCTTACATTTTCTGTAAGTCGTGCGCTCAATGCCAGAAGACAGGTAATATATCCCAACGTAAGGAGATGCCCCAGCAACCTATTTTAGTTTGTGAAATCTTTGATGTTTGGGGCATCGACTTCATGTGACCTTTTCCAAGTTCAAACAGAGAGATCAAGTCCATCCTAGAAAAGACTGTGAATTCTACAAGAAGGGACTGGAGCTTGCGCTTGGATGATGCCTTGTGGGCTTATAGAACCGGGTTCAAGACGCCAATTGGAATGCCCCCATATCGGCTGATTTTTGGAAAACCATGCAATCTTCCAGTGGAATTGGAGCATAGAGCCTATTGGGCTATCAAAAACTTTAACATGCAGATGGATGAGAGTGGCGAGCACCAGAAGCTGTAGTTGCAAGAATTAAAAGAGATCCGCAATGATGCTTACGCCAACTCAAATATTTACAAGGAAAAGACAAAGGCCTTCCACGACAAGATGATTTCTAGACGGGAATTCGAAGTCGGTCAGAAAGTTTTGCTTTATCACTCCCAACTTTGGTGATTTTCAGGTAAGTTACGTTCACGTTGGAATGGTCCGTTTGTTGTCACTAATGTCTTTCCCCATGGCGCAGTCGAAATTCAAAGCTTTGACACATCCAAAACATTCAAAGTGAATGGCCACAGACTTAAACACTACTATGAAGGGATCCAAGCAAATGTAGGAAGGGACGATCATGATCTTACTCAAGATGCTCCGCCAACTGTCGAGTAAATTGCGGCATGCAGTCAAGCTATAGACTGACTGTAAATTTAGCGCTAGCTAGGAGGCAACCCAATGTCTTTATTTTTCCTCTCCCTTCTTTTATTTTAGCATCTTTTGTTTCCCTTGATTTATTTTTGTTCTTTCGGAAAATAGAAAAATCCAAAAATAATTTGAAATTTTTAGGCTCGCTCGATTGGTCACATTCTACCGATCGAGCGAGTGTTGTTTTTGTGCAGGCAGAATGTTGGGTACTTTGGGCCCGCTCGATTGGTCACATCCTACCGATCGAGCGGGCATCTTTTCTATGAAGGCAGTAAGTATGAGATTTTTCTCTCGCTCGATCGGTCACACTTTATCGATCGAGCGAGAGCACTTATAATGCGGGCAAAGAGTTGGGTACTTTACTCTCGCTCGATCGGCAACACTTTACCGATCGAGCGAGAGGCTTATTACGCGAATTAAAACAGGATTCTCCCCTTCTCCCCTTCTCTCATTCTATCTTATCACTCTTCTATTCTCTTAAATCCCTAAATCCCCAAAACCCTTCCTCCATATTTCTCTCATCTTCTCCCTTTTAATCCGCAGGGAATTCATCGGAGCAACACCACTACACTCTAGTCATCATCTTCTCCTGGAATTGCTCACACCACCGCTCTCTCATCAGCTCTGTCACCGCCGCACTGACGCCGCTAAGCACCACCGGCCGTTTTGCTGCTTTCTCTCCGGTTCCGATCATCCCCCTCAGCCGTGCATCTCCACCACACCTTATCTTCGCTAATTAATCTCACATAGCTTGGAGAATCCACCAGAATTTTGTTGCACGCCAAGTGTTCGCCGAATTGCCTCTACTATTCTTTGTGTCTTCTTTGTGCTTATACATGGGGCCTAAACGAACCTGAGTTACCGACGAGTCATCTTCTCAAGGCGCAGCCGCGGCTCGTTCTCACGCCAAATTTGTTGGGCTCTTTGTGAATAAAGCGGCTCATGATCGCTACGTGCTCGCTAAGGTAACCTGCTCTCCTATTCCCGAGCGTGGATTCGAATTAGAATTTGGTGATAGCGAAGTTTTTGGGTTTATTCAAGAACGTGGTTGGACAAAATTTTGTGCGCAAACTCCTCCCGCTGTCGTACCGATTGTCCGTGAATTTTATGCTAATGCAGCGGAGAGGACGGATAGTAAGGCGTTTGTCAGGGGGAAATTGATTTCTTTTCTGCCCCATGAGTTGAATTCCTTGTTTGAAATACCGAAGGTCGACGATTCTCTATAACAAAGCATCAAAATCGACCCGGATTTGGATGAGTTGCTTGTCCAACTGGCCTATCCTGGAGCTGCGTGTGTTGACCCAGTTTCTTCATTGAATTTCAAAGAGCGCTATTTGCATGTGCTTCCTGCTACATGGTATGCTTTTTTGACTCGGCGTCTGATGCCGATATTACATTCTAGCAAAGTCAATCTTGAGCGTGCTCTCCTCCTTTACGCTCTTGATATGGGGTGGCCAGTTAACGTGGGGCGCGTAGTCCATAGTGAGATTCACCGGTCAATTTCTTCTACCACCATGGGTCTCTACTTTCCCATGATCATCACTTCTTTGTGCATCCGCGCCGGGGTTTCTGTTCGTAACGATGAAGAATGGTTGCAGCCTAAGCGCCAAATAGACTCCGCTGCTATTGAGGCTTATATGGCATATCGCATTAAGAACTTTGTGCGTGACGGCCAGTTTTATCATCCTCCGATACCCCAAAGACCACCTCAGCCTCCTCGTCATTCCCAAGCCGATGCTATCCGTGAGCTTATCGCCTTCGCTCATCACCAAGATGCATATAACACTGTGGCAGCTCACAACGCTCACGCTATGGACTCTCTAATCCGAGGTATTTCTACACATCTGGGCATCGACACTTCCGTCATTCCTGCTGCGCTACCCTATCCGTCGGGCTTTCCATTTCAGTATGCCGCTCCTGTTCCACCGCCCGAGCTTGACGAGGAGGACGACGCCAACCACTAGACCAGGGGAGTTCTGTTTTTCCTTCTTTCCATTGCATTTTGTTTAGTTCTTTGTTGTGTCTTGTGTTTGAGGCATTGAGGGCAATGCTTCATTTAAGTGTGGGGGGTACATTACATTACATTTTATGCATGAGTTGAGGATGAGATTGTTAGCCTATGATGACGAAGTTATGTGAAATTGAAAATTTTTGAAAATTTTTGGCTCTTGATCGATTTGAGAAACCGTGGGTTGTTTGTTGAATATTCCGAGCACGCGTGTTTAACCAGTGAAGTGTAGTGATGTATTAGATACTATGGATGTCTCTTGGACCATTGCATGATAATAGGTGTTTGTGGAACTTGATAGTTCTTGAGTCTCGATGATCTTGTTGATATAGCATTTACTCTCTTGGGTATTTTTTTTTTTAAAAAATCGAATCCATCCGGGTTGCGAGCGAGATGTTTGAAATCCTATTCATCTTGTTTGTGGCTAACTTTGCAGATAAAATGGGGTTAAGCCTTGAAAAAAAAAAAATTAGTAAGGCATCAGTTCCATCCGGGCTTAGAATGTGAATGAAATCCTATTCATTATTTCATAGCTAAGTATGCGGGTAATTACTGGGACTGTAAAAGAATTAAAATAATTGGTGCGTAATCTGCTTAAGAGATTTTGTGTTTTGTTGATGGATTTTCGGGTGGAGAGTTCTTGATTGTGAGACTTGCACTGAATTGTTTCTAGGTCGGCAAAAAGTCGTGACACACACACACATGTTCGAATTCGACTGAAGGTGTATCATTGATGATCGAGAGTACATGTACATTTGTTTTTATGGAAAGACTTTTCTGAGGCTATATTATGCATGATCGTCCTTGCTTATGTGTTTGTTGTGTTTCATTTTGTTTAGTATAACTTACTCGAGGTCGAGTAAGGAGTAAGTGTGGGGGAATTTGATAGTTGTGTTTTTGTTGCATTTGTTAATGTCATTTTGTTGTTGTTTTGCATTCGTTTACGTGTTTTAATTATGTATTTTGTTCGTATTTCATTTTCTGTGTTTGCATGATGTGTTTCCCGGTTTTATGGTTAGGTTGTGTGTTTTGGCGGATACATGGATGGAACTTTGGAGCAATGGATATGCCGGAATATTTCTGAAGAAAAGCGCTCGATCGATCTGCAGCTTTCTACCGATCGAGCGGAGCATGTATTGCGAAGACAGTAGGCTCGGATATTTTTGGCCGATCGATCTGCAAGATCTTGCCGATTGAGCGGCGTGTGATATTTTTGGCCAATCGATCTGCAAGATCTTGTCGATCGAGTGGCGTGCGTATTTTGCAAAACAGTAGGGTGCTATATTTTCGCTCGCTCGATCGGCAAATTTCTACCGATCGAGCGAGCGTCGCTGTTCGGGAAGGAGTTCTTATTTTTAGAAACTCTTTTATTTTGGACTCTAGTTTTTATTAGGCTATTATTTCATTTTGGGAGATTATTATCAGAGCTAGGTTTTGTATTACAACTCTCTCTCAAGTTTTCTTCCTTTCTTTTGAATTTTTCTTGAGTTTTTGATGAATCGTTGTAGCTAAACTTTTATACTTGGTTGAGGGAGACGAAACCTTGATATAATTTATTCATGAGATTCGATTTTCAGTGTTTAATTCTTATTGAGTATCAGTAGTTGATCTGTTTTATTTCATGTTTGTATGCGAAATTTTCAGATTGGCCATCTTAGGATTTTTCTATGCAAACTACAGCTAAATTAGAATTCAAATCCGTAATATTTTGAATCAACTAATTTGCGAAGCAACTACGTTTGATATTTTCTGCTGTTGAATTTATTAAATCGTAGGAACAACTATTGACTAGATTAAATACATCCGCTGGTTAATTTGTTGTCTAGGTTCATCAGTTTTACTTGTTGGAATGCTACCTTAAATTTAAATCTAGATCGCTGGAATCCAGGTTAATTTATTGGTAAGGGTTAATCTAGAACGCTGGTGTCTAATTAACTAAGATTAAGGTGAAACAGGAATTTGATTTTCAATGATGAATATTTGATAGGATTAATTATTTTTAGGGAATCGATGATTGAATGAATAAATATCAAGGGTGTAGTCGACCGATACCAAGACTTGTCTCTTATTGATTTCTCTAGTTTAATTCTCAATCTTGCATGCTAGTGATAATATTTCTCTTTAATTGCTTAAATTTTCAGTAGTTAATTCCAAAACTAAAAAAAAACCTACTTTGTTTTATTTAACACATTAAATTTCCCTTTCCTCGTGAAAACGATCCCTACTCACGCTACTATATATTCTTGGTTATTTGATTGAGTTGGGTAATTTGGGCGCGATACGACTTAACGCAACCAGAATTCTTCTTGTAGTTCATGCATTCCTTGATTCGCATGACATTGTTCATTGAAGATTCAGTCAATTTGTCTTCGAATGATATTTCGATTATGAATTTCGGAAATTCATATTTTTTGAGAACTTGAATTCTAAATTTATACATTGATATTGATTTGGGTGAGTAATGTTATTTTATTTCATTGGGATCTCGATTTTATTTTGTTGACATCGGATTACACCTTGGGATTTTATTTCTTTTTCGTTGAGTGCGTGCGGATTTCCTCGTGTGTAAGCCATGCTTACAACCTTAATTTTGATTTGTATTGATGATGGGAATGATGTCATACCTAGTCACAGGTGATCACCTGATTTGATATTGATTAATTGGCTCGTATCCCTTGTTCATGGAGTCTTGAATTGATTCGCTCACCCCTTGTATTAGACTGCAAACGAGTTGTTTCCTTTTTAGCAGATTTGTTTTCCAGATTATTGTATTTTGATATTGTTCTGAACCATGTCCCTTCGATTTTGATTTGATTATGACCCAGCAAGTTATTTATTAAGCTGAGTTATACTGAACGTCGTCTTGACAATGTTTTCTCTCGTAACTGATAGTGATTGTTAGCACAATTAGAATTTAGTGATTTCCAGGTACAAGATAGAATCGTGATACTGTTGATATCGAGGTTTTGTTGAGAGCCTGTTGTGATTGAATTTCAGGCTTTTAGGAGTCGAGACTACCTTTAGTGGAGTTCACCTATAGCATTAGTTGTCAGGCATCTATAGGTATGTCTCCATACGAGACTGTTTCGAAACAAGGTGTAGATCTCCCGTGCATTGGGACGTTGTTGGCGAGAGGATTCTCTTAGGTTCCGAGTTAGTTCAGCAGACTGCAGATATCGTAGTTCAAATTCGGGATAAGATGAGGGCCACACAGAGTTTTCAAAAGAGTAATGCTGACCGACGACTACGAGACCTCGAGTTTGCTATTGGAGACTATTTGTTTGTGAGTATTGCGCTCATGAAGGGCGTGATGCGTAATGGATATGAGCCTCTGCAGTTGGCGTCAGACTTGTCGTCCGAGGAATGACTAGAGCAAATCTTAGCACGGGAGGAGCAGAGACTTAGAACACGAATTTTTCCCTTGGTCAAGGTCCGATGGTAGAATCAGTCAGAGAAGGAGGCTCTCTGGGAGGCCGAGGTCGTTATGCGGACGTATTGTCCAGAGCTTATCGGTACTTACTCTAATTTCGAGGACGAAATTCCATTTGGGAGGGGGGGGGGGGGAGAGAGAGAGAGTTGTAACACCCCAAAAATTTTTACCGAATTAATTAGCAATTAAAATAATTATGGAGTTGATTAAATAATTATTATTTCTAATGAGATTTTAGAATGTATTTTCAAAATACACGTGTCAGTTAATCAATGAATTTTACTATTTTCAAAAGCTTTTAATTCCGTTTTCGAGGGGTTAATTATCAGATTTTGGAGACCCTAAAAGGCGGCTAGGTTTTATTCTTTCAATTTTCTCTCTAGTTTTCTTCTCTTCTTTGAATTTTTATGGATTTGGTGATGAATCGTTGTAGCTAAAACTTTTTACTTGGTTGAGGGAGACGAAACCTTGATATAATTTATTCATGAGATTCGAATTGCAGTGTTTAATTCTTGTTAAGTATCAATATTTGATCTGGTTTATTTCATGCTTGTATGCGAGATTTTAGGATTGGCTATCTTAGGATTTTGTTTTGCAAACTATAGCTAAATTAGAGTTAAAATCCGTAATTGTTTGAATTAACTAATTTGCGAAGCAACTACGTTTGATATTTTCTGTTGTTGAATTTATTGAATCGTCGGGTCAAGTATTGACTAGGCTAAATACAACCGCTGGTGTTTGTGTTGTCTAGGTTCGTCAGTTTTACTAGTTTGAATGCTATCTTAAATTTAAATCTAGATCGCTGGAATCCAGGTTAATTTATTGGTTAGGGTTAATCTAGAATGCTGTTTTCTGATTAGCTAAACCTATGGTGAAACAGGTATTTGGTTTCCAATGATGAATACTTGATAGGATTAATTATTTTTAGGGAATCGATGAATGAATAATGAATATCAAGGGTGTAGTCGACCGATACCAAGTCTCGTCTCTTATTGATTTCTCTAGTTTAATTTTCAATCTTGCATGCTAGTAATCTTATTAATTTTAATTGCTTAAAATTTTCAGTAGTTAATCCAAATCTCAAAAACCCCTTTTATTTATTTTCTGTATTTTAAGAACACAATTAAATTTACCTTTCCTCGTGGGAACGATCCCTACTCACAGTACTACATTTTTAGTGATTATCTGATTGAGTTGGGTAATTTGGGCGTGACACGATTAAGAGCTTCCAAATTTTGGCGCCGTTGCCGGGGTTGGTTTTTAATATATTGTGTTCTATTTCTTTTAGTTTTGTTCTGTTTTATCTCACTCTCCCCTCGTTTCTTTGTTTCTAGTTTTCTCTCTCGTTCATGCTTTCAGGTGATTTTGCTGAAGAAGATTTTCTCTACGACCCGGAGATTGAAAGAACTTTGCACAGGCGAAGGAGAGAACTTCGTAGACAACAACAAGAGGCAACTGCTCGAGCTGCTTTTCCAGGAGAAGAAGAGATGGCTGCTAATGCGAACCTGAGTCTTAGACAATTGGGCACTCCTGATCCCAATCAACAACCTTTATGCATTACTTTTCCTACACTAGAAAATAATGCTACTTTTGAGCTCAAATATGGATTAATTCACTTATTACCTTCCTTTCATGGTCTTGCAGGTGAGGACCCGAATAAACACCTGATGGAATTCCATGTGGTTTGCACGAGTATGAAGCCCCATGGAGTGACAGAGGAGCAGATTCAACTGAGGGCCTTTCCTTTCTCTTTAAAGAGTGCTGCTAAGGATTGGTTATACTACTTGCCCTCTGGTTCTATCACAACATGGACAGAGATGAAAAGAACCTTTCTGGAGAAATACTTCCCAGCCTCTAGAGTTACGAACATCCGGAAGTAAATCTATGGAATCAAGCAATACTCAGGAGAATCACTGCATGAATACTGGGAGCGGTTCAAGAAACTTTGTGCTAGCTGTCCGCAACACTAGATAAGTGAAAATCAATTAATACAATTTTTCTATGAAGGTTTGTTACCTCATGATAGGATTATGCTAGACTCAGCCAGTGGAGGAATTTTTGTGGACAAAACTCCGGTACAAGCGAGGAATTTGATAGAGAGTATGGCTGCCAATTCTCAAAAATTTGGCACCATCAGGAATGATCATGCACCAAGGAAGAACAACGAGGTAAATGTCTCTTCCCTTGAACAACAATTAATTGAATTGACGTCTCTTGTGCGTCAGATGGTTTTAGGGAATGGACAAGCTGCAAAGGCATGTGAGATTTGTGCTGCAGTGGGACATGCTACTGATACGTGTCCCACACTTCAAGAAGAGTCGGTCGAACAGGTCAATGCTACTGGAAGATTTCCTGGACCACCACAGCGGAAATATGATCCCTATTCCAACACATACAATCCTGGTTGGAAGGATCATCCCAATCTGAGATATGGGAATCCTCAAGCAAATCAATCGGGGCCTCAGGCACCACCGCACAATCAAGCTTATAGGCCACCGTACCATCAACAACAGCAGCGACCTCAAATACCAACACCAGGTGAGTTTCTTGAAAATATCGTTAAGGATCTTGAAACTAATACTGTAGCTTTTCAACAGGAAACAAGAGCAAGTATCAAAAACTTGAACACCCAGATGGGGCAGCTCGCCACCGCCATCAATAAGCTAGAAACACAGCATTTGAATGCTTTACCATCTCAAACAATCCCAAACCCAAGAGAAAACGCAAGTGCAATCACTCTAAGGAATGGGAAGGAGTTGAAGATCAAGGAGAAAGAAGTGGACACTCCAGCCAAAGAGGAGCTACGAGAAGAGCCGAAATTGATTGATGGCGAAGCATCCAAGGAAGAGACGCAAAGAGGTAAGTTTCCTCCACTTTCTGAGTATAAGCATGTTGCCCCTTTCCCCTTAGCACTTAAGGAATCCAGAAAAGATGAAGGGATAAAGGATCTTTATGAGACTTTTCGTAGATGTGAGGTGAATATTCCGTTGTTAGATGCTATTAAGCAGGTGCCTCGATACGCGAAGTTCTTGAAAAAAGTGTGCACAGCAAAGAGGAAACAGACACTGAAGGGTTGTCAAAAAGTGGAACTTGGTGAGAACGTATCTGCTGTGATCCAACGAAAGTTGCCCGCAAAATGCAAGGATCCAGGTATGTTTTCTATCCCATGCACTATCGGGAACGTTAAACTTAAGAAGGCCATGTTAGATCTAGGAGCATCAATTAATGTTATGCCATATTCTATTTATGCATCCTTGAAACTTGGTCCATTGAACAAAACTGGAATTGTTATTCAGTTAGCGGATAGGTCTAATGCATATCCTAGGAGAATAGTAGAAGATGTGTTGGTGCAAGTGAATGAATTGGTATTTTCTGCAGATTTGTATATGCTAGACATGGAAAACAGTGATCATAATAGTCCTATTCTGTTAGGCAGACCATTCTTGAAAACTTCCATGACCAAAATTTATGTTCACAATGGCACACTCACTATGGAATTTGATGGAGAAGTTGTGAAATTCAATATCTATGATGCCATGAAATTTCCTGATAGTGATGATTGTGTATTTTCTGTTGATATTGTGGATTACTTGACACAAGATTTTTGTGAGTATGCAGAAAAAGATGATCTAGAGGTGGCTATTGTTGCACCCACTCAGCAGGATGACGGAATTGGATTCAGCGAAGAAGTGAAGGAGATAGATGGAATTCTAAACAGTGATCCTGAACTACCCCAGTCAGGTAATGTCTCCTATTTATCTTTACCAATCCCTAATACTAGGCGCCTTCCATCTGTTTTGCAGGCACCAGTGGTCGAACTAAAGACGCTTCCCAACCATCTTAATTATGTTTTCCTTGGAGAAGGAGAAACATTACCAGTCATCATCTCCAATAGTTTAGAAGCCGATCAAGAGGAACAGTTGGTCAAAGTATTGCAAGAGCACAAGACTGCTATTGGATGGACCATAGCAGACATCAAGGGAATCAGCCCTTCTACATGCATGCACTGAATTTTAATGGAGGAAGGAGCGAACCCCTCGCGTCAGCCACAAAGAAAGTTGAACCCACCCATGATGGAGGTGGTTAAAGCTGAAATTCTGAAGTTACTTGAAGTTGGGGTCATCTACCCAATCTCTGACAATCAGTGGGTCAGTCCGGTTCAAGTGGTACCCAAGAAAACTGGAATTACTGTGGTGAAGAATAAGGATGACGAGATGGTTCCCACCCGTATTCAAAATAGGTGGAGGGTTTGTATTGATTATAGAAAGCTTAATGCGGGAACCCGAAAGGATCACTTTCATTTACCATTTATTGATCAAATGATTGAACGTTTAGCATGCCATCCTTATTATTGTTTTCTTGATGGGTATTCTAGTTATTTTCAGATTGCTATTGCGCCAGAGGATCAGGAAAAGACGACATTCACTTGCCCGTTTGGCACCTTTGCTTATCGACGGATGCCCTTTGGACTTTGCAATGCACCGACCACTTTTCAGCGGTGTATGGTTAGTATTTTTTCTGAATTCATTGAGCATATCTTTGAAGTTTTTATGGATGATTTTACTGTCTATGGTGATTCATTCGAAAACTGCCTGTCTAACCTTGCGCTTGTCCTTAAGAGGTGTGTCGACACCAACTTAGTCTTAAATTATGAAAAATGTCACTTTATGGTTGGGCAAGGTGTTGTATTGGGACATGTCGTTTCATCTAAGGGCATAGAGGTAGACAAAGCTAAAATTGATATTATTCAATCTCTCCCTTATCCCACATGTGTGCGGGAAGTGCGTTCTTTTCTTGGCCATGCAGGATTCTATAGGAGGTACATTCAGGATTTTGCCAATATCGCATCCCCCATGTGCAAATTGTTACAAAAAGATGTCCCATTTGAGTTTGATGAACCATGCAAAACATCTTTTGATAAACTCAAAGATTCCTTGACATCTGCACCAATAATCCAGCCACCGGATTGGAGCAAACCATTCGAGATTATGTGTGATGTCAGTGACTATGCAGTTGGCGTAGTGTTAGGCCAAAAAGTTGGGAAAGCATCGCATGCTATTTATTATGCTTTGCGTGTCCTGAACGATACCCAACGGAACTACTCCACAACTGAAAAGGAGCTTTTAGCTGTTGTTTTTGCATTAGAAAAATTTCGCTCTTATTTACTTGGTGCTAAAGTTATTGTCTATTCTGATCATGCAGCTCTTTGCTTTTTGATGGCGAAGAAGGAGGCAAAACCAAGACTGATAAGATGGATACTATTGTTGAGCGAATTTGATGTAGAAATCAAGGACAAAAGAGGGACCGAGAATCGAGTTCCTGACCATTTGAGTCGCCTATTTCATATCGATGAGGAGCTGAATTTGCGAGAAGAATTTCCTGATGAGCAATTACTTTCAGCAAGCGCCGAATTACCCTGGTACGCAAATATCGTTAATTATTTAGTGACTAAATGGTTTCCTTCTGAATTTTCTAAGGCGCAAAGGGACAAAGTGCGGAGAGATGCAAGGTATTACGTATGGGATGATCCATACTTGTGGAAACACTGCGCTGATCAAGTTATACGTCGGTGTGTACCCGCGAGTGAGGTAATCCCTATCCTCACGTTTTGTCATTCATATGAATGTGGTGGCCATTTTGGAGCAAAAAGGACAGCAAGAAAAGTGTTAGATTGTGGATTTTTCTGGCCATCTTTATTTCGAGACGCTTACGGGGGTTTTGTAAGTCGTGCGCTCAATGCCAAAAGATAGATAATATCTCCCAACGTAAGGAGATGCCCCAACAACCTATTTTAGTTTGTGAAATCTTTGATGTTTGGGGCATCTACCTCATGGGACCTTTCCCTAGTTCATATGGGTATATATATATATTGCTTGCTGTGGATTATATCTCGAAATGGGTGGAAGCAAATGCCACCCATACTGAAGATTCTAAAGTTGTTGCAGAATTCATCATGCACAATCTTTTCTCTAGATTTGGGATTCCACGAGCTATCATCAGCGATAGAGGCACACATTTCTGCAACCGAACGGTGGCTAGTTTGCTTAAAAAGTACCATGTGACGCATAGGATCTCCACCGCATACCATCCACAATCTAACAGTCAAGTTGAGGTATCGAACAGAGAAATTAAATCCATCCTAGAAAAGACAGTGAATCCAACAAGAAAGGATTGGATCTTGCGTTTGGATGATGCTTTGTGGGCGTATCGAACCGCATTCAAGACGCCGATTGGAATGTCTCCATATCGGCTAATTTTTGGAAAACCATGCCATCTGCCAGTGGAATTGGAGCATAGAGCCTATTGGGCTATCAAAAACTTTAACATGCAGATGGATGAGAGTGGCGAGCACCGAAAGCTGCAGTTGCGAGAATTGGAAGAGATCCGCAATGATGCTTATGCTAGCTCCAAGATTTACAAGGACAAAAAAAAGGCCTTCCATGACAAGATGATCTCTAGACGGGCCTTCGAAGTCGGTCAGAAAGTGTTGCTCTATCATTCCCGACTTTGGTTATTTCCAGGTAAGTTGCGTTCACGTTGGAATGGACCGTTTGTTGTAACTAATGTCTTTCTTCATGGTGCAATCGAAATTCAAAGCTTGGACACTTCCAAAACATTTAAGGTGAATGTCCACCGGCTTAAACACTACTATGAAGAAGTCCAAGCGAATGTAGGTGGGAACGAGCATGATATTACTCTCGATGCTCCGCCAATTGTCGACTAAATCGCGGCATGCAGTCGAGCTATAGACTGACTGCAAATTTAGCGCTGGCTAGGAGGCAACTGAAAGAGTGGGTGCCCGGTGAGCCAACTTGTGGCTAAGGGCTTTTATGACTCTATGTATAAACAATCTTTTGTTTAATATAATTTACACTTTTATAATGGCGTTTACTTTATATTTTTTCATATTATTATGTTGTGACATACTATAAGATGTTTAGATTAAGACCTTGAATATACTATAGTGTATGTAAGATGTGGTAGCACATGGGGATGGCTATCATGAAACACATCTTATAGTCACTGTATATTCTAAACAGTTCCTAGTCGATTGAGCCGTCCGTTAATAAGGATAAGGATCACTCGAGATTGAGATTAGCATTTGCGATGTCGAGTACCACGTTTCATTGGTATGGAACATAGAGATGTTCAAAGCATGCAAATGGATATTCATATGATGAATGATCGAACTACCCTATCCGGACTTTCCAAGTGGTTATCACTTATCGAGTGGATAAAGTTCGCGATTTTGGTTGTACACCATTAGTCCTTACTACTTGAAACATCATTGAGACTCTATATGCTAGTACTATACTTTGACTCATTTACCGACTCTATTGGGGTCATCAGATGTCGGGATTGGGTACAGTTACGACACATATAGGAGTCGATGCTTTGTTGTCAAGGATTCACCACATACTTGCGAGTGTGGATATCCTATGCGATATGAGGAGATATTAGTGTGACGAATCTCTGGCCAGAGTACATGATGTGTTTTAGGTTACTCGGTGTTCCTAGTAACACATGCGATGTCACTATTTGATCTTCAAGATGCATTGCATAGTTATCAAATCTCGAATGACTCTCGATTTACCAATGGTTGTTGATTCGATCGGGATATATGGATGAAGGGACCGTACTGTACGCTAACCAAAATATATTGGTTCTTGCAGGCACTATCAGTGATACCTAGGGAATCATGGGGCGATGTTGCTAGGCGCTCTTACCATGATTCGATGGGCAAGTCGGAAATTGTTGTTACGAGTCACAAGGAGTTGTGAGCCCACGGCTAGCTGTATCCCTGAACCATTGAGGGTCACACAAGTAATGGATTTTTAATCCCCGTTGAGATAATTAAATTTAAAGAGTTAAATTTAGTGAAAAAAGAAGTGGGACTTCTTATTTAAGAGTAGAGGGAGTAAGATTTCCTAAAATGACATAGTGATGGACATTTTTTGGAAATTACTGAATTCGGATTCAGAAAATTTATCTTGACTTTAAAAGATGTAGACATGGTTTCTGTGCACATTGGTGAAATTGGTTTATCAATCTGAGTCACGATAAATTTTATATTAATTTCTGAACATGCGGACTTTGCTTGTCAGGCTTGAACTTATGACTAATGGGCCCTAAGCTGTTAGCATCCCACATTATAAATAAGTTATTGCAGTGCTGAAATTACACACAACTGGTCACAAAATTTTCGAAAACCCTAGTTTTTCTCTCTAGATGTGGCCTCCCCCTCTTCTCTCTCTGTTCGAAAAATCCAGCCTGTGAATTTCGAATTTGCAGTCTGGTTTAATGGATCAAATCTATTAATTTTATCTTCGTAGAAACTTCTGATAGACTTTCTAGTGCAGTCTATCAGAGGGATTAAATTTCCGTTCGTGGACCTGATTGAAGAAATGTTCGTTCATCAGTTCCTGGGATATACAACAAGAGCAGATTAATCTGTTGGTGTCCATAATCTCGCTTCAAGATTTTAAGGTAAAATTTATATTGTTTAAATTTTATGTTATTAATTTTAATCGTAGGAATTTGATACCCATATGGAATCGTTCCATATAAAATTTTAAAACTTTCGCTGCACCGGGTATCACTTTCTTTTTCGATCCGGAGAATGACCATGTTCCAACAGCAACCCAGTGTTTCTTTCCCTTTTTGTTTTTATTTGATTTTTTGTTTTTTTGTTTTGTTTTGGTTTATTTTTGCTTTAATTCGTTTTTCGGTAAATTTTGGAAAATTTTACAAATAAAAAGATTTTTTTATGGCGCGCTCGATCCTGCGTACTCACGCGATCGAGCGCCCGTTTTTTCCGAATTCTCTGCCCCTGATTTTCTTTAGGGCGCGCTCGATCGCCCATACTCGCGTGATTGAGCGCGCGCCCCTGTGCGGGTTATTTAATTTTCTTCCCTCTCTTTTTCTCCTCATTCTTCCTTACACTTTACCCGATTTCCCTAGAACCCTAAATCCCTAATTTTCGAATTTTGCCAATCTTCACAAATTTCTCTTGATTCATTGCAGGCATCATTCCAAGGATCGTAATCATCATCTCACCTCTCCTCTCCACTTCTTCAGCGCCTGATTTTGCTCAGAAACACCGGCATTCTTAGTGCACGCCAAGTGTTCGATATATTGCCACCGGTCAAGTTTCTTGTTATTCTTACACCATTATGGGCCCGAAACGCACTCACGAGCTCGTCTAATCTTCTCGCCAACGAACAAGAGATGACCCCGATTCACTCAACCTTTCCGGACGTTTTGTAAGCCAAGCCTCTCGAGAGAGATACGATCATGCGAAAACCCATCGCTCCCCTATTACTGAGAGGGTTTTTGCTCTAATGGGGTACGACAGCGATGTGTCTAACCAAGTCATGAACCGAGGGTGGGGGCCATTTTCTCGAAAACCATCTCCGGCTATTGTCCCTATTGTGAGGGAATTCTACGCCAATGCTGCGGAGCGCACGGATAGTAAGTCCTTCGTTCGAGGCATTTTAGTTTCATATGCGCCCCAAGATCTGAATAGCCTTTTGGAGACGCCCGACGTCAATGATAGTTTGTACCAGAGCCTAACCTCTGGCTCGGATTTTCACGAGATCATTCAACAAATATGCATGGTAGGGGCTGCCTAGCAAGATTCTGTCAAGGTTTAGTGCTTCAAAGAGAAATATCTACATATGGATCCGGCCACTTGGTACATTTTTGTAGCCCGGCGTCTGATGCCTATTTCTCACACGAGCAAAGTCCATCTTGAGAGAGCCGTGCTACTTTACGCTCTTGATCTCAATCTACCGGTGAATGCGGGGCGAGTAATTCACGCACAGCTGAGGCATTCCATCACTACCAGTACATCGGCTCTTTTCTTTCCGATGATTATCATGCAAATGTGCTTGCGCGCCGGTGTACCACATCGACCCGACGAGGAATGGTTGCAACCCATGCGCCCAATTGATCACGCCACTTTTGACGCCAAACGTACTTATCGGATGCGCCAGTTCATGGTGGACGATCGATTTGTGCCAGCCCCCGATCCAGTACGCCCTCTGCCGCTCCCCCGCCGAACTACTACTGTCATTGTTCGGGAGTTGGCCCACCAGGCTCAATATTAAAATACCTTCAATGCCGCTGTAGCCTTGAATTTTTAGGCATTGGACTTCATTTGCCGAGGCATTTCAGAGCGACTCGGGATCGACCCTACCACACTTCCACCGGCTGTCCCATTTCCACAGCCTTCCGACTTTCATGGCGCCAATCCTGTCCTTCCTCCCGAGCATGAAGAGGAAGACGCCGCCGACCATTGAACCAGGGGAGTTTTGTTTTACATTTTTGCATAGCATTTTGTTTACTTTTTTAGGTTGTGTTTTGTGTTAGCATGCATTGGGGACAATGCTTAGTTTAAGTGTGTGTGTGTGTGTGTGGGGGGGGGGGGGTTCGCATTGCATGCATATTGTTTTATTTGTTTGTATTGCATTCTCGTGTTTTGTTGCTGCATCGTATTTTGTTTTTGTCGTTTGTGTTGTTTGTGTCTTGTAATGCATGAGTTGGTGATGAGATTTTAGCCTATGATGAGATGGTTAAAAATGATGAATTTTTTTTGAGAAAAAAAATTTTCACTCTTGATCAGATTTGAGAAACCGTAGGTTGTTTGTTGAATATTCTTAAGCACACATGTTTAATCGGTGAAGTGTAGCGATGTATTAGATATCGTGGATGGCTGTTGGACCATTGCACGATAATAGGTGTTTGTGGATCATGATAGTCCTCAAGTTTCGATGATCTTGTTGATTTAGCATTTACTCTCTTGGGTATGTTTAAAAAAAACATCATTTTTATAGCATATTTATGAAGCAATCAACTCCATCCGGGTTGCGAGCGAGATGTTTGAAATCCTATTCGTCTTGCTTGTGGCTAAGTTTGCGGATAAAATGGGGTTTAGCCTTGAAAAAAAAGAAAAAAAAAGTTAGTAAGGCATCAGTTCCATCCGGGCTATAGACGAGGGGATTGAAATTCTAATCCTATCTTAGTTATAGCTAAGTATGCGGGTAATTATTGGGACTGTAAAAGATAAAATTTTTGGTGCGTAATTAGCTTAAGAGAGTTTGTGTTTTGTTGATGGATTGTTGGGAGGAGAGTTCTTGATTGTGAGGCTTACACTGAATTGTTATAGGTCGGCGAACAGTCTTGAAACTTTGTCTTTTGAAGTTGCATGTAACTGGGGTAACATGACACACACACACGTTCGCATTCGACTGAAGGTGTATCATTGATGATTGAGAGTCGCTATGAACTTGTTTTTGATGAAGTGGTTTTCTCTGAGGCTATATTGTGCATACTCATCTTTACTTATGTGTTTGTTTGTTGTTTCATTTTGTTTTTGCATAACTTGCTCGAGGAAGAGCAAGGATTAAGTGTGGGGGTATTTGATAGTTGTGTTTTGTTTGCATATTTTGATGTTATTTTGTTAGTAATTTGCATGCATTTATTTGCTTTTGTTCTTGTTTTATCTTAGTTTTGTAATTTGCATGCATTTAGCTTCATAACATATTTCCAGTTTTAATGTGTAGGAGGTGTCGAAGTTGAAGAAAAGGAAGGCAGAAAATCGAATATTATTGGGCGCTCGAGCGGATGAGCTCGAGCGACCGAGTGCCACGTCTGGTGAGGCAAAACAGAGAATCACATATTTTCGAGCGCTCGAGCGGATGAACTAGACCGATCGAACGGCCAAGAAGTTTGAAAAACAGAGAATTGCATATTATTGAGCGATTGAGCGGCCGTACTCCTGCGCTCGATCGCGCTAGGCTTTTCGGGAAGGATTTTGTAATTTTGGAAACTCTTTTATTTTGGACTCTAGACTTTATTAAGCTTTTAATTCCGTTTTTGAGGGGTTAATTATCAGATTTTGGAGACCCTAAAAGGCGGCTAGGTTTTATTCTTTCAATTTTCTCTCTAGTTTTCTTCTCTTCTTTGAATTTTTATGGATTTGGTGATGAATAGTTGTAGCTAAACCTTTTTACTTGGTTGAGGGAGACAAAACCTTGATATAATTTATTCATGAGATTCGAATTGCAGTGTTTAATTCTTGTTAAGTATCAATATTTGATCTGGTTTATTTCATGCTTGTATGCGAGATTTTAGGATTGGCTATCTTAGGATTTTGTTTTGCAAACTATAGCTAAATTAGAGTTCAAATCCGTAATTGTTTGAATTAACTAATTTGTGAAGCAACTACGTTTGATATTTTCTGCTGTTAAATTTATTGAATCGTAGGGTCAAGTATTGACTAGGCTAAATACAACCGCTGGTGTTTGTGTTGTCTAGGTTCGTCAGTTTTACTAGTTTGAATGCTATCGTAAATTTAAATCTAGATCGCTGGAATCCGGGTTAATTTATTGCTAAGGGTTAATCTAGAATGCTGTTTTCTGATTAGCTAAACCTAAAGTGAAACAGAAATTTGGTTTCCAATGATGAATACTTGATAGGATTAATTATTTTTATGGAATCGATGAATGAATAATGAATATCAAGGGTGTAGTCGACCGATACCAAGTCTCGTCTCTTATTGATTTCTCTAGTTTAATTTTCAATCTTGCATGCTAGTAATCTTATTAATTTTAATTGCTTAAAATTTTCAGTAGTTAATCCAAATCTCAAAAACCCCTTTTATTTATTTCCAGTATTTTAAGAATACAATTAAATTTACCTTTCCTCGTGGGAATGATCTCTACTCACACTACTACATTTTTAGTGATTATCTGATTGAGTTGGGTAATTTGGGCGAGACACGATTAAGCGCTTTCATGTTGGCCATGGCTTTCTTGATTTAGGCATGTGGTGGAGAGGAAATGAAGGAGAGAGGGTGATGGAGGTGATGGATAAAAATACGTCAAGTCCTTTGACTTGGTCCACTCCTCAATTGCAATTCGGTCCTTGAAACTCCAAATTAAATCGATTCAATCCCGGCTCAATTAATCTCCATAATAAATAATAATCAACTCTGCTAATTATGAAATAATTAATTTCAAGGTCTTTCACATGTAATCAAGATAAATTGAGCAATAAATAAAACAGCGAAAACTAAAAGTGTGTTTACAAACCAAATCGACGGTATAAAATCGGTGAATAAAAACAAAAGAAATAAACTGTTTAAACAACCATATTGAATAATCAGTAACAACAATACTGAACTAATGGAAACTCACTGTATCCTAAACACCAGCTCTCCACCCTGTCTCGACCTACCGGCGTCGTCCAACCTAAGACCTGCCCCGTAGAATAAGGTGTCTAAGAAACAAAATATTGGACGTGAGCGACTACGCTCAATAAAATAATCAGGAGTATACAAACCTAGTATGATGCATGCAAATGACTGGACACTGGTTATCTCAATATATGCTCAGTCTAGGCGCCAATGAGTATGTAGTACCATCTTGGGTCAACTCCACTGGGTACATCCACACACTCGTCTGAACCATCGTAGCGTCAGTCCCCATCAACACGGCAACTCTTGGTGTCGGACAATATAACAAAGAATGTAGAGCTGAACGACCCTATAAGTACAAAGGCTATCTCAAAGGAAATTCGGCTCAACACGAATATGCATATGTATCATAATATATCAAAGCAGTTAAAAATATATCATAACACATAAAAATGCAACATATAAACATGCATACTTGCTGGGTATCTCAGTTAGTACTTATGTACCTCGCTAAGGCAGTCCTAGTAGTACCAATCTATGGTCTAAGCTTACAAGCCAATATTTACCATATCACTATTACTGATCTAAAACTCTTAACTAAGCTAATAGATATTCCCTAATAATATTAGGTATCAAGAGTTATACCTGCATCCGTAGTCAGCCCTTTTTTTTCGAAATCCCTAACTCCTGGGCACAAATCTGTTGTGACTATGGAAACGCCTCGCTAACACCTGAGCATCGCATAAATGGCTAGAAACACTCACGAACCACCAAGAAGGAGATGGAAACAAGTGTGAAATGAGCAAGTATTATGAATCTCGGATGCGTTCGGAAGCTCCAATCCCTCGATCGGAATCTCCGATCTTTGCATGCATGCCATGTTCCGAACTCTCTTGTTCAGAAGCTTTGATCTCTACTTCGGAAGCTTCAATCTCAGGCATATGTCTGCATGTCTAAACGCTGGCGACATGTCACTAGTGTGCATGACCTAACCTTCGCAAGCTCCGATCTCGTGTTTAGAAGGTTCGAACTCACCCTTTGCTTCTGATCTGCATATGTTAGGGTTTGATGCTTCCGAACCCACTTTGAAAGGTCCGATCTCTTCTGTGGTTCTGAAGCCTTGATTCCACATTTTTTATCCGATTAATCACTTGGTTAATTGAAATCCCTTAATCATCTTTAACCATTAAAGCTCTTGAAATGGGATACGGGTTACTACATCTTAAAATTTAATAATTTGTTTTATATTTTAAAATTTTTAGAAGAATATATTAATCTTAATAGTAAAAATTTGAAAAAAACATTAACATGTTATTAAAAATATATATAAAAAATAATTATTCAACTGCATAATGTACAAATGAGCGTTAGTTATTACTAACAAGATGTATCAATCAAAAAGAGATATCAAATGACGGAGCATAAAAGCGGGTTCAAACCAAGGGTTAGAAGCACTTGGTCCTCCAACAACCCCAAGAAGGAGGGCATCTCACCTTGATCTAAGTGAATTCTAGCCACAAAATCAGTTAATGAATCATCCAATCATGAAACAAGTCCCACGAGAAGAGGAAACCCAATCGAAGATATAGAACTACCTTGGCCAAATAAAAAATCATGTCGAATGAGTTGAAAGATGGCAAAACCCCGACTGCCTTGTGATAAATTCAATCTGAACTTTATTGGCTCCATCACCGGAACCAGCAGCAGCCTCTCTAATCCAATTCCGTTCTACAGGAATGCCAAAACAATGATGATGGCCCGTTCTTCTTCTCAGAGACTACTTTTTCTGCCCGATTGACCGATGGCTCTTTAATGGCTGATTTTACTGCCTGACCTTATTTCTTTCTCAGAGGAAGGAGCCATCACTTCAAGTGAAGGCAGAAGAGAAGACTGGAAAGGCTAAGAGCAGATTCTCGAACAAGCGATGCCATACTTCACCTTCACTAATAGAGTCTATTGGGCGGGTTCTATAGACTCTTTTAAGTCTTAGGCTAGAGTTTAGTAGGTGATTCGAGACAGATCACTACATCACATTTTGGTAGATACTTTTGTTTCATCTTAGACACTTTACGTTTGCCAAACACCTCCACACTTTAAGACATTTGTAGAAAGGTTTATGACATTCGTACAATTTGTAAAGAGTTTGGTCAGTGTACGCTAACTATACCAAATGCACATAACTGTTATAGGATATGCATTCTGAATTCTGAACAAAGCAGCAACAATAACATCAACAAACAAAGATAGTCGAGGCGAGAGATTATCTTTATCCGCAAGACAAAATTGACCATTAACAGTGCTCAACGTTGGCGGCAATCGAATCTAAGATACACCGACTCACGATCGAGGTATAGCAGCACAACAAATATCTCGATCTTCGACGAACAAAAATATGTGTGAACTTGACTTTTGTGAGAGAGAGGGAAGAATTTGTAGAAAGATTCAAATATGATGTTTCACGTTATCAGATGTCAAAGATATATATTGTTGTGAAAAATGCTCGCAAGAGTACGAGTGTCAAGTTTTAATAAAGTGATGAATCAAGTATCGTTTCCACAGAGAGTAAAATGAAAATATTCAGTTTTTGTAATTAAAATAGTCCTAATTTTATCTAGAAAATCAATGATCAAGAGGTTTTGCAGAAATAAAATAATCAATGAGTTTTTGATAACATGCACACAACTTTCAGATAAAAATCAATCAGAGGAAAAATGGTCTATAGGTTTAGATTTCACCTGGTTTCAACAACAATCAATCCTAATTAATTAATCTTCATGAATTTCAGTCAATTAATAGCCAAGAACACTTAACTTTATTATTTCCCTCTCCCGAGCAACAAATAATGTTTATCAACTACAATTCAATTCTAATATCCATATTAAGAATCTACTTGCAGTGATCTATGTAAAAAAATGTTCTTTTTAAAATCTCTGTTAAAATTATACACTCTCCCGAGTTATATAAATAATGAACAGTGTATTTTCTAATGGTCCTATTCAAAATCTCCTCTTCCGAGTGCCAGATTTAAAATAAATATTACAATTCAATTATTGATTAAGTAATTGAAAAGACAGTCAAATCTTGAAAAACAATTAATTTAGAAGAAACTCAATTCAATCAAATTAAAAATTCATAAAAGCAACTACACCAGGTTTCATCCGACCTCTAGACTCTAAAAATTTAGTTCATAATAAAATTCTAATAACAATAATTCATGTTCAGAAAATTCAACATCAAATCAGAATTAAATAAATAAAAGATAAAGAAAACAAATCTGTCGATGCGATGCCGTGTCCGGACTCTCGATCTCCGTCTTTGTTCTTGAAGTAAGCTCCGACTTTTCCTTCAGAAATCACACAATTACGTTCCAGAAATTTTTCTCTGATATGTGCGTGTGTTGTGGCGGCTCTCTTCTTCTATTAGGTCTGAAAAACTTTCTTTTATACTCCCTAAGAATCGTCCAAAATAAGCCCAAAGATATCTCAAAGTTTCCATAATTGCAAAAAAACTCCTCAGCAAAAAAATCACGACGCGCGGGGGCGCATAAGTTTCTGTCTCAACACTCTAAAATCACTTCAGGCCACGCGGGCGCGCGTGATGGCTAGCGCGGGCGCACGTGATGGCTAGCGCGGGCGCGCATGCTGCTCGGGTCCTTCTTCATTTTTCCTTCAAAATCTTGGACCGTCGTTGCTCGTTTTACCTCTTTCTTGACTCCTTTGACTCCATCCATCATAAATTCAGTATATCCTGTATTTCCTAACATCCAACACAAACAACAGCAAATTCCACATAATTCTGCTTGAAACCAAACAATTATCCAATAATATCAATACAAATTAAGTGCAAAAAATGCACTTATCAAATTTCCCCAAACATAGACTTTTGTTCTTCCCGAGCAAAGCAAGAATGAGTAATCTATCAGCCTCCGAATTTTATATTCCCAAAACTAAATTTACATGTAGGCTAATTTCCTCAAGAGTTCTCGTGTGTGTGTGATTTCGCCAATCTCATCTACCCACCCAATTTTCGATAAAATCAAGCAATCCGTAAGTTTCACAGATTCATTAATCCCACCCTCAAGTTTCAAGACATTCTCCACCAAGTTCAACTTTTAATTTCACAGATCAGCAGGACTTTTTCGGTTTACATTAGGCTCAAGTATAATCAGCAAGAGATAAGCATCCATGTGTATATCAATGTAAACAAGGACTCAGAATTCAAAGCAAAGAGAATTGAATATTTTCAATTTGTGTAGGATGATGAGTAGCTAAAATTTTTTATTTTCATTGCCAGACATTAGTCTTGGCTTTCTTCTACTCCATACATCTCCATCTTTATGCCTTGTATTTGGACTAGAATTTCAATCCATTATTTTTTTATTTTCAAGGTCTCCCCTCACCTTACTTTCTCCGCCATTACTTTTTTTTTGAACTTTTTAGCTACTCAATTTGTTTTGGATTTTTCATGAATTATATGACTAACAAATGAATAATGTCTAAAAAGGCTCAATGAATTCAAAAATGCCTAAATCACTTCTGTACTCTTAAAAATCTACCTCAGTTTCAAGTAAAAATCACAAGAGTTAAGAATCAAATCCTCTAATCCACATCACAAATCCACATAATTTCTCTAATTGCCAGGATTATCGAAAATCATGGCCTTTGTGCATCTAAGTGAGAACTCAAGATTAAATATCGCTAACATGAACTTTTCAGCATAAAAAATTATTTTCATCATAGGCCAACATAATTACACATCACTTTTAACTCAAACTTACTCATGAAAATTTTTAAACACCTCCCCAAACTTAAACTGTGCATTGTCCTCAATGTACAAGATTAAATTAAATCAAGGATACGTACCTTGGACACCAAGCATCAGTACTCGGAACCATCTTAATCACTCAAAGCTCTTCATGCAGGGGTATCTCTTAAACTCTCACAGCTCCACCTTTTTCACCTACACAACTCAAAATCATTATTAATGTCTACTCTCAACATGCACAAATAATAATGAAACAAAGACAAATAAAGAATAAAAATAAATGTGTGTAATTTCTGTACTGCAATAACTTATTTATAATGCAGGCCACTAACACCTTAGGGCCCATTAGTCATAAGTTGAGGCCCAACAAGCAAAGCCCGCATGTTCAGAAATTAATATAAAATTCATCGTGACTCCGATTGATAAACCGATTTTACCAATGTGCACAGAAACCATTTCTGCACATTTTAAAGTCAAGATAAATTTTCCTGAATCCGAATTCAGTGGTTTCCAAAAATGTACATCCCTATGTCATTTTAGGAAATCCTACTCCCTTACTCTTATTTAAGAAGTCCAACTTCTTTATTCATTAAATTTAACTCTTTAAATTTAACTATCTCAACGGGGATTAAAACTCCATTACACTGTGTGACCCTCAATGGTTCAGGGATACAGCTAGCCGTGGGCTCACAACTCCTTGTGACTCGGAACAACGATTTCCGACTTGCCCAACGAATCATGGTAAAGCGCCTAGCAACATCGCCCCATGATTCCCTAGGTATCACTGATAGTGCCTACAAGAACCAGTAGATTTTGGTTAGCGTACAGTACGGTCCCTTCATCCATATATCCCGATCGAATCAACAACCATTGGTATATCGAGAGTCGCTCAAGATTCGATAACTATGCAATACATCTTGAAGATCAAATTAGTGACATCGCATGTGCTACTAAGAAACCATTTCTTAAATCACATCAAGTACTCTGGCCAGAGATTCGTCACACTAATATCTCCTCAGATCGCATAGGATATCCACACTCGCAAGTATGTGGTGAATCCTTGACAACAATGCATCGACTCCTATATGTGTTGTAACTGTACCCAATCCCGACACCTGATGACCCCCATAGAGTCGGTAAACGAGTCAAAGCACAGTACTAGCATATAGAGTCTCCATGATGTTTTAAGTAGTAAGGACTAATGGTGTACAACCAAAACCGCGGACTTTATCCACTCGATAAGTGATAACCACTTGGAAAGTCCGGATAGGGTAGTTCGATTATTCATCCTATGAATATCCATTTGCATGCTTCGAACATCTCCATGTTCCCTACCAATGAAACGTGGTACTCCGCATCGCAAAGCTAGTCTCAAACTCGAGCGATCCTTATCCTTATTATCGGACGGCTCAATCGACTAGGAACAGTTTAGAATATACAGTGACTATAAGATGTATTTCATGATAGACATCCCCATGTTCTACCACATCTTACATACACTATAGTATATTCAAGGTCTTTATCAAAACAACAATAGTATATCATAATATAACAATATGAAGAAAGATAAAGTCATTGCCATTAATAAAAGTGTAAATTACATTAAACAAAAGATCGTTTGTACAAAGAGTCATCAAAGCCCATAACCACAAGTTGGCTCACTGGGCACCCACTCTTTCACACCTTTCCATACTTGACAAATCTTGGATCCTTCACAGATTCAGTGAGATTGCAGTAGAATTCTCGAACAATTTCCCTGCAATATGGACCAGCAGTAGAGACAGTGGCCAGTAGATTTCTCACTTCAAAGAATCTGGCCAAGTTTTGAGCTTCATAGCTCTCGACATCAATGTTACGCTCCTCAAGGAATTCACGATCAGAGCACTGATCCCAGCAGTCAGCAATCTCCTTGGAATAAAAAGCAGAGGAATAGGAGGAATTTACCCGGTACTCTTCTCCTAAGGTGTTGTCCAGGGTGTCGGCAACACCTTCCTCAGCACCTTCTGTTTCTTCTTATTCAGAGTCACCAGAATCTGACTCGTCTTCCAACTCATCCTCAGCATCTGAATCCTCACTTGAAGTAGAGCTGGAACTCTCATAAGGTTTAGGGCGATTGTCAGCATACTCCTGAAGCATCTCTTCATCAGGTTCATCATCCGATTCCTGAACAGGGACAGTCGGAGAGGATATAGGCTTTTTTCCGTGGGCCTTCTTCATCTTAGCCATGAACTGGGCTATGGAAATCTCCTCATCATCAGATGGCACAAGAGGAGCAGTAGAAGATGGTCCCTCAGAAACTGGAATAGAAGCAGGAGCTACTTGTTCAGCAGGAACAGATGGAGTCTCTGATTCAGTGGATTCACTGTCAGAGGATGAACTTCCTTTAGATTTTTCTTCAGATTCAAATGGGACGGGGATGGTTTGAACTGAGGGTTCCATTGCACTTGCTTTTCCCCTCTTTCGATGCACCAGTTTGTAATCTTCATCATCATTTGCATCTCCTGAAGAAAACTCTGTATCTAGCATATAAGGCCTTGATGATTGACCCTTTCCACGAAAACGCTTTGAGGCAGTGTAATCTGGATTATATCCAGCTTGTCTCTTCGATCGTCGGGTCAGGAGTTTCGATGGAAACACCCTGTTCAGCACACTTAAGTCCGGCATATTTTCCACGTCGATGGCATTACCAGGCTCTCCTGGAGCGATGGAGTCCAGAGGCACTGGTTCCTCAGCAACCGGAACAATAGCTTGTTCAACCACGGGGTGTGGTGATGTAGGTGCTGTGACACCTTCCGCAGCATCTTTATTGTAACACATTTCAGAACGAATATCTTGGGGATCAAAACCATTTCCTGCCATGAAATTAAATGAGGATAGGAAAAAAAACAGGACATAACAACACAGAGAAGATGAGGAAATGCGAGATGAAAATAGAGAGTAAAAGTGTTCTCAAAATAAGATAAAATCCCAGATAAATAAACCCTCAAACCTTTCCTATTCTAACTTGGATTCTGAGTAGGCCCCAACGGTAACAATGACCCTAACGGTAACAAAGTGAGAAACGGTAACAAATCTCTTTTAAATTAGGCAATAAATCCCATTGATTTCCTCCGATAATCTTGGCCAAATATTTCACCAAATATTTCCAATTTTAACTCCTCATCAGATTTTAACACCACTGAAACAAAGTCCAATCACTTTTAAATTCAAAAATTCAGAGGATAGGGCTCAATTCAAAATTTTTGTTAGATCGGAATTTATAACCTTTCAGCCAAAGATATTCACAAAATAAAATATGAATGTCCTAATTATGTCTAAAACAGAGTGTGACATAAAATTAAAATGCAATTAGATGCGCAAATATATGTTGACAAATGAGGTGTTATCCACGATGTTGGCAACATCTCCCAGCAACACTTCAGGATTCAGAAAATTTTAATGTCCTATATCATTATTATTGCAGAAGTGGTAGCCTGCACACTAAAGGAACGATCTTCAAATGGACCCCTCTAGGTAGCTTTTTCCATTTGCTTCTGACTATCAATCAAATTTGATAATTGAGATTATATCTTTTAACCATTTTGTTATTTTGAGTTTTTGAATTTGCGAAATCACTTTTCACTTGGGACAAGATCATGGAATACACGAACATCCCTCCCTTACTTTGTGATTTAGTCAAAACTCTTCTTCAATTAAATCTCATTAAACTGTAAAATAATTTGCAAAGAATCCTGAGTGAAAACTGGTCAATGATTACAAAGTATCAAACACTTCACAAAACAGAGTGAATGCATGAATGCAACATGCCTAAAGATCCTAAAAATGCACATGCATGAAAAGGTGTTGTCACAGGGTGTTGGCAACACTCCTGACAACATCTCGATCCTGTCTATAATGCACACATACTGAGAGATTTTCTTAGGCTGGAAAATCTCTCAAAATCCAAAGATTTTGTGAATATATCAGCTAATTGGTTATTAGTTCCAACAAACTCAATTAATATCATGCTTTTCTCGACCAAATCTCAAATGAAGTGATGTCTAATGTCAATGTGTTTGGTTCGAGAGTGTTGTACTGGATTTTTGGATATATCAATGGCACTAGAATTATCACAGTACACAATAGGAGTATCACTCTTAACACCATAATCATTTAGCATTTGATTCATCCATAGGAGTTGAGAGCAACAGCTACCTACAGCAACATATTCAGACTCGGCAGTAGACA
This sequence comes from Henckelia pumila, assembly GCF_033568475.1. Taxonomy (NCBI): domain Eukaryota; kingdom Viridiplantae; phylum Streptophyta; class Magnoliopsida; order Lamiales; family Gesneriaceae; genus Henckelia; species Henckelia pumila. The sequence goes on from NC_133121.1 coordinate 82,850,486, forward strand.
AAGAGACACAATTTTGTTTCTTGTTGTACCATGACACTAAATTATTTCCCAAATAAAAACATTTTCCCGAAGTGCTCTTTCTCTCATCTAAATCTCCAGCCCAATCAGCATCACTAAATCCTACCAAATTCGAATTGGTTTCTTTAGTGTACCACAAACCCAAATTCATGGTTCCTGCCACATATTTCAGTATACGTTTAACGGCTTTTAGGTGAGTAATTTTTGGGTTAGACTGGTATCTAGCACATAGACAAACACTATACATGATATCAGGTCTAGTAGCACTTAAATATAAAAGACTACCAATCATGCTTCTGTAGAGGGTGTTGTCAACACCTTCGGCAACATCCTCCCTTGACAGCTTTTCATTAGACCCCATAGGTGTGCGCATGTGTTTAGTGTTATCATTCAGAAACTTTTTCACCAGATTTTTAGCATACTTGCTTTGACTCAAGAATATACCATCATGCATTTGTTTTACTTGTAATCCCAAAAAGTAAGTTAACTCACCAACCATGCTCATCTCGAATGTAGAGCACATGCACTTCACAAAATCATCAACAAGTTTATCATTTGAAGCACAAAAGATTATGTCATCCACATAAATTTGGCAAATTAAGATATTACCTTGAGACTTTTGCACAAATAAAGTCTTATCCACTTCACCTCTTTTGAACCCAATATTCAGCAAGTACTCGGTGAGTCTCTCATACCATGCACGTGGTTCTTGCTTCAATCCATACAATGCCTTTTTCAACTTATACACATAATCAAGATGATTTGGATCCTCAAACCCTTTAGGTTGTTTCACATAGACTTCTTCATTCAGGATCCCATTCAAAAAGGCACTTTTTACATCCATTTGAAAAAGTTTCATACCCATGTTACATGAAATAGCAAGCAAAAGTTGGACAGACTCAATGCGGGCTACAGGAGCAAAGGTTATATCAAAATCCACCCCTTCAACCTGTGTATACCCTTGAGCTACCAACCTAGCTTTATTTCTTATGATGTTTCCCGACTCATCAGTTTTATTCTTGAAAATCCATTTAGTTCCTATGACATTACCATGAGCAGGACACGGTAACGAGTACCAAACATCATTCCTCACAAATTGTTCTAAATCTTCATGCATAGCATTGACCCAAAATTCATCTTTTAAAGCTTCTTCAACCTTTTTTGGTTCAATGTTTGACATGAAACAAGAGAATCTTACCTGAGAATATGTAGAACTCATGCACAGTAGACCTGCCATCTTTCGATAATCAACTTTTTCTTTCCTTCGAGTTTGCAAGTCTCCATACACATCTCCAATTACCTGTGAGGTTGGGTGATTCTTCTGAATTCTGCTTGGAATATTCTTTCCAGCTTCGTTTACCTCACTGCTTTCATCAGTATTCTCATCAGTAGGCTTTTCAACTTTTGAATCTGGATTTTCTGTAGGAGGTGTTGTCGGAGGTGTTGGCAACACTCCTTTGACAACATCTAAATTTCCAAAATTATCCAGCAGATCATTAACATCATCCTCAGCTGTTTTCTTCTTTAGATCTGCAAAGTCATCAAAAACAACATTAATTGATTCAAAAATAGTCCTTGTTCTCAAGTTATACATCCTATAGGCTCGGCTATTTGATGAATATCCTAAGAACATACACTTATCACTCTTTGCATCAAATTTAGCAAGATGATCTCTATCATTCAAAACGTGACAAACATATCCAAAAACGTGAAAATATTTAAGGTTTGACCTCTTTCCCATGAGAAGTTCATAGGATGTCACAGTAGTACCATTCCTCAAATAGACTCTATTTGAAATATGACATGCAGTATTCAAAGCTTCGGCCCAAAAACGTTTTGAAATATTTTTAGAACTAAGCATCACTCTTGCCATTTCTTGCAAAGTTCTATTTTTTCTCTCGGCTATCCCATTTTGTTGTGGAGTTTTAGGGGCAGAATATTAATGAGAAATACCTTTCTTATCACACAATCTAGCAAACGAAGAGTTTTCGAACTCCTTACCATGATCAGAACAAATTCTGATTACCCTCAGATTGTATAGGTTCGAAATTTTGGTGAGCAATTTCTTGAATGCATCAAATGTGTCTGATTTTTCTCTCAGAAATTTTACCCATGTGTATCTTGAAAAATCATCCACACAAACAAAAGAGTATTTCTTACCACCGAAGCTTTCAACATCCATTGGACCCATCAAGTCCATATGCAAAAGTTCAAGGCAGCGTGTAGTCACAGATGTTGGCAACACCTCGTGTGACACCCTAGTCTGCTTCCCTTTCTGGCATGCTTCACACACAAATGGAATACCAGATTTTAAGTTAGGCATACCTCTTACAGCATCTAACTTACTCAAGTTCTTTAATGTCTTGAAATTTGCATGACCCAATTTTTGATGCCATAGATCAAACTCATTCACTTTTGTGTGCCTACAGGCCATTTCTTCTCCGAGTTGATAACAGTTGTCGGATGACCTTGTACCTGACATGACACATAGATTTGATTCATCAAAAACTTTACATAACTTTTTATCAAATTGCACATGCAAATTATCATCACAAAGTTGGCTTATGCTTATTAGATTCGCGGTTAATCCTTCAACATGAAGCACATTGCGAAGCTTGGGCAGTCCAGCAACATTCGAGTTCCCTTTTCAACAATGTTTCCCTTTGAACCTCCTCCATAGGTTACTTTACCACTTTTCTGTTCAACATAATCAGTGAGAAACTTCTTGGATCCTGTCATGTGATGAGAGCTACCGCTATCAAAGTACCATGCACCTGAAACATTAGTCCTCAAAGCAGTATAAATCATATGACATTGAATATCAGTTTTTGGTACCCAAATCTTTCTTACATAAGATCTGTTTCTAGGGATGTTGTGAGGAGGTGTTGGCGACACCTTAGGCAACACCTTCGATGCAGATCTATACCTGTAATCTTCCTGCAGCTTAAAACAATATGGTTTGATATGACCAGGTCTATGACAATAGTGACAGATATACTTGCGTTTCCTTCTAGCCATTGAAGGAGCAGCAGGTTTTGGATTTGTTTTTGGAGGGACAATTGGTGAGGCCTTTTTACTTGAGTTTTCTGAACTGTTACTTTCCTTGACAAACACAGGGCCTTTCGAACTTTCACCAATCTCAAAAATGCTATTTTCAAATCCCAAACCAGCAGTACCATCTCTTCCCATCATGAGTAGAGAATCAAGCTTGGAGGTGCTTGAATTAAACTTAGCCAATGTAGCCTTTGCCTTTCCGAGTTCTTCCTTCACTTGGCTTAATTCAATGTCTTTCTTACTCAGTATGATTTCCAGTCTTGACACATCAGCCTTTAGATCAGAATTTTCCTTTGAAAGGATAGTATTCACTTTGTTCCTTTCAATCCAATCAGTATGTAATTCTTCAAACATCATCCGAGCTTCTTCTATAGATATTGTCTCTTCACCTGTATCATTATCACACATATTATCAGTAATGGAGGAATTCAAACAGACTGACCTTTGGGAGGTGTTACGGCCAGGTGTAGCAACACCTGCGGCAACACCTAAAGGATTGACTTGAAACTTCTTCTTGCTTTCCAGTAAGGCAGATAGGGCAGTATGACTCTCTTCATCTTCATGTTCTTCTTCTTCAGACTCTTCATCACTCAAAGACGTGTTCATCCCTTTCCTAAGTGTGTTGGCACACTCATTTTCATAGTGTCCAAAACCTTGACAAGCATGACATTGAACCTTGTCCAGCTTCTTTGAGACAAACTTCTTCTTTTCATCAACCATCATCCGAGGCTTAGAAATATCAGTAGGTTTCTTTGGTGATTGTTCTGGTCCAGTGATCCTCAAGGGCTTGTTGGAGAACATTGGAGTCTTGAATTTTTGATCCGTCTTTCTTGACTCTTTCATCCTCTTCAGATAATCATTGAATTTCTTAGTCATGAGAGAGATCGAATCTTCTCCTAAATCAGATTGATGAACCTCTTGATGAAGTTGAACATATTCCTCATATGAAGGCTTTGAAGCTTGAAAAGCTATTGATTTTCCTTTATCCTTCTCTTGGTCTGAATTATTCATCTCAAAGACTTGAAGAATGCTAATCAATTCAGTCATTTTCATCTTTGAAGTGTCCTTTACTTCTTCAAGTGCCCATATCTTCCCATTGAATCTTTTAGGCAAGGATAGAAGAACCTTGTTCACCATAGCTTCACTCGCAATAGGTCCTCCGAGAGCATGAGCCTCAGTAGCTATCTCCCTAAGTTTCTTATCATACTCAGCAATAGTCTCATTCTCATCCATCCTGATTCTCTCAAATTTAGCGTTTAACAATCTCAGTCTTGTTCTTCTCATATTATCAGTCCCTTCGCAGTGTTCTTGAAGAGCATCCCATGCATCCTTAGCAATAGTGCAGTCAGATATGATCCCATACATCCTCATATCCACAGTTGCAAGGATTGCATTTAGTGCCTTAGCATTGTAGCTTGAGCTTAGTGTTTCCTCGGTAGTCCAATTTTTTTTCTCTCTTGATGATATAGTCTCCGTCGTCATCTTGCGTTGTTGGAGGAGTCCAACCAGTCAGAATACTTTGCCAAGCACGAACATCCATAGCTTTAATAGTATATCTCATTCTATGCTTCCAAAGTGCGTAATTAGCTCCATCAAGAATTAGAGGTTTGAGAAACGAATTCGAAACAGATGATGAGTCCATCTTATTTCCTGTAATAAAATAAGCAACCAAGATCAGTTCTTAGTGTATCAAGAAGATGGCTCTGATGCCACTTGTAAGGAAATAATAGTTGCACATAAACAGTTTGAGGTGTTGTCACAAAGTGTTGACAACACCTACTATAACACCTTGAGTAATTTGCAGCGGAATATAAGTTAAGCGTGTATAAAATAAATAAGCAACCAAATAAATAGACTCAATTGAATTAAGCAAGAGTATAAATACTCTTGCAGCTCCTCAGGGCAAAATTTCACTAGAAAATATTTAAAGAGTTTTACAAACCCTAACACTAGTGACTATTGTAAAAATCAATTTCTCAAGACAAGTGAGAAAATAAATAATAAAGTTTCTCCTAAAAAACATTCTATATGAAATAGAATAATAAAAAAACAGAATAAGGAGAAAAACTCTTGAAGCCAAAACATGTGAGTAGCACACTTCTTCGATCAACAATCTCCGAATTGTTCTTCACGGCTTCAAGCACTATGTTCAACCGTCAAGCTTCAGCAGTTCTATGAAGTATTCTTTTTACTTGTTAACACTCACGGTCTCTCAATGATCGATCCTTTCTTGTAAGCGTATGTCATCAATAAATAGAGCAAGAGTCCTTCTTTAGAATATTTCCTTGTAGGCTCAGGACTCTAGATCTTGATCAAGACAAATCTACACAATAAAGAATTAAATCAATAGATATTAGATAACATAATATTCTGATAACTTTAATTAAATCAAGTTATTCAAGGAATTAAATAACTTCATGTCCAAGAAAGACAAAAAATAATTAATAAAATCTTTTTCAAAATAGAATGATTTTAAGGAATAAAATATTTCTTTAGCTTACACTAGATTTTCAAGTCCCACAAACACAAAATTATTTATTTAATTTTTTTTGCGGAAAAGACAGAAAACATGAAGAGACGTTTAACATATTATTTATTTGGGTAGGGGTTTAGTGGATATCGTTTTTGCTCTCCAACTTTTAAACTTTTATACAAATTTTATATGCAATTTATCGATCTATTCTTAATTTTTGTTTTATGTATGTGCATGTGTATGTTTCGTGTCTACTGATCCTTAATTTCGGAACTACTTGGAACATGTTAGTCATAAACAAGGGGTCCAGGATATTGTACGTGTGTCAAAATATTAGTTAGTGCTTTTTCCTAACCCAAGAACATCTGTAATTTATATTTTTTTTGTTAGGTTATATTGAACCAAAACTTCGTCTCAAATTTAAGATGATAATGTTATATGAGTTACAAACATCAGCTAATTTGTATTTTATTTAATTATAGAAAAAATGATGTGGTTGCGGTGTAACGACAACGCCCATTTAGACGAGAACAACTTCAGATTTCCACTATACTACAACTTTGAAGTAGGTACCTAGTTTTAATGGCTAACTATTCTATTTTTCTTCTTGGAAAGTATAAAATAATGAGCATACAAACTCATGTGAGTAGGGGTGAGCAATATTTCGGTTAAATCGAATTAACCTACCGAACCAAATGAATTCGAAAATTTGGTTCGGTTAATTCGAAAATTCGGTTTTAGTGTTAGGAAATTTCGGTTAAATCGGTTAATTTGGTTCGGTTTTCGGTTTTCTTCAAAAAAAATCGGTTAATTAGGTTAACCGAATTATAAATAATTAAATTTTGAATTTTTTTTTATTAGGCTTTACATATAATTTATAATATATTTTTAATGTGTTTATATTTAATATTGTACTTAATTTTTGTTATTTTAATTTTTTAAAGCTTAATATGTTTTATTGTGATAAAAATATCATATTTCAATCATTAATTTTATAAAATTTTGTATTTTTTAATTTATTTTGTAAAAAAATCGGTTAATTCGATGATCGACCGGATTAAACTTAATTCGTTTCGATTAAATCGGTTTTAGCATAAATTCGGTTGTTTGGAATAGTTTTCTATAATTATTTTGTTTGAGTTGATATTGTCTATGACCTTGTCTAGTAGGGTTAAACTAGATATCTATGATCTAATTTGGAGAGTTAAGTCAGATACCTATGATCCAGTTTGGGGAGTTAAGCCAAACATTATGATCCAGTCTAGAAAGTTTAGCCAGAAACGCATGATCTAATCTGGGAAGTTGATCCAGATATTTGATGTATATCATCGTTTATTTTAGGCTTAGTATTTTTTTAGAAATAAATTTAAACTGTAAATTTGAAAACACTGCCAATGTCCATGCCATATAAGTGGTATCAGAGCTTAGGCTCATGATTATGATGGGAAAATGAAGTTAATGAACTGAGATTAAGTTTCAAATTAGTAAATAAAAGTTATATGAAATTTTTAGTTTGATTGAAATTGCAATTAGTTCTACTATAATAAGTCACAAAAAATGAATAAGTAATGATAAGATAATGGAGTTTAGGATTCGGAAGTTACTTTTGTTAGATTAGTTGAGTACGTGTCCCCTTATTATTACAAATTCAAAATGAAAATATAGGCAAGAGTTGGATACACGTGGTACTAGGTAGATATCTTTTGGAATTTAAAATAAAAATCCTCAATCTTTGTTTAGTTTTAAGTATAACCTTTGGCACTATCAATTAAAGTCCAGTATGTGCAATTAATTATGTTACTAGGTGGATAGGAAAGTTGTCACACCATTTGTTAAGTGTGTTTACTTGGTTTGATAACCAGGTTCATTTGATCCTAGCTTACGGGTATTGTCCTAAACAATTAATATTGCGACACGTGTTTAACTTTTATTAATTGATTTGTCTAATTTTTTTAATTAGTTTTTTAACCAGTCATCCATCGGAAATTTCGAATCTACCCATAGGGTAATACCCCATGGCTGGTGTGGAGTGTTGTGATTAGTCTAAATTATGTGAACCCCTCATCATTTTATGTGGGTCCCATATGATTGGACCAATATGTGCTTTCACACCATCCATGGGGTATTACCCCGGTTTTGTCCATGCCACCCGCAGGGTAGTACCCTGCGGGTGACGTGTAACCCCATGATTGGTCAAAATTAGTGGGTCTCATATGAGGCCCCACTGATTTTGACCAATCATAATCTGCCACGCTACCCCTATGACACTAACCTGGGGTAGCATCGAACTAACCTATTACCCCATGGGTAGGGTCAAAGGAACCGTCATCCACCTTAGTTAAGTTTTTAGAATTTTACCTCTCTTTAACCACCTCTCTTTAGGTTTACCGTCCTTATTTTACAGTACAATTGCACCATCGCAATTAAAGTCGTCGCCTCCGAGCCGCTCCGTCGACCTATTCCGGTGAGGTTCCGCCGTCTCCGTTGCTTGCGTCGCCGCTCCGTCGAATAATTCCGGTGAGGTTCCGCCGCAGAAAGAGTATTTAGTTAGTGATTTTCTAATTATTTTTTGTACGTTTTGTCAGGGGAATTTTGATCAAATTAAATTGCCAGATTCTTCCATGTATTTTTGGTTCATGATATCTTAAACCAATTTGTTGGTGACATGCACGTGTTGCATCATCAGGTTGAAATAGTTTTTTATTGAACGAATTATTTCACTTGACCATTTTAATTGGACATTTTGCTAATTCATTCGTCGTTAGAGATGATTAGGTACTGACATTTGCGGTTAAGTCGATGCCACCCACATGGTATTGTCCTACCTCGTGGGTGGCATGACGGATTTTGATTGGTTAAAATCACTGGACCCTACATGGGACCCACTGATTTTAACCAATCATGGGATTACACGTCGCCCGCAGGGTACTACCTGCGGGCGGCATGAACAAAATCCTGCCGTCCAATGTTGAATCTGGTGTGGTGCTTTTTGTTTGAATACATCATATTGGGTCAAGTACCCTGCGGATGACATGAACAAAACCCTACCGTCCAATGTTGAATCTGGTGTGGAGCTTTTTGTTTGAATACATCATATTGGATCACTTGCTCATACCACATCAATTCAAGGTTTAAGAGATTTCGATAGCAAGATGGATATTAGTAGCATAACAACAAAAACACAACTTGGAATAAACTTGTCCTTCTTAAGAGTTACTCTCCTTTGTTTTCTTCTTAGTTTTTTTTTAAGTGTTGATACATCGTAATAATTTTTTTGGGATATTACATTGAATTTAAATTTAGTACGATTGCAGTGGTAAAGTTTAAAGCAATGGTTTAAAATTCTTGGATTTTTGTGTCTTGGAAATAAATGTTGTTTTTCCTTTGTGAAACCAATTAATATAAGTTCATATCAATTTTTTTTGGCAGTACAGTTCATATCAATTTAAATGTAGTGTTATATTGCAAACTAATATTAATTGAAAACAATGATCTTATCTTAATTTTAAGAACAAAAAAATTGACCTTTTCTTTTCGGATTTGCATTATTAACAGGTTTCATTTTCATCGTCGCCATTTTTGCGTCAGTGGTTGGAAAAACACAAGTGAGACTGATTAATTATCTTTTCTCACCAACAAAAATTATCGATTAATGTTTCTTTTTAAAGTATCAATTAAACCTGAAAATTATTATTTATTTAAATAATAAACACCTTAATTAATCACGATGAGCATAAAAATAATTAAATATCATCTAACGTAATAATATATGAAATAAAAACAATGAAAAGAAAATTTTGATTTAATATGGACATAATCTGCGGTCGACGGTGAGGGTGAGGCGGAAGTGACTGGTAAAACACCGACAACAATGGAGACGCCTGCAACAGTGGTCCAAAAGGATTTGTAAAAATGAAGTGGAAAAAAGATGGTGAAATGGACTCGAGGGTGTCTTTTTTTTTTAAAAAAAGAAAAAAATAGCGTTGAAGGTTTTAGATCTGAAATCTACATATAAAGTCTTTCAGATCTAAAGTTTAACTAACCATAGATGGTAAAGTAGTGGTCGGTGAAGGACATTCAACGGGGCGGCTTTAGGGTATGATGCAAAAAGGTTGAGGCGGCGAGAGGTGGCGCAAGCAGGAGTAATTATTGAATGAAGTTGTGAAAATGGAGGGATAAAATGAATATGGGACAGGGCTAGTGGCAATGGTGGTTGGGAAATGGGAATGGAGGGAGGAGGGTGGAAGAAAGTGAATAATAAGACGTGGTTTGACTATTTACATTTCCTACCTTAGCCATGGTTGAAGGGTGATAAAGAAATTGATTAAAAAAATTAGACAAATCAATTAATAAAAGTTAAACACATGTCACAATATTAATGGTTTAGGGCAATGGCCGTGGGCTAGAATCGAATGAACCTAATGACCATAAAATGAGTTTATTAATTATACATTGATTTCATGAGATTTATCATTCTTAATTATATGAGGTATAACATATTTTTAACAATATTTATGGAAAAATTTCTATAAAAATCCTAATATACCCTTCTTTAATTCTTTTGTTTTCCTCCCAATTTCTTATATTTTTTATGACTCATTTTATCAAATTTTATCTATTTTTAAAAAATACATAATTTTATACCCAATAATTTTGATAAGTGAAAATGACTCACATTTGAATCAATAATAATTTACAATATTCAACAATAATTCAATCCAAATTATATGAATACAAAATTAAACATAATATTATTTATCATATGTATAGGGTAAAACTGTAATTCGTCCATCAATAATTATTTCAATCCCAAAATTAATAACTCAAAGTAAACATGTTATTGTGTATCCATCATTATTCAACATCCTTCAAAATTATTTTAATAGTACTAGTATGATTTATCCACATGTAATCATATCCCATAAAGTAAAGGCAACAATAAGTATAAGATTCAGTCTTCCTTTGATGGGTTAACAATAGGAATCTTAATAAAAAAATTAAAAAAAAAGTAGGAGAGACTAAACTATGTTAAAATTCGAATGAGAGACTAAACTATCTTAATAAGTATAAGATTCAGTCTTCCTTTGATCAGTGGCGTAGAATTTACTATTTAGTGCACGTTTCTTATATCGAGATAAAGAATATACAAACGATAATCATTAATGATTTAATAATAACAATGAATAAAATTAATAATTATAAATTAATTAATTAATTAATTAATTAAAGCACGATTTACAAATTTGATTGTAGGTATAAGATTTTGAACTGTTTGTTAGGATACGAGATTTTAGTACATTAGGATATAATCAAATTTTCACCAAGTATAACACAACCCATCCAAATCATGGTAGATGAGATCCTAGTATATGGGTAATATCCAAATAATGCATCCAACGGTTCGTATTTTTACACATAGGCGTAATTAATAATATATTGTTGACGTGGCAAATCATGAGACATTAGATCTATCATTGGGGTATTACCCATATGCTAGGTTGAAATCTACCCCAAATCATCAAGATTGATTTAAATAAAAAAATCAAATCTTTGAAGATAAAGTGATATAATCCATTCAAAATTTTGAAATTGATTTACAAAATCAAATCGATCCTATATAATTTATTTAATCCTTAAATTAATTACAACACAAATTGATAGTGAAAGAAATATTTATTGTCTAAAATCTTTTCAAGTTTTAAAAGATTTGTTTAAATTTTTGGCTTTCTTGGACTTGAAGTTTTTAAATTGATTGAGATATCTTTAAATAGGAAATATTTTATACTCAATTGATTTATTTACTTGATTAATTGATATAAGATATTATGTACTTATCATAATATATTTTGATATCTTAACTTATCAATGTTTCCTTATCTTGGCAGATTCAAGGTTGAATTAAGAAAACAAGATCAAGTGAGAGCTTAAGCTTACAATTGAGAAATTTTTTGAATCATATTGGAAGCTCGTTTCTACAGCCGTTGGTACTAGTTTACTTGATTGCCTTGAAGATTTGAGAGCATTGAAGATTGGTCAAAGGCTCGTGTTGCTCTCGTATTTTGTCATCAAGGATCAACTCTTTTTATTTAGTTTTCTTGTTCTACTTTTAGTAGACGTTTAAGGAGTTTTTTTTGTTTGTTTTAATTATTTTATTTTTTCACTTGTTTTGAGAAAATTGAATTTTGATGCGTTCACGAGTATTAGGGTTTTTGTAAGACGATTTACAAATTTTCTAGTGAAGCTTTTTGCCCTAAGGCATTGCACGAGTACTTTGTACTTGTGCTTAATTATTCTTAAGTATTTTATTATTTGTTTCGTTTTTTATGCTTGTAATATTTTCTCTGTATGTTATGTCAGATGTTGTCAACATCTAGTGACAACATCTAAATCTGATATTTATCATACCCAATATTCCTAAAAAGTGGCATCAGAGTCATATCTTGATACATTAAGACTGATCCTGGTTGTTCTTTTTATACAGAAATATTATGGATTCAACAACTCCAAACTCCTTCCTTAAACCTCCAGTTCTTGATGGTACAAACTATGCCTTGTGGAAGACTAGGATGCGTTTTACTATCAAAAGCGATGGACGAGCGTGCATGGCAAAGTATCCTCAATGGGTGGACACATCCGAAGATATTAGGTCCTGAGGGTGATTACATTCTCAAGCCAAAAACCATCTGGACCACTGAGGAGTCACAGATAGATCTCGAGCTACAATGCCGAAGCTATTAATGCAATATTTTCAACTGTGGATATGAGGATGTTTGGTATCATCGCAGTCTGTATCATTGCCAAAGATGCATGAGATGCTCTACAAGAACACTGTGAAGGGATTGAGAATGTCAGAAGAACGAGGATGAGACTGCTAAACACAAAATTTGAGAATCTCAGGATGGAAGAAAATGAAACTATTGCAGACTATAACAAGTACATTAGGGAGATAGCCACAGAGGCTTTCACTCTTGGAGTACCCATTGCAAATGAGAACTTGGTCAATAAAGTCCTTCGATCTTTGGCATAAAGGTTCAATGGAAAAATCTTGGCTCTTGAAGAGGTGAAAGATACTTTGAAGATGAAACTCACTGAACTGATGAGTATCCTACAGGTGTTCGAACTTAATACGCTCACTCAGAAGAAAGAAAAAGGGAAATCAATAGCTTTTCAAGTTTCAAATGACACATACAAGGATTTGTTCAAATCGGCCAAGAAGTATTTCAGTCAGACTTGGAAGATGACTCGATCTCACTCATCACTAAAAAGTTTGGTGATTATCTAAAGAAGATGAGAGAGGAAAAAAGGTGTAACGCCCCGATTTTATCTTAATTGAGCTTATTTGAGATAATCAGAGTTTCCAGAGTTCAAGATCCGACTTGATTTTGATCAGGGTCTATTTTGCAAATTTTGAAAATTTCAGGGACTAAAACGCAAATAGTGGATTTTATATATTATATACCACTTGTTTGACTTGGGTATAGTCTCCTTCTTCATCCTCCATCTTGTTCTTCCCTTTTAGAGCGCCCCTAAGCTTTTTCCAAGCTTTCAGAATTCAGTCCGAGCTCGATCCGTCCGTTGGAATTTAATTCTGAAGGCAGATTAGCGATCACTGTTGCGAGGGCTTCGTTATATCGTAAGTTTTTCTACGATCAGATACATTCTATTTTTTGGATATTGTTAGGATCGATTGAGTTTCAAGTATGTTGTTCTTGGCAGAGTTCTGATCGTTTATTCTCAGTCGTTTTTGAAATAGAGCGGCGTTCGGAATTGTTATGATTTTTGGAAGCCTATTTTCGAAAATATAGTTTTGAGATTTGAAGGACTTGAATTGTTGTTGTTGTATTAGCATTGTTATGAGTTAGTATCGTTGATATACTGCTGTTTGTGTTTCCGATTCGATCAGTTATAACCATTATGCCGCCGGTTTGAGTTTTAGAGATTTTGAACCGTTTTATGTTGATTGAACTTTAGCTTGTGAGTTGATCGTCGTTGTTGATCTTCTTTGTCCCCGTACAGATTCGTTTGGAGTTTGTCGAGCCTGTGTTAACAGCATTCGATCGTCGAAGAGATTGGACGAAGAGTGGTAAAGAGTTTACCTTGAGACTTGTTGTTGTTTAGGTAGTATAGTTTTTGATACAGGCTCTTTTTTAGCGTATCCAGAGTTGGAGCTACTTGCATTGAAAGGTACAAGCAGTCATCGTTAGCGGGATAGCATACTCGGGACAGTTGGTTCTCGAGTTTTCCCTTAAAATCACATACTTGCATCAATACTTGTTCTAGCATGTGGAACTTGTATTTTGTGTTGTTTAGCTTGTGTTATATGGCTTAATGTTTATGTTTTCTTATGCATTCATCTTGAGCCAAACCTTTGATTTGTCGGGCACAACAGCCCTTTTTGTTTAGACGTTTTGGGGGCTATACTATGAGTGGCCTGGGTGTAGAGGTTCACCTAGAGTCAGCATACTACTTATAGTCGCACCAAAGTCTAGGGGAGTGGGATATGTGGCACCACCTCGATTGGGAGAGTCGGTGAGTCGTTACGTGATCTCATCCTCGGGATCCCAAAATCATAGCAGCAACCCCTCGTTTATCAGAATTGATATCCCGATTTAAAGACATGCATTTCATTACGTGATATTGAATATGTTGTTGTCTTGAAAGCATGTTTGTTGTTGTATTACTTGTTATGTTGCTTTTACTGGTAATATCATTCTCATCGGAGTTTCCGGCTGTTGCTTTGTTTTGTATGTGTACTTGGCAACAGGTGGGGCAGGATCAAGTCAGCGAAGACCTAGTTAGCATGAAGAGGGAGAGTTAGTAGCGGGACTCGGTTTAGAAGTCGTGTCAGCATGTCTACCTAGTTATGTTGGAACATTTTTAGTTATCGAACTTCGTTGTTTTGTTATATTGATTATGCAAGCCTTATGGTAGAATGTTGTTGTTGCATGTTCTAAACTTTTTGAGCAGTTGGTAGACTCTAGAACCTCATGTAATATTTGGAGAATTGCGTTGTAATGCATGTTTATGATTTGGAAGTATTGGGCATGAGTTTTGATTGAGATTTCTGCTGTATATTGCCCCTTTGTTGTCCCCGCTCGATCGGTGAGATTTGACCGATCGAGCGATGGCAAAAAGGCTAAGTTTCTGTTTCTGCTTATTGGTGCCCGCTCGATCGGTGGAATGTTACCGATCGAGCGGTGCTGGATTATTTCAAGGCAGAAGGTTTGCAACTTCTGGCTCGCTCGATCGGTTGAATCTTACCGATCGAGCGAGGCCCTATTTCAAAAAAAAAATTTATTATTACTTTTAGTCTTGGATCTTGTATGCTTAATTGATGTTTAATCCGATATTAGTTGTTTAGAACCGAGGTCTCACATTAAGTGGTATCAAAGAGATAAGATTCTTGGTTGAACTAGAGTGAGCGGGGTAGTTCGAGTCCGCATGTATTGGCTCCTCGCATGTGTTTGAATTATTTATCTGATTGTTTAAATTCCATACGATCATGCTTTATTATTTGAGAATCAACTGAATTACATGATTTGTGATTTAATTTATAAATCATGAACTACTTGAGATATAACTGCTTCTGTTATCGACTGGTATCCGGTTTTCTGAGCGGTTGAAAGGGCACCAAATTGTAGAAATTGAAATATCTTGTGTCCTAACCTTTGATTATCAGGTGGGTCCTCGTCGAGTTATTAACAGAAACCCACCGCTAGTTACTCCTCCGAATGAGCAAGCTAGTACTGAAGTCGATCAATTGGATGCCATAGTGACGCCCATGGAAGGTTTCAGTCATTTAATCCGCCCTTGTTGTTGGGTATAGAAAATCCGGTTGATTGTGAAAGCTGGTTGGATGACATTGATCAGTTGTTCGATTCCCTTGATTACTCTGACGACCGCCGAACTAGGTTAGTTATTCATCAGCTTCGTGGTGTTGCTAAGAACTGGTGGATCACGACAAAGAGATCCATGGAGAATTGAGGTACAGTTGTTACTTGGTCTCTTTTCAAAACTGAGTTTTATAAGCGGTTTTTCCTTGTTTTGTACCAAAAGGACAAGGGAGCCGAGTTTGCCAATCTGAGGCAAGGGAACCTGAACATTGAAGAGTATGTTGAAAAATTCGATAGCCTGTTGCGTTTTGCACCTCATATTGCTGACAATGAGGAAGCCAAGGCTGACCAATTCATTAACGGCTTGAATCCTGATATCTTCACCCTTGTGAACACTGCTAGACCTGATAACTTTGCGGATGCCATGAATCACGCAAAGGGAGCTGAAGCGGGTTTGTGGAGATAGAGAAGAAATCAGATGGTACCTCAGCAGCAGAGACAGTCTCAAAACCAACCGTCTCAGTATCAGAATCAGCCACCTTAGTATCAGAACCAATAACAGAGGTATGAAGGTAGAAGCAGTGGGGGGAAACAGAAAGGATCATTACAAAGCAAGAGGGAAACAGTTCAAGAGGCAGAGGAACAGTTCTTCTAGTTCTAGTGGTTCCAAGAAATTCGGTTCAGGACAGAGTTCTAGATCATCATCTTTGTTCTGAAACAAGTGTGGGGTAGACACTCACCAGATCTGTGTGTAGGAGTCTTTGGGAACTGCAACACCTATCAGCAACCGGGACACTTTTCTAAGGCGTGCCCTCAGCGTAGTAGAGATCGAGCTCAGAGTGGGAGTTCATCTAGACCTACAGCTCAGCCTGAGAGATAGTCTTCTGCAGTTCACTCCTTCCAGCCTCAGCAGCAAAACAGACAGGGAGGTAATCCTAGTGCGAACCAGCCTCCGAGACAGCAGACACGATTCTTTGCTTTGACAGAGGATCAGGCTCAGGCAGCACCTGACGATGTTATAGCAGGTAACTGTTCGATTTACATTTATTCTGCTCATGTTTTGATAGATACAGGTGCTTTCCATTCCTTTATCTCTGAGAAATTCGTGTTATTGCATGTTTTGCCTACTGAGTTGTTGCCTACTGTAGTAGCTGTTACTTCACCTTTGGGTGGAGGAATTATTTCTGTCAGATTAGTCAGGAACTGTGAACTTTATTTTGAGGGCAATTTGTTAGAGTTCGACTGTATTGTACTTGGGCTGTCAGATTTTGACTGTATTGTTGGTATAAATGCTTTAACCAAGTACAGGGAAACAATCGATTGTTTTATGAAAGTTTTCAGGTTTAGACCTTAAATGGCAGACGAGTGGAAATTTTTTGGTAAGGGTTCTCGATCTAGAATTCCTTTGATTTCAGTGTTATCTATGACTTGTTTGTTACAGAGAGGTGCAGAGGGATTTTTGGTTTATGCAGTGGATGTACTGAAATCTAGCCCTGAATTGGTTGATATACCAGTGATTAGAGAATTTGCTGATGTGTTTTCGAAAGATGTTCTTGGATTGCCGCCTATTCGAGAGATCGAATTCAGCATTGATTTGGTGTCAGGTACTCAACCTATTTTCAAAGCTCCGTATCGTATGGCACCGATTGAATTGAGAGAGTTGAAGGAGCAGATTGAGGATTTGATCGCCATGGGATACCTCAGACCTAGTGTATCGCCTTGGGGTGCTCCTGTTCTGTTTGTTCGGAAGAAGGATGGTTCTATGCGGCTCTGTATTGACTACCGTCAACTTAATCAGGCTACAGTCAAGAACGGGTATCCTTTACCACAAATAGATGACCTTTTTGATCAGCTGCAGGGTTCTTCTTTCTATTCGAAGATTGATCTAAGGTCAGGTTATCATCAGCTGAGAGTGCGTGAGGAAGATATTCCTAAGACCGCATTTAGAACGAGGTATGGTCATTTCGAGTTTGTAGTCATGCCGTTCGGTTTGACTAATGCTCCAGCGGTTTTTATGGGTTTGATGAACCGTATCTTTTAGCGTTATTTAGATGACTTTGTCATTATATTCATCGATGGTATTCTTATCTGCTCGAAGAACCGTACTGACCATGCAGAGAATTTGAGGATCGTCTTGCAGATTTTTCGAGTTGATCAGTTGTTTTCCAAGATGTCTAAGTGTGAATTCTGGTTAGATCGATTTGTATTTCTCGATCATATTATCTCTGGAGATGGGATTTCTGTCGATCCCAGCAAGATTGAAGCGGTTATGAATTGGCCTAGACCGACATCAGTGCCTGAGATCCGAAGTTTTATGGTTCTAGCTGGTTATTATCGCCAATTCATCGAGAGTTTCTCTTCTATTGCCAAGCCGATTACCCAGCTGACTCAGAAGAATGCGCCTTTTATCTGGACTGCAGATTGTGAGGCTAGCTTTGTTGATCTGAAGAGGAGACTGACCAATGCTCCGATTCTTTCTATTCCAAAAGGTGCTGGAGGTTTCACAGTCTATTGTGATGCTTCTAACCGAGGCTTGGGTTTTGTTCTTATGCAGCATAAGCATGTGATAGCGTATTTATCGAGGCAGCTGACACTATAAAAAAAAATGGCAAACGACAACGCTTTTTTCGCATTGTTATTGTCAGGAAAAAGTATTGTCGTAGCCAGTGTTGTGAAAGACCGCGGTCAAAGACAACACGGAAAAAGCGTTATCGTTTTGAGCAAAGACAACGCATAAAAAGCGTTGTGATATTTGAAAAAGACAACGCTTTTTCCGCGTTGTCTTTTTTAGCAACGACAACGCTTTTTATGCATTGTCTTTGCTCAAAATGACAACGCAGAAAAAGCGTTGTCGTTGAGCGGATTTTTTTTAAAACACTGGCTTTAACAACGCTTTTTCAGCTACATAGACAACGCGGAAAAAGTGTTGTCTTTTTTCGAAAAAAAAACAAAAAAAAAAATTCACAAATTTTCAATATTATAAATCACTCAAAATTAAAAAAATTGTAAAATATAATTTAATATACAATCGTCAAATATTATAAATCATTAAAATATAAAAAATAATCGAATTCTAAATCAATGAACACTAGAAAAAAAAATGCATTAATCTCGAAAAACTTTGAGTCTTCCCTTCAACACATGTTCACGAGCTTTCATAAAAGCCGCAACAATCTCATATCAACAGAACCTTGGAGCTTTACCCGATTCTCCAACAGAACCTTGGAGCTTTACAAGCACAAAACATAAAATGTGTTGTGAAGATAACTCAAAGGTCTATCAAATAATATGGTGGGAACCGATTGCTGATCGATAAAAAGAGACACTTTTTTAGTAGTACATTCAAGAGATAGATTAAGATACCTTTCATTTTCTTGACTGCTAGTGCCTCTATTGTCAGATATCTTCTTGACTTCTGAATTCTGCATCTGGTAGAAACAATAGATGACATGAAATCCAGTCCTAAATAGCTGTTCCTCAAGAATATTTGTACAAAACATACCTTAATTTCAGCTGGAGCAACCTCTTCTTTGGCTTCAGTTGAAACGATATCCACCTCTTCTTGTTCATCTTCATCAAACTTGCATAGGATCTGAGCTTGGACTGATCTGATAGCTTTGATTCTTGGATTAAATGCTGCAAACCCTATATAGATAACTTTATCCACTATCCTATGCGTGCTACTCGAATTCAAGATCTCATTCCAAATGAATTCTCAAACGACCGTGTTAAAAGAAAAAAAAACAACATAATCGTGTTAAAAAGCTACACTATTAATGCTGAAAATAAGCATAAATATTTTCCAACTCGAAGATAAACTTAACTGCAAAGAAGCCTAATTTTTTTCCACCATTAAATCTAGTCTTGTTTTCAATAGAGCTGCATTTTGTATAGTCAATAATAATAAGAGACATAGTAATCTATAAAAGAAAAAAAAAACAAAATCATGTTAAAAAGCTACACTATTAATGCTAAGAGCTTTACTTGGGATGATAAAATGAAATTAGATAATAAGGGTTTGAAGTTTACAAAGAACGGGAATTGGAATTTGGATGTAGCAGCGGCCATTTGCAAACTCAATTTTTGGATAATAATAAATGTCCATTTGCACAAAAGAACACTCCAACTTAAAGATAAACTCTAAACCAACAAAGCACAGTGCATTTAGGATGCCACAAAGATGCAAAAAACCATTAACCAATATAATACATTACTCTGAGTAATCAAATTCTGGACATATATTTAGTTTGCATTCATGTACATACGTCCAAGGAAAAGAAAATACAGATTACAACTTAAGCCTACTGGGAAGCTACAAACAAAACACGATTATCAAATAAAAACTATTTGTTTCTCTTAGTTAAACAAGAGAGAATTTGCCATAATAATTAGCTATATCTGTGCTTTTCTAATCTGAATGAAGTTTAATAAAACATAAGTGTTAACCATCAAAGCTACAAATACAGAGTAGAAAGATCAGGAAGTAAATTTTCGTGTATGTTTGCCATTCTATTTTTCAATCAGATATAGTAGAATTTAATTAAAAATTCTGACTGGTCTCTGAAAGCCAGAATAGATATATTTATATATTTTTTAAAAAAAAGCAAGAAGAAGAAATAGAAGTCGAGTTACTTCCTCAATTGAGAAGGATCACGAAGCTGTGAACCCAATCGTTTTCCGAGACTGAGATCGAGAGAGAAGGATAACAAATCTGCCAACCTCTGAAGTCACCACACCAGATTAAGCAGGCCACCATCTACTTGCTTAATACAACAAACACTCGGCATCATAAGTCATAAATTACGAAGGAAAAACCAAGAAAACCTAAATTACACATAATTATTTGGTAAACACAATGGAAATAATTCAAGAAAAAAACAACAAACATTCTCACCATAGAATTCATTTAATTGCAACTCCTAACACATGCTTAAATCTACTTTTACTCTTCATGTAAGAGAGAATCATCAGTTCTTGGGCAAGTCGCTGATGAAAGAAAATGAAAAGAGAAAATTATGAGTGATTTAACGGTCAAATGACTTAATTCAAGAATCAAGACCCATCATCAAATTATTCAACTCCGCTTCCATTAATTTGTGATCTTGGATGCTAGGAAAATCATAAGCTTTTCATGTTCATCGAATGCTGAGGAGTGAAAGTATCGTAAATATTTTTCAATTTACATGTCATTATCAAAAATATTTTCCCAATAATAACTGCTTGTGTGTATCATCAGCTCCCATTTGACACAATCTTCAATTATATTAAGAAGTTTGATACCATCGCTACAAATATTTCTTTGATCATAGCACTTACTATGAAAAGCAGCATTTAAGACCACATGTAATGGAGAAAAAAATTACAACATTACAACTGAACTGACCTCTAGCTCCAAGTCAATTGCAACCCCTAATGATTCAAGAACATCGGCACTGCCACAGGCAGAAGAACTGGAGCGATTACCTTGCTGTGATTCTACCATAATATGAGGATCAGTTTGCCATAAGAATCAAAACTAATCAAATACATCCGTGGGATTTAACATCCACCTTTGCAACTTTTGCTCCACAAGCTGCAGCAAGAATTGAAGCTCCTGTTGAGATGTTCACTGTATTTACACCATCACCACCTGTACCAACAATATCAACAGCATCATTTAGTCCTTCCACTTTCTTGCAGTGTTTAACCATCGCCCTTGCCAATCCAACCACCTGTTATATTCAGTTAGTAATTACTTCAACATGACAAACGAGAAGATCGTTTCCACTTTCCATTGCTATAGCTATCCAATAATTGCCTTCTTATCACTGCAAAGTTGTAATCATAATAAAAAGTTTCTCCTGAATTCAGAATAATATATTTAACAATGGTATACAAAAATCGTAACTTTCTACATTGGTATTGTCATATTTTTAAAAGCCAAGGGCAATTATTCATAAATAAGAAAGCTTTGGGCTTCTTTCGAATCAAATGCCATGGTTCTCATCGATATTTGAGGCATTCAATTGTCACAGCCCATGTAAAAGTTTCTATGACAGAAAAAATGTATGCATAATCTACTAGTGCTAGTGATTTCCAATAAGCTTTAGAAGCTTAATACTCGAACTGGATAAGGAAAGACATAAGTGCCCCAAAATAATTAATAACACAACTCTTTTCATAATCACACTTTATGGTGAGGTAGTACCGGAGGAAGCAGGGCAAGTAGTGTTCCATTGGCATTTCGTGGAACGGTCACACTTATGGTCGCTGGATATTTTCTATAATAAAAATGGAAATAATTATATTTTAATTGAAAAAATATTAGGAAAAAGTTGAAAAAGAAACAGAAATTTTCCCAAGTGGCCACGACAGGCGACAGCTGCGAAATCGTGAAATTCCAAAAGATCGGCGTTTTAGCCCCTTCACCGACTACTTGGAAATACTATCGAACAGAAACAATCATTGATCAAATAAAGATCGCATGCGCTACATCCACCCCTGCTTGGAAACATTAACAGAAACAAACGCATATTCTTCGAACAACAGGAAGCACTTACTTCTTCATAAGTTTCTCCTTTAGCTCTCAACAGGACCAGAAATGCACTAATCAAAGCCTCATCAACACCATCTAACAAGAAATCAAGTGATGCCTCAGCTTCGCCTTCCAACAAATCTACCCCACTTATCAAACTTTCGATCAGCTAACAATTAATCAATCAAATATTTAGAACCAAACTTATCAAACTTTCGATCAGCTAACAATTAAGCAGCAATGGAGTTTTAGAAATTGAAGAACTATTAATTAATTCTCAATATTATATTATTAATATCATAGAGTTTTAGCTTAATTTTTCAATATGATCCTTTCCTACAAAATGTAACATATTAATGTTGCTACACTAACTCAAATTCAAGAAACTATCAAGCTAATATATATTATTACACGTTTGCATAAATGTCAGATTCAATTATAGCAGCACTAACTCAAATTACTCAAAAAATTAAATCCAAAGGCCTTGGTTAGCTAAAATAAATTCACAATTTAACAAAACAAGTAAATTGAAAACTCACAAATCCACGGTAACAAAGTTGAGCCGCAACAGTACAACTGTCCATAGAATGCATAGCACATCACTCATCCTCTCACAACTGCATTCCTCCTTGAATCCTCCGAAGTTCATCACTAATTCTCTAACACCGCCACCCACATCTCAATTTTAACGACCTATTGTTTCGTGAAGAGGAGGCAAGACAATCGTTTCTACAGAATAAAAGAGCCCAAAAGTACGAAATAAACAAGAAATGAGGAATTTAACGCAAAAACTAAAATCGGAAATTCTCCAGCAAAAATTAGCCTCGGAATCGTGATGCTTTGCTGGACATATAGAAGTTAGAGCCATGAGCTTCGAGGATTTGATCAGAATTCCAAGCATTCCAGGTCGGAGGAGGAAATAACAGAGGCATTCGGCGGAGCTGGAGGAAAAAGAAATGGAAATGTCATCGCAGCACTGAGGGGGACGAGATTCGGTGAGGTTGTTGGGGGAGACGGAGATGTAGAGAAAAGGGGAGACAATTTCATGAAGAAGCGACAATGGAGATGGCGGAGGCACAAGAGGAGGATTTGGTGGAATTAGATGTTACGGGAAAATGGGCTAGGGTTGTGGTATAGGATAATATTAATATATTTTTAATAATAATAAATTATAAATACACAAAGCTTTTTAATAAAAGCGTTGTTGTATATTGTAAAAAAGACGGTCATAGACAACGCTTTTTACAAAGTGTTGTCGTATATAATAAAAAAACACTCAAAGACAACACTTTTCAAAAAGCGTTGTCGTATATAATTAAAAAAACGCTCATAGACAACGCTTTTAGTTAAAAGCATTGTCTATTAAAAAATAACAACGCTTTTTACAAAAGCTTTGTCTTTTACGTGTTGTCTTTCACCTTTTTTGTTGTAGTGTGAAGCCGCACGAGACTCGTTATCCGGTTCATGATCTTGAACTAGCTGCGATCGTTTTTGCTCTGAAGATCTGTCATCACTATCTTTATGGTGAGTCTTTCGAGATTTTTTCTGATCATAAGAGTCTTAAGTACTTGTTTTCACAGGCAGAGCTGAACATGAGATAGAGAAAAAGGTTAGATCTGTTGAAGGATTTCGACTGCGAAATCAAGTATTATCTGGGAAAGTCGAATGCAGTTGCAGATGCCTTGAGCCGAAAGCTATGTTCTTTATCTCTTTCTACTATCGGTGTTTCTCAGTTGATCGATGATTGTTGCACTTCTAGTTTAGAGTTTGAAATATATAGTAAGACTATCAGAGTGTTTGATATTCAAGCCGAGCCGGAGTTGTTTATTTTGATCAAGGAAGAACAGATGTCTGATCCGAGCATTCAGGTTTCAGTAAAGAAAGTCAGATCTAGGAATCAGTCTGAATTACAGGTTAGTGATGATGTTTTGTTTGTGAATAGCCGTATTTTTGTGCCTGATATTTCGGAGTTGATACATCGTATTCTCCAAGAGGCTTATTGCAGTCGGTTCAGTGTTCATCCTGGAGGTCGTAAGATGTATAACGATCTGAAGAATCGGTTTTGGTGGAAGATAATGAAGAGCGATGTTGCGTGATTTGTATCTCGATGTTTGAACTGTCATCAAGTGAAAGAAGAGAGGAAGCGACCAGGTGGTCTGTTGCACATTCTATCTGTTCCTGAATGGATATGGGATCACATTTCTATGGATTTCGTCACGAAGCTACCGCGATATGTTCGAGGATGCGATGCTATTTGGGTAGTGATCGACCGTTTGACGAAGTCTGCTTGTTTTATTCCGTACAGGATGAAGTATCATCATGATCAGATGGCTGAGCTGTATGTTAGCAATGTTGTGAGATTTCATGGTGTGCAAAAGTCGATCGTTTCAGACCGAGATCCTAGATTCACTTCGCACTTTTGGCACAGTCTTCAGGAAGAACTTGGTACTCGTTTGCATCTGAGTACAGCTTATCATCCTTAGACCGATGGACAGTCAGAACGGACTATCTAGACGTTAGAGGATATGCTTCGAGCAGTAGTGCTAGACTTTGGCACTAGTTGGCAAGATTCTTTGCCTCTTGTTGAGTTTTCTTACAACAACAGCTTCCAAGTGATTATCGGTATGGCTCCTTTTGAGGCTTTGTACGGTAAGAAGTGCCGATCTCCGTTGTTTTGGGATGATTTGTCCGAGTCACCTGATTTGGGACCGGATATGCTTAGAGATATGGCAGAGCAAGTTAAGATCATTCAGACGAGAATGAAGTCAGCTTAGGATAGGTAGGCGAAGTATGCGAATATCAGGCGTAGGCCTCTAAGTTTCGAGTAAGGAGACCGGGTATTCCTTAAGATTTCTCCTTTCAGAGGCACGATTAGATTTGAAAAGAGAGGGAAGTTATCTCCGAGATTCATCGGACCGTATGAGATTCTCGAGAAGTTAGGCGATCTTGCCTACAGACTTGCACTTCCTCCATCTTTATCTGGTATTCACGATGTTTTTCACGTCTCTATGCTGCGGAAGTATCATCCAGATCCTTCTCATATTCTTCAACCTGACGAAGCCGAGTTAGACGAGACTCTGAGCTATTTTGAACGACCAATTCAGATCCTTGATTGGAAGGAGAAGCAACTTAGAACCAAGTTGATTCCGTTGGTGAAAGTGCAGTGGAGCCATCACGGAGTAGAGGAAGCGACTTGGAAGATAGAATCTGACATGAGACAGCGATTTCCGGAGTTGTTCGGATGACGTGAGTTCTTCTTACTGTCTTTAGTTCTTTATTCTATCTTATGAGTTGTGATTCTTATTGATTTCGAAGACAAAATCTATTCTTAGAGGGGGAGAATTGTAACGCCCCGATTTTATCTTAATTGAGCTTATTTGAGATAATCATAGTTTCCAGAGTGCAAGAGCAAACTTGATTTTGATCAGGGTCTATTTTGCAAATTTTGTAAATTTCAGGGACTAAAACGCAAATAGTGGATTTTATATATTATATACCACTTGTTTGACTTGGGGATAGTCTCCTTATTCTTCCTCCATCTCATCCTCCTCCATTAGAGCGCCCCTAAGCTTTTTCCAAGCTTTCAGAATTCAGTCCGAGATCGATTCGTCCGTTGAAATTTAATTTTGAAGGCAGATTAGCGATCGGTGAAATTTTGACGGATCGAGCGATGGAAAAAAGGCTAAGTTTATGTTTCTGCTTATGGGTGCCCGCTCGATCGGTGGAATGTTACCGATCGAGCGGTGCTGGATTATTTCGAGGCATAAGGTTTGCAACTTCTGGCTCGCTCGATCGGTTGAATCTTACCGATCAAGCGAGGCCCTATTTCAAAAAAAAAATTTATTATTACTTTTAGTTTTGGATCTTGTATGCTTAATTGATGTTTAATCCATGATTAGTTGTTTATAACCGAGGTCTCACAAAAGGTCTGATCAGAAACTCAAGGCTCCCATGTTTCTTACTGCCAACAAACCTCTGAGAATAGGCGGGCCTGAACAAGAACCAAGGAAGTTTCCTAATCCTGAAAGCCTCAACTTATGCTGAAAGGAAAGAAAAAGTCCAATGCAAAGAATATTGACACGGTACAGTGTCATGAGTGTCAAGGCTATGATCATTATGCCAATGAATGTGAAAATAGGCTTCGAAAAGGGATGAAAACATCCTTGAGTGATGGAGAATCTGAAAAAGATGAAGAACAAACTGATGAAGAAAGTCACACAACCCTGACAACTTTTATGGATAGGAACAAGCTGATGCAAATCAATCCTTTAGGTGTTGCCACAAGTGTTGCAACACCTGGCCGCAACAACTCCAAAAGGTCAGTATCTTTAAATTATTGAACTACTGATAATGTGAGTAATTCAAATGCAGGTGATGAAAGAATATCTATGGAAGATGTGCGAATGCTATATGAATAGCTGTATGCTGACTGGATTGAAAGAAATAAGATGAACACCATTCTTTCAAAGGAGAATTTTGAGTTAGGCTGGTGTTTCAAGACTTGAAGCAATGTTGAGCAAGAAGGATCTGTAATTGTGTCTAGTAAAGGAAGAGCTTGGTAAAGCTAAAGCCACACTGACCAAGTTTAATTCAAGCACTTGCAAGCTTGATTCTTTACTCATGATGGGAAGAGATGGTAAGGCCGGATTAGGTTTTGAAAATAGTAAGTTTGAAGTTGGTGAAACTTCAAAAACTCTTGTGTTTGTCAAGAAAAGCAGTAGTTCATTGAACTCACCCAAAAAGACCTCAGCAACCAATTTGTCTCAATCAAAGCCATATGTTTCTGTTACTAAACTGCCTCAAATAAAATGTAAGTTTCTGTGTCACTACTATCATAGACATGGTCATATCAAACCTTTCTGTTTCAAGCTGCAGGAAGACTACAGACAGAAGTCTGCATCTCAGATGTTGCCCAAAATTTCTAGGAACATATCTGCTGTAAGAAAGGTTTGGGTACCAAAAGCTGATATTCATTGTTATATGATCTATACTGCTTTGAAATCTAATGTTTCAGGTGCTTGGTGCTTTGATAGTGAAAGCTCTGAAAGAGTGGGTGCCCAGTGAGCCAACTTGTGGCTATGGGCTTTGATGACTCTTTGTATAAACAATCTTTTGTTTAATATAATTTACATTTTTTTTAATGGCAATGACTTTATCTTTCTTCATATTGTTATATTATGATATACTATTGTTGTTTTGATAAAGACCTTGAATATAATATAGTGTATGTAAGATGTGGTAGAACATGGGGATGTCTATCATGAAATACATCTTATAGTCACTGTATATTCTAAACTGTTCCTAGTCGATTGAGCCGTCCGATAATAAGGATAAGGATCGCTCGAGTTTGGGACTAGCATTTGCGATGCGGAGTACCACGTTTCATTGGTAGGGAACATGGAGATGTTCGAAGCATGCAAATGGATATTCATAGGATGAATAATCGAACTACCCTATCCGGACTTTCCAAGTGGTTATCACTTATCGAGTGGATAAAGTCCGCGGTTTTGGTTGTACACCATTAGTCCTTACTACTTGAAACATCATGGAGACTCTATATGCTAGTACTGTGCTTTGAATCGTTTACCGACTCTATGGGGGTCATCAGGTGTCGGGATTGGGTACAGTTACAACACATATAGGAGTCGATGCATTGTTGTCAAGGATTCACCACATACTTGCGAGTGTGGATATCCTATGCGATCTGAGGAGATATTAGTGTGACGAATCTCTGGCCAGAGTACTTGATGTGATTTAAGAAATGGTTTCTTAGTAGCACATGCGATGTCACTAATTTGATCTTCAAGATGTATTGCATAGTTATCGAATCTTGAGCGACTCTCGATATACCAATGGTTGTTGATTCGATCGGGATATATGGATGAAGGGACCGTACTGTACGCTAACCAAAATCTACTGGTTCTTGTTGGCACTATCAGTGATACCTAGGGAATCATGGGGCGATGTTGCTAGGCGCTTTACCATGATTCGTTGGGCAAGTCGGAAATCGTTGTTCCGAGTCACAAGGAGTTGTGAGCCCACGGCTAGCTGTATCCCTGAACCATTGAGGGTCACACAGTGTAATGGAGTTTTAATCCCCGTTGAGATAGTTAAATTTAAAGAGTTAAATTTAATGAATAAAGAAGTTGGACTTCTTAAATAAGAGTAAGGGAGTAGGATTTCCTAAAATGACATAGGGATGTACATTTTTGGAAACCACTGAATTCGGATTCAGGAAAATTTATCTTGACTTTAAAATGTGCAGAAATGGTTTCTGTGCACATTGGTAAAATCGGTTTATCAATCGGAGTCACGATGAATTTTATATTAATTTCTGAACATGCGGGCTTTGCTTGTCGGGCCTCAACTTATGACTAATGGGCCCTAAGGTGTTAGTGGCCTGCATTATAAATAAGTTATTGCAGTACAGAAATTACACACAGTTGGTCATAATTTTGAGAGACAGTTTTCGAAAAAAAAACCCTAGCTCTCTCTAGAAATTCGGCCGCCCCTCCCTCTCTCTGTCAGAGATTTTCCGGTCTGTGATTTTGAATTGCAGACAGGATTAGCGAATCAAATTCGTTATTCTCTTCGCAGAAAACTTCTGATAGATTTTCTAGTGCAATCTATCAGAGGGATTAAACCTCCATTCGTGGACCTGATTGAAGGAAAGCTTGTTCATCAGTTCCAGGGAGATACAAGAAGCGCAGAGAAATCTGTGTGGTGTCCAATAATCTCGCTTCGAGATTGAAGGTAAAATTTAATAATAGTTATTTAATTTTACACACACAAATAATTTAATCGTATGGTTGATACCCACACTATGGAATTGTCCCATACTAAAATTTTAAACTTCCGCTGCACCGGGTATCAATCGTGATTGATCTGAACGCCAGTTAGCTGGGCAGCGCCGAGCGCTGCCCTGCGCAGCGCTCTGCGCTGGGCGGCGCACGGCGCCGCCCAGGGGCGACGCTCGGCGCCGCCCAGGGCAGCGCACGGCGCCGCCAGGGCAGCGATTGTCGCTGCCCTAAAGGGGCAGCCGGGCTGCCCCGGCCCGCGCCCACGGGTGCGGGCCGGCCCGGGAGTGTCCCGGGCGGCCCGCGGGAAAAAATTATTTTTTTTTATTTAAATTAATTTTAATGTGTTAAAATTTTATTTTTGGTCCGGTCAAAAATTGTTTTTGATTGGTTCACGAGGCATCGGATCGAATTGTTCGAGTCCGAAAATTTTAAAATTGATTTTTGGATAAATTTGAATTTTTGGAAAAATTTAATATTTTATCCTTAAATTGAATTTTGAAATCAATTATTTTTGGTACAATTGATGATAAGATTTGATCTTATGTATATATTAAGTAAAATATGATTTTATCTATAAAATTAGATTCTGTAGATAAAATATGATTTTATTTAATAAAAGGTAAAATATGATTTTATATGTAAAATATGATTTTATATATAAAATATGATTTTATCCTGTTTAAATTTAAATTGCCATATGCATGATATCCAATAAATTAATTTTGAATTAAATGTTATTGGATAAGGATGATCGATTGCCATGACCAATTTTGTAGGTGTATGTTAGGAATTTACATTTGTTTTATTGTTGTTGGTTTTATTAATGGGTCTGGTTTATGGCCCAATATGAATGTCATATGTAATAAAAGTGGGCTTGGTTTATGGCCCGTTCCCACCCCTAAAATGTATCCCCTACTTGTCATTGCTATTTATTGTAAATACATTAGATTTAGTGGGAGATCAAGATTTGAAGATGGTGGGCCCAGCAGACAATAAAGACGAAGAAATGTAAATTGGAAGCTAATGTAATAGGATTGCATTGCATACTGCATATTACCTAGGATTGGACTAAGACTCGTGATTGGCAACCACGAGTCAATTAGAAATGGAATCGATCATCCTATATATAATATATGATATTATGATTGTATGCATGTTTTAGACATAATTGTATGAATCCGGCAAGCATACAATAAATTGAAAAATGATGAGACAAATTTTCATAATTAAAAATCCCTCATTTTAAATATGATTTAAAATTGATATCAAGATAAATAAAGGAAATTTAAATTTGTTTAAATGTTCCTACCTTCCATCAACGGTCAATGTATGTGATGCTACCCGCGGATACGGTCCGGCTCATATTATTGGGGGGGCCCGTCCGTCGGAAAGCTGTACATTGGATCGACACATGTTGTAAGTTGGGTGGAACTCCCATGGGATCGGCTCATATTATTGGGGGATCCACATGGCGACCGTCCATCACAACTTAATATTGATGGGTCATCTTGACATGTCACTATAAACGGCGTCATATTATTGGGCCCTTATTGGACATGAGGTAAATACATGGGGGTTGCTTTGGAAGCAATTGGGCTCTACCTTTTGAGAATTATGGTTGGCTGATATTATTCGGGACCATAAGTTTGTCAATTGGACTCCATGTTCTCACTAAGGAAAAAGTTTCCCGTTTTCACTAGAGGGTAGTGAAATCGTTAAAATAGTGGGAGTGAGATTCATAAAATTAAATTCGCCTATTTTATGTCTTAGTAAATTGCTTAAACAATCATTGATATATGTCTGTTTTCTTTTCAGTATTTCATACAATGAATTCGCGTAATCCATTATTCTCGATCCTCGAACAAAACAAGTTGACTGGCGCAAACTATACGGAATGGTTCCGAAAGTTGAAGATTGTCTTGACTTCGGAGAAGATGCTCTACGTGTTAGAGAAATCACCTTCGAAGGAAGCACCAGCTGACGTAAGTCCGGAGGAATTGGCCAAACTTGATGCATGGT
This sequence comes from Henckelia pumila, assembly GCF_033568475.1. Lineage (NCBI taxonomy): Eukaryota > Viridiplantae > Streptophyta > Magnoliopsida > Lamiales > Gesneriaceae > Henckelia > Henckelia pumila. Next base: position 82,881,197 of record NC_133121.1, read on the forward strand.
GGGACCATGACATCAAGACCAAATGCTATATGCAAGCCTCGATGTCTGATGAACTCCAGAGGCGATTTGAGGACACCGTGAATGCTGCTGACATTCACGCTCAACTCAAGGAACTTTTTGGGGCTCAATCGAGGGATGAAAGGTTCGCTACTGTTAAGGAGCTAATGACGTGTCGCATGCATGAAGGGACTTCGGTCCGTGATCATGGGGTACGAGTGATTTGGCTCATACAGAAGTTAGCAACTCTTGATTTGGTGTTGGAGCATGAACTCAACGTGGATTTACTGCTTCTGTCTCTTCCTTCTTCGTTTGACGGATTTGTGGTAAATTTTAATATGAACAAGATAGAGGCCACCCTTGAAGAGATGGTCAATATGCTTGTGACATATGAATCCACACTAAAGAAGGATAAACCAGCTTTCTTGGTGGGCTCCTCATCTTCTGCTAAGAAGGGGCCAAGTACGAAGGGTAAGAAACGTTCTGCCCCACCCAAGAAAGTCGAACCCGAGAAGAAGCACAAGACAAAGGCTTCAAACAATGGAAAATCCAAGGATGTTTGCCATTACTGCAAGAAGCCCGGTCATTGGAAGCGCAACTGCAAGGAATATCTAGAGCAGTTGGGAACTGCAAAGGGTATGTTCTATATTGAAATAAACATTTCACTTAATACTACTTCTTGGGTATTGGATACCGGATGTGGATCTCACATTTGCAATGATTTGCAGGTGATGACAAGAAGTCGCAGGCTTAGAATGGGTGAGACCCAGCTGAGGCTCGGGAATGGTTCCAGAGTTGAAGCTACAGCCATTGGAGATGTTTGTTTAATTTTGCAGAACGGTTTTAAGTTATTTTTAAGAGATGTTTTATTTGTTCCGGATTTAATTAAAAACATTATTTCTGTTTCTATGCTAGATAGAGATGGTTATTCTTGCAATTTTGTGAATGGGATTTGCAATATTTACAAGAATGAATGTTTGATTGGAAATGGACAACTTGAAAACGATCTATAAAACTTAAAACTAAAAGACGTTCCAATAAATTATGTTGATAAACCGGCGACAACAAACAAAAGGAAAATCGATAGCCAAAACCCGGCAAACCTTTGGCACGCTAGGCTAGGTCATATTTCCTCAAGGAGGATGAACAAGCTAGTGGGAGAGGGCATGTTTGATATGTCTGATATTAACTCTCTACCTACTTGTGAATCCTGCCTAAAAGGAAAAATGACTAAATCTCCTTTTAAGGGGAAACCTGAGCGTAGTCAAAATCTGTTGGATTTGATCCATACAGATGTTTGTGGTCCATTTAGAGTTGGGACTCAATATGGCCACACCTACTTCATTACCTTTACTGATGATTATTCAAGGTATGGGTATTTATATTTAATGAAATATAAGTCTGAAGCATTTGAAAAGTTCAAAGAATTCAAGGCTGAAGTAGAAAACAAGCTAGGTAAAAGTATTAAAGCACTTAGATCGGATCGAGGTGGAGAATACTTGATTACCGAGTTTTTGGACTATCTGAAAGAGAATGGGATTCTCTCTCAGTGGACTCCTCCTATGACACCACAGCTGAATGGTGTATCGGAGCGTCGTAATCGAACTTTGTTGGACATGGTTCGATCCATGATGAGCTTCACTGAGCTTCCACCTTCGTTTTGGGGCTATGCGCTTGAAACGGCGGTATTGTTGTTGAACAACGTCCACACTAAAGCAGTGAACAAAACACCATACGAGTTATGGAATGGCAAAGCTCCTAAGTATTCGTACTTGAGGATTTGGGGATGTCCTGCTTACGTGAAGCGGACAGTGGGAGATAAGTTGGATAGTCGATCCAGCTTATGTTATTTTGTAGGGTATCCGAAGAATTCAATCGGATATTATTTCTATTATCCTGCTGAAACAAAGGTGTTTGTTTCGAGGAATGCCACCTTCTTGGAGAAGGAGTTCTTATTGGATAAGAAAGGCGAGATGATGGAACTCGAAGAAATTCGAGAAGAACCCGAAATACAAAATAACGATCCTACACTTCAGGAACCATTACTGGACACGCCTGAACCTAGAAGATCCGAGAGGACTTCTAGACCTCCTATTCGATATGGTCTTCTTCTTGAAGGGGATCAAGATGAACCCGACATTGGATGTGATCCAAGAAACTTCAAGGAAGCAATTTCTGATGCGGATTCAAATTTATGGCTTGAAGCTATGCAGTCTGAATTGGATTCAATGCATACAAACCAAGTTTGGTCTTTAGTAGATCCTCCTGATGGAATTATTCCAATAGGGTGTAAATGGATCTACAAAAGAAAGCTTGGGCCTGATGGTAAGGTATTGACCTACAAGGCGCGATTGGTGGCGAAAGGTTACACTCAAAGACAAGGAGTTGACTATGATGAAACCTTTTCACCAGTTGCAATGTTCAAGTCCATAAGAATCCTTATTGCCATAGCTGCATGGTATGACTATGAGATATGGCAAATGGATGTGAAGACTGCTTTTCTTAATGGAGACATTAAGGAAGAAATCTATATGAAGCAGCCGGAGGGGTTCACATCCATGGGAAGCGAGCATAAGGTATGCAAGCTTCAGAGATCAATTTATGGTCTAAAACAAGCATCAAGAAGTTGGAACCAGAAATTTGATGAAACAATAAAAGATTTTGGTTTCATCAAGAACCCGGAGGAACCGAGCGTGTACAAGAAAGTAGTTAAGGATGCTGTGACATTCTTAGTACTTTATGTTGATGACATCCTACTCATTGGGAATGATGTAGGGATGTTGCAGTCAACAAAGATATGGTTATCAGGTAGATTCTCGATGAAGGATTTGGGTGAGGCATCCTACATTCTTGGGATACAGATCTATAGAGATAGATCTAAGAGAATGATAGGACTCACTCAATCAACCTACATCGACACCATATTGAAACGGTTTTCAATGGATGGGTACAAGAGAGGACATCTACCCATGTGTCATGGAGTTTCTTTATCCAAGTCTATGTGTCCCAAGACTGATGCAGAGATAGAGAATATGACACATGTACCATATGCGTCAGCTATAGGTAGTATCATGTATGGGATGATATCTACCAGACCGGATGTAGCATTTGCTCTGAGTGTCACGAGCAGATATCAGGCTAATCCTGGTCAAATGCATTGGAAAGCCGTGAAGGACATTCTTAAGTACTTACGAAGGACTAAGAATATGTTCATGGTATATGGAGGACGAGATCTGAAATTGGAAGGCTATACCGACTCTAGCTTCCAAAGTGACATGGATGACTCGAAGTCAACCTCTGGATTTGTGTTCATGCTCAATGGCGGTGCTGTCTCTTGGAAGAGTTCCAAGCAGGACACCACATCGGATTCCACCACTGAGGCTGAATACATTGCAGCATCAGCAGCTGCTAAAGAGGCTGTTTGGATGAGGAATTTCGTCCAAGAGTTGGGCGTCATTCCTGAATTTGTTGGTCCAGTCCCGGTGTACTGTGACAACATGGGTGCCGTTGCTCAAGCAAAGGAACCAAGGTCTCATCAAAGATCCAAACACGTACTGAGAAAATACCACATCATCCGGGAGATTGTGGAAAGAGGAGACATCACTGTCGAACGAGTGGCCTCTGCAGACAATATCGCTGATCCGCTTACTAAGCCCTTGCCAGGACCATTGTTTGACAAACATCGCGAAGCAATGGGTCTACGTAGTATGACTAGTTGGCTATAGGGCAAGTGGGAGATTGAAAGAGTGGGTGCCCAGTGAGCCAACTTGTGGCTATGGGCTTTGATGACTCTTTGTATAAACAATCTTTTGTTTAATATAATTTACATTTTTTTAATGGCAATGACTTTATCTTTCTTCATATTGTTATATTATGATATACTATTGTTGTTTTGATAAAGACCTTGAATATACTAAAGGATTCACCACATACTTGCGAGTGTGGATATCCTATGCGATCTGAGGAGATATTAGTGTGACGAATCTCTGGCCAGAGTACTTGATGTGATTTAAGAAATGGTTTCTTAGTAGCACATGCAATGTCACTAATTTGATCTTCAAGATGTATTGCATAGTTATCGAATCTTGAGCGACTCTCGATATACCAATGGTTGTTGATTCGATCGGGATATATGGATGAAGGGACCGTACTGTACGCTAACCAAAATCTACTGGTTCTTGTAGGCACTATCAGTGATACCTAGGGAATCATGGGGCGATGTTGCTAGGCGCTTTACCATGATTCGTTGGGCAAGTCGGAAATCGTTGTTCCGAGTCACAAGGAGTTGTGAGCCCACGGCTAGCTGTATCCCTGAACCATTGAGGGTCACACAGTGTAATGGAGTTTTAATCCCCGTTGAGATAGTTAAATTTAAAGAGTTAAATTTAATGAATAAAGAAGTTGGACTTTTTAAATAAGAGTAAGGGAGTAGGATTTCCTAAAATGACATAGGGATGTACATTTTTGGAAACCACTGAATTCGGATTCAGGAAAATTTATCTTGACTTTAAAATGTGCAGAAATGGTTTCTGTGCACATTGGTAAAATCGGTTTATCAATCGGAGTCACGATGAATTTTATATTAATTTCTGAACATGCGAGCTTTGCTTGTCGGGCCTCAACTTATGACTAATGGGCCCTAAGGTGTTAGTGGCCTGCATTATAAATAAGTTATTGCAGTACAGAAATTACACACAGTTGGTCATAATTTTGAGAGACAGTTTTCGAAAAAAAAACCCTAGCTCTCTCTAGAAATTCGGCCGCCCCTCCCTCTCTCTATCAGAGATTTTCCGGTCTGTGATTTTGAATTGCAGACAGGATTAGCGAATCAAATTCGTTATTCTCTTCGCAGAAAACTTCTGATAGATTTTCTAGTGCAATCTATCAGAGGGATTAAACCTCCATTCGTGGACCTGATTGAAGGAAAGCTTGTTCATCAGTTCCAGGAAGATACAAGAAGCGCAGAGAAATCTGTGTGGTGTCCAATAATCTCGCTTCGAGATTGAAGGTAAAATTTAATAATAGTTATTTAATTTTACACACACAAATAATTTAATCGTATGGTTGATACCCACACTATGGAATTGTTCCATTCTAAAATTTTAAACTTCCGCTGCACCGGGTATCAATCGTGATTGATCTGAACGCCAGTTACCCAACAAGCTCTCGTCATATGACAGGTTCAAGAAAGTTTCTCGCAGATTATGTTGAACAAAAGAGTGAGAAAGTAGCTTATGGAGGAGGATCAAAGGGAAATATTGTTGGAAAAGGCACACTGGATGTTGCTGGATTGCCTAAACTTCACAACGTGCTACATGTTGAAGGACTAAATACAAATTTAATAAGCATGAGCCAACTTTGAGATGATAATTTTCATGTGCAGTTTGATAAGAAATTGTGCAAAGTTTTCGATAATTCTAACATGTGTATCATGACAGGTACAAGGTCATCTGATAATTGCTACGAACTTGGTGAGGAGATGACTTGTAGACATACAAGGGGGAATGAATTCAAGCTATGACATCAAAAGGTGGTCATGAGAATTTCAAGATGCTAAAGAATTTAAGTAAGCTTGATGCTGTTAGATGTATGCCTAATTTAAAATCTGGAATTCCATTTGTGTGTGAGGCATGTCAAAATGGAAAGCAAACCAAGGTGTCACACTAGATTTTGTCAACATCGGAGACAACACGGTGTCTTGAGCTTGTACATATGGACTTGATGGGTCCAATGGATGTGGAAACCTTTGGAGGTAAGAAATACTCTTTTGTTTGTGTTGATGATTTTTCACAATATACTTGGGTATGCTTTTTGTGAAGCCTCGGGTTGCTAATCTCATTCTTAGAGCAATTAGTAATTAAACATGATTAAAGGACCAAGGATTAGAAGCAATTAAACAATAATTTTTTTTATGGGAGGGTGCACTCAAGCGGCACTTTTCCGCCGCTCGGGCGCCCCAAAAACTCCAACCTTCGGGTTGGAAGAAATGGGGCTGCACTCGAGCTGCTGTTTTCTGCAGCTCGGGCACTGCCCTGGGCAGATTCGAGCCCTGTTTTTGCAGCACAAGAATTGATCCTTCAAATCACTCCAATCCATCAGAATTAAGCCCCAACACAAGTATATATACATAGAACAAGATCTAAACATGTTTACAAATAGTTGATACATCAAACTAGAGGTTTGAAATCCAACAAAAGCATTACACAACACAAGGTGTTCACCAAATACTTCAAGAACAACAACTCAAGTGTTTTCTAACATGCTTGCTAGGACTTATGTACATCGTTTATGCTATAAACAACCCAAGTCCACATCTAATCTTCCCTCATGAGCTACCCACGTCGACTTTGGCCAGCTCCTGCCCCATATGTTGCCGTGCACACATACAAAACAAGACAACAGCCGGAAACATCCGGTGAGAATACAATTCTCAGTATAATCAACATATACATGCGTTAAAATAAAACCATATAACCTCTAAACATCTCGATTCAAGAATAGAGTAAGATAACGCATATATAAAGAATTAATTCCTATCAAACTCTTTGCCATCAAGATTCGTATACGATCTTGACATGGATATCCATCTATCGTCGTCTCATCAGACTCGAAAATAAGGTCGTATCAGACCTTGGCACAAGAAAAAATACATATCTCATATCATATCATAACAAATAAAGATCCACTACCTGAAATTGATCGACAACATCAATACGAAACAATAAAGCAAGTATGTGATTTATCGGGATAACTCAAGAAGCTTCATTCTCGAGTTTCAAATCCCTGACTCGCGATGTTGTCTTATACCTTCTTATTTCTTCTTGGTTCTTGAAGGCTTCAAATCAGAAATATATTGTCAAGAACACATATATCAAAAGCTATTCAACTTCACAATTCAATCTTCATTCAATCTTCACTATCAAATCAACTTCAAACCTAGATCAACGTCTTCTTCGGTTTAAAGCTACAATCTCGAGTTCGTCAATCTTTTATCCACGATGGAACTGAAGTAGTACAAGCTAAAATATCACAAAAATTTCATACAGATTCAGTTCAATCAACAAGATATCAAAACGTCATTAATTCATTAACCGACGACGTAACAACTGAAAATCGGTAACCGAAACGATATCGAACTCATAACTAACTTCATGTATCACTTCTAACAAACATAGAAAAATAAAAATCAGCATAAACCAGCATATCAGAGGCTATATATTTTGAAACACATGCTAGAAATCATATCAAATACAACCGATATCCGTTCTTTGATTCGCTTTCGAACATACGATATATGAAAGCTCAAGAACATGAAGGTATAAAAGAATTCTGATTCCCTTCATCTCTAAACTTCCAAACATACTTGAAACATCAAAATACTTACATCAAATTGACGCCCTCATTGCAAGGATTCCGGAACTATGCTCGGAATTAAATTCGGACAATCGGATGAAAAGATACGAAGGTTTGAAGATCAAATCCAAAGAAGAAAAGAGAGGTACTCGGTTTTGCTCTAAAAATGCTGAAGGAATTCTTCATATTACACGTATAAAAGCTGACTCAACACTTATAATTCTGATATGTATAAACATAATTGCAATTTAGTCCCTAAAAACTTCAAAAATTGCAAAACAGACCTCAGACCTCTTTTAAATTCAATTTCAATCCTAAATAATTTAAGAATATTAGAATTTAAATCTAAAATCTAAAAATTCTCAAATTAAATATACTCGAATTAAAATTAATTAATCCCGGATTAAATCAAATAATCCCGGGCCTTACAATTCTCCCCCTCTAAGACTTGATTTCGTCCTCGAAATCGCATGCAGTCAATAGAAACATAAGATAAGGAAATAACCGAAATACTGAATAAGACTCACATCAGTGAAATAAATGAGGAAATATCAGTCTCATGTCTTCTTCAGTCTCCCATGTCGCTTCTTCAACTCCATGTCGACTCCACTGAACTTTAAATAACTGAATCGTCTTATTTCTGAGCTATTTTTCTTTGTGATCAAGTATCTGAATAGGTTGTTCAAAGTAACTCAGAGTTTCATCAAGTTCATCTTTTGGAGTATATGAGAAACATCAGGCAGATACTTTTGAAGAATTGATTGTAGTGACCCAACCCGGATCCACTACCTAATCAGAGTTATAGTAAAAGCGCACGCAATAAAAGCTTAAAGCGTAAAAAGCGGATAATTAAAATATAACAAATCCAATCGTCAGAATACAACCGACGCTATCACAAGTGTATAAGTACTGTTATACAACCAAATCGAACGTTCAGGGTAAATAAATCTCTACCCTCTACAACCTCGCACTCTCCAAGCTCAATCCTGCTGAGAGCCGCCTAGACCGTCCAGCCTCAAACCTGCCCCGCCACAAGGTACACAATACCCAAACACAGGGGCGTGAGCTAGAATGCTCAATACGAAGCAATGATATAAATACAAATATGCGCACCCAGATGATTTAAAACTCAAGTGAAAACACTTGCTCATGGCGCCGGGAATATACAGCACCGACTAGAGAGCTACTCCGCAAGGTACTCATATATTCCATATCAGGGCTGAGCCAACCCCATCCTGACCCGAATCCAAAACAGGATACAAGCCTCATATGGAAACTGTCATACATGACTTGAGTCCAAAATGAGATCATCGTTCCCTATGGAGACTGTCAATGACTCACATCTCTCCGGATGCAGTCACACGTAAAATCATGTATGTGCTAAGGCGGTAAAACATGCTAAAACATGATAAAACATATAGCACATACTCATGCAACATATAAGCAAATATATCATGCCGACTATCTCGGTCAGTACTTACGTATCTCTAACACTGCTGGTCAAACCTAGCTCTGCTGGTCTAGACTCTAAGCCTACTAGTCCAGTCTACTAGCTACTACAATGCAAATATCCATGCATCAACAATTAAGCTCTAAAAGCCTTAACTAAGCTATTGCATACTCCTAAATATTTTTAGGATGCCAATGCTATACCTGCGTCCGTCGTTAGCTCTTTGCTGACGATAGCCTCAAAACTAGGCCATAGCTCCGCGACGACGTCTAGATCACTAAGCCACTTCCGGATTCCCCGTAGGATGCCTAGATCTCCCTAGATCTGAGTTAGAAGGCTTAGGAATCAGAGAGAAGAGAGGAATTGGTGCACTCCAAATGAACCCTCGGCCCCCATATTTATAGACAACGTTCGGAGCCTCCGAACCTGGTTCGGAACGTCCGAACTCGATCGAAACCTCCGATCGCACCTTCGGAGCGTCCGATCGCTCAATATTACGTCAGCCATGATGTCACCTTGCTGATGTAAGCGATGACGTGTGCTCTGGTCCAGATCGGAGCTTCCGATCTCGCCGACAGAGCTTCCGATCTCGATCGGAGCCTCCGATCCTGGCACGGAGCTTCCGATCCACTTTGGATCGTCCGAACTTCCTCTTCGGACCGTCCGATCCTGCTGAACCAATTCGACTAATTCGAGTGCTCTGAATCCATTTCTGAAGTCCGTTATCCCAACAGGAACTTACTTAATCACGTTCTACTTAACCTAAACATGATCACGTGATTAATTACTCATTTAATCACTAATCAGAAATGCGGGTTACCACATTCTCCCCCACTTAAGAAATTTCGTCCTCAAAATTTAAGTCTTAGAGGAAAACATAAATAGCCAACCAAATGTTCTTTATTACAATGGAACAAGCATAAACTCGAAACAAAAAAGTACAAAATCTCAAAATAACTCGGGGTGCTCGGCTAACATCCGGCTCTCCAACTCCCAAGTAGCTTCCTCTGTACCTCTGCACTGCCACTGTACCATAACCAATGGTATGCGCTTGTTACGAAGTACCTTGTCCTTCCTGTCAAGAATCCGTAGGGGTTTTCCACATACGATAGATCTCGATCTAACCTTTACCTCGGTCGGATGTAAAATATGCGACTCGTCCGCCACATACTGCCTCAACAAGGACACGTGGAACACATCGTGGATCTCCAAAAGATCAGGTGGCAAGGCCAGACGATAAGCCACATCCCCAACCTTCTCGAGAATCTTGAAAGGACCAATAAATCTAGGTGTCGGCTTACCCTTGCGACCAAACCTCATCACCTTCCGGAAAGGTGACACATGCAAGAAAACATACTCTCCTACCTAAAATGAAGTGGTCTGTGGTGAGTGTTCGCGTAGTTAGCCTTTCGATCCTGGGCTACCTTAACCCTGCGTCGGATCAACTCTACTGCATCAATCATCTGCTGAATCATCTGAGGACCCTCAACCTGACGCTCGCCAACCTCGTCCCAAAACAAAGGTGTACGACAACGGCGTCCATAAAGAGCCTCAAATGGTTCCATGCCAATGCTGCGATGAAAACTATTGTTGTAGACGAACTCCACCAAGGGTAAATGATTATGCCATGCTGGACCAAAATCCATCACTGCCGCGCGAAGCATATCCTCTAGAGTGCGAATAGTACGCTTCGACTGTCCGTCCGTCTCTGGATGATAAGCCGTACTCAAGCTCAAAGTAGTACCAAGGGCTCGCTGGAAACTACCCCAAAATCTCAAGGTGAATCTCGGATCTCTATCGGTGACAATGCTCAACGGAATCCCATGCAATCGAACAATCTCTCGCACATATAATTGCGCCATCCTATCAAAGGTGTAATCGCGGTTATATGGAAGAAAATGCGCTGATTTCGACAACCGATCCACGACAACCCAAAAAGCATCATAATTTCTAGAAGACATAGGCAAGTGGGTGACAAAGTCCATCGTCACATGCTCCCACTTCCATTCAGGAATCTCTAAGCTGTGAAGTAACCCTTCGGGTCGTCTAAACTCTGCCTTGACTTGTTGACACACAAGTCATCGGGATACAAACTGATAAACGCTGCGCTTCATCCCTTTCCACCAAAATCGAGTGCAAAGATCCTTATACATCTTCATGCTGCCTAGATGTACAGAAAATCGACTGCGGTGAGCTTGCGATAAGATCTCATCCCTCAAAGTAGAATCCTCGGGTACCACAACTCGATCAAAAAGACACAACAGACCGTCTCCTTGCAGATGAAAACCAGAAGTATTATCACCCTCAGCCAGGCGGGCCAACTTCTGAGTCTTCAGATCAGAATTCTGAGCTTCCCGGATTCGTCTGTATAGCGCTGGCTCTGCAAGCACAGAAGAAACACGAATCCCTTGTTGTTCTTTCTTATGACGGAATGTGAATCCTAAAGAACAACACTCCTCCACTTCCTTCGAAACTGAACTGGTATGAAGGGAACTCACATAAATCTTGCGACTAAGCGCATCAGCAACGGGGTTAGAAGAACTTGAATGGTACTTGATCTCACAATCGTAATCCTTCAACAGATCCATCCAACGACGCTGCCGCATGTTCAACTCAGCCTAAGTGAACAGATACTTCAAACTCTTATGATCGGTGAAGATCTCAAATCGTTCTCCGTACAAATAGTGACGCCATATCTTAAGAGCAAAGACAATGGCTGCAAGCTCTAAATCATGTACGGGATAGTTCTCCTCGTGAGTCTTCAACTGTCTGGAGGCATAAGCGATCACGTGGCCATTCTGAGTCAACACACATCCCAAACCCTGGAGAGAAGCATCAGTGAAGACTACAAAACCACCTGATCCAGACGGTAAAGCAAGAACTGGAGCTGTCGTCAGACGACGTCTCAACTCACAAAAACTGTCTTCACAAGTATCAGACCAAACAAAAGAAACGTCTTTCTTCGTCAACTAAGTCAATGGCTTAGCTATCTGAGAGAAATTCTCCATAAAACGACGATAGTATCCTGCTAAACCAAGGAAACTACGAATCTCAGAAGCTGTAGTCGGACGTGACCAATTCAAAATAGCCTCTGTCTTGCTAGGATCCACAGATACGCCCTCCTGAGAAATGACATGACCAAGAAACACTACTCGATCAATCCAGAAGTCACACTTACTCAGCTTCGCGTACAACTGTCTCTCCCTCAAGACCTGCAGTACAGTATAGAGATGATAGGCATGCTCATCCATGCTGCAAGAGTACACCAAAATGTCATCGATGAACACCACCACAAACTTATCCAGAAAGTCGCGGAAAAATCTGTTCATCAGATCTATAAAAACAGCTGGAGCATTCGTCAAACCAAACGGCATCACTCATAGTGTCCATACCGCGTACGAAATGCTGTCTTAGGAACGTCCTTCTGTCGAACTCGCAACTGATGATACCCAGACCGAAGATCAATCTTCGAATAGATAGATGTACCCTGCAACTGATCAAAGAGATCATCTATCCGCGGAAGAGGATACTTATTCTTCACTGTCACCTGATTCAACTGACGGTAGTCAATACACAACCGCATCGACCCATCCTTCTTCTTGACAAACAGTACTGGGGCTCCCCATGGCGAAACACTAGGTCAAATATAACCTTTATCAAGAAGATCTTGCAATTGCTTCTGCAGCTCTTTCATTTCTGACGGTGCCAATCGGTAAAGAGTTCTAGAAATCGGTGCAGTCCCTGGCACTAACTCAATTCCAAACTCAATCTCCCTAACTGGTGGCAAACCTGGAATTTCCTCTGGAAACACATCTGGAAAGTCACGAACCACTGGTATCTCTCGGATATCTGACTCTCCTAAGGATGCGTCAATGGCGTAGATAAGGTAGCCCACCCCGCCAGACTCTAACGCACGCCGGGCCTTCAGAGCTGAAACCACTGGCATCGGGGGTCGCGCTCCCTCACCATAGAAATACCACGACTCGTCATCCTCTGGACGAAACTGAACAAACCTCTGATAGCAATCCACTATCGCTCGGTAGGTAGTCAATATATCTATCCCAATGATGCAATCGAAATCCTCCATCGCTAGAATCATTAGGTTAGCACTAAGCTGATGTCCCTCGAAATCCAAAACACAACCCACAACTAGACGCTTGGCTAAAACCTCGCTACCCATAGGAGTAGAAACCACTAATAACACGTCTAGAGGAATATATGGTAACTTATACTTCTTAGCAAAATGTGCTGAGACAAAAGAATGCGATGCACCGGTATCAATTAAAACATATGCAGGAAAACCACATAAACTACATTTACCTGCAATCATCCGATCGCTGTCAGCCTCTGCCTGCTCCTGGTTAAGCGCAAAGACCTGACCCTGGGCACGTGGCCTCAACGAAGAATGACCCCGAGAAGGAGTCTGAGTAGGCTGTCTCTGAGACTGCTGGCGCTGCTGCGAATATTATTGCTAAAAAGGTGGCTGCTGGTACTGAGGTGGCTGAACAGATGCCTGAGAACCTCCGGAACCACTCGCTGCCCCAATCAGCATAGGACAATCTCTCTTCATGTGACCCTCCTGGCCACACTGGAAACATGCAGTGGTCGATCGACCACACTGCCCGGGCGGATGTCTGCGTCGGCACTGACGACAACGGTTCGGCCTTTGGCCACCAAAGTTATGCACTCCACCAGATCCAGAGGAATAAGAAGAAGTACCTCCTGGCTTCTTGAAGGACTGTCCTCTCGGACCCAAAGGACTAGAGCTCGCTGGCCTGGAAAAAGAAGAAAAAAGTCCCCTATTCCTCCGAATACTGTCCTCGGCCTGGCGACAACGGTCCACCAAATACTCGTAAGTCCCATCGCCGCCCACAGCAACCATCCGATGAATGTCAGGATTCAAATCCTGAAGGAAATGATCAAACTTCGCCATAGAATTATCTGCAACATGAGGACAAAAGGGTAGTAGATCAAAGAACTTCTGCTGGTATTCCTCGATCGTCATCATCCCCTGTTGCAAACTCAACAACTCACTGGCTTTCGCCTGATGAAGAGCTGGAGGAAAATAAAATCTCTGATAAGAAGTACGGAACTCAACCCAAGTAGCTGCACCTCTAGCTGCTATGAACGGTGCGGAAGTAGATCTCTACCACTTCCTCGCTCTGCCCTCAAGCATAAAGGCAAGAATCTCCATCCTATCCTCATTCGTGCAACGGAACTCCTGGAAGCACTGCTCCATCCTCTCCATCCAATCCTCCGCCTCTTCAGCCGTCTCCCCACCCGTCAAAGGCTTCGGGCTAACTTCTTTGAATCTACGCATGCTCACTCGCCTGCGCTCCTCGGGCTGTCCCCGTGTAGTGACCCAACCCGGATCCACTAACAAATCAGAGTTATAGTAAAAACGCACTCAATAAAAGCTTAAAGCGTAAAGTGCGGATAATTAAAATACAACAAATCCAATTGGCAAAATACAACCGACGTTATCACAATTGTATAAATACTGTTATACAACCAAATCGAAGGTTCAGGGTAAATAAATCCCTACCCTCTACAACCTCGCACTCCCCAAGATCAATCCTGCTGAGAGCCACCTGGACCGTCCAGCCTCAAACCTGCCCCGCCACAAGGTACACAATACCCAATCACAGAGGCATGAGCTAGAACGCTCAATACGAAGCAATGATATAAATACAAATATGCGCACACAGATGATTTAAAACTCAAGTGAAAACACTTGCTCATGGCACCGGGAATATACAGCACCGGCTAGAGAGCTACTCCGCGGGATACTCGTATACTCCATATCAGGGCTGAGCCAACCCCATCCTGACCCGAATCCAAAACAGGATACAAGTCCCATATGGAAACTTTCATACCTGACTTGAGTCCAAAATGAGATCATTGTTCCCTATGGAGACTTTCAATGACTTACATCTCTCCGGATGCAGTCACACGTAAAATCATGTATGTGCTAAGGCGGTAAAACATGCTAAAACATATAACACATACTCATGCAACATATAAGCAAATATATCATGCCGGATATCTCGGTCAGTACTTACGTACCTCTTACACTGTTGGTCAAACCTAGCTCTACTGGTCTAGACTCCAAGCCTACTAGTCCAGTCTACTAGCTACTACAATGCAAATATCCATGCATCAACAATTAAGCTCTAAAAGCCTTAACTAAGCTATTGCATACTCCTAAATATTTTTAGGAAGCCAAATTATACCTTCGTCCGTCGTCAGCCCGCTGGTGTAGAATCGCCTCAAAACTTAGGCACACCTTCGCTATGATGCCGGGATCGCTAGGCAACTTCCGGATTCCCAATAGGATGCCTAGAACTCCGTAGATCTAAGTAAGAAGGTTCGAAAACCAGAGGAAAGGAGGGAAAATCGGTGCACAGAATGAGGGCTCGGACCCCTTATTTATAGATGGCGATCGGAGCCTCCGAACCTGGTTCGAAACGTCCGAACTCGATCGGAACTTCCGATCTCCCATTCAGAACTTCCGATCGCCCGATATTACGTCAGACATGATGTCACCTTGATGACGTAACCGATGACATGTACACTGAGTCCGATCGGAGCTTCCGATCTTGCCGACGGAGCTTCCGATCTCGATCGGAGCCTCCGATCCTGGCACGGAGCTTCCGATCCACTTCGGATCCTCTGAACTATTCTTCGGATCGTCCGATCTTGCTGAACCAATTCAACTAATTCGAGTGCTCTGAATCCATTTCTGAAGTCCGTTATCCCAACAGGTACTTACTTAATCATGTTTTACTTAATCTAAACATGATCACGTGATTAATTACTCATTTAATCACTAATCAGAAATGCGGGTTACTACATTCTCCCCCACTTAAGAAATTTTGTCCTCGAAATTTAAGTCTTAGAGGAAAACATAAATAGCCAACCAAATGTTTTTTTTATTACAATTGAACAAGTACAAATTCGATACAAAGAAGTACATAGTCTCAAAATAACTCGGGGGGCTCGGCTAACATCCGACTCTCTAACTCCAAAGTAGCTTCCTCTGTCCCTCTGCGTTGCCACTGTACCATCACCAACGGTATACGCTTGTTACGAAGTACCTTGTCCTTCCTGTCAAGAATCCGTAGGGGTTTCTCCACATACGATAGATCCCGATCTACCTTTACCTCAGTCGAATGCAAAATATGCGACTCATCCGCCACATACTGTCTCAACAAGGACACTTGGAACACATCGTGGATCTCCGAAAGATCAGGTGGCAAGGCCAGACGATAAGCAAAATCCCCAACCTTCTCGAGAATCTCGAAAGGACCAATAAATCTTGGTGACAACTTACCCTTGAGACCAAACCTCATCACCTTCCGGAAAGGTGACACATGCAAGAAAACATATTCTCCTACCTCAAAATGAAGTGGCCTGTGGTGAGTGTTCGCGTAGCTAGCCTGTCGATCCTGGGCTGCCTTAATCCTGCATCGGATCAACTCTACTGCATCAATCATCTACTGAATCATCTGAGGACCCTCAACCTGACGCTCGCCAACCTCGTCCCAAAACAAAGGTGTACGACAATGGCATCCATAAAGAGCCTCAAATGGTGCCATGCCAATGCTGCGATGGAAACTATTGTTGTAGGCGAACTCCACCAAGGGTAAATGATCATGCCATGCTGGCCCAAAATCCATCACCGCCGCGTGAAGCATATCCTCTAGAGTGCGAATAGTATGCTCCGACTGTCCGTCCGTCTCTGGATGATAAGCCGTACTCAAGCTCAAAGTAGTACCAAGGGCTCGCTGGAAACTACCCCAAAATCTCGAGGTGAATCTCGGATCTCTATCGCTGACAATGCTCAACGGAATCCCATGCAATCGAACAATCTCTCGCACATATAATTGTGCCATCCTATCAAAAGTGTAATCGCGGTTATAGGGAAGAAAATGCGCTAACTTTGACAACCGTTCCACAACAACCCAAATAGCATCACAATTCCTGGAAGACATAGGCAAGTGGGTGACAAAGTCCATCGTCACATGCTCCCACTTCCATTCAGGAATCTCTAAGCTGTGAAGTAATCCTCCGGGTCGTCTAAACTCTGCCTTGACTTGTTGACACACAAGGCATCGGGATACAAACTGATAAACGCTGCGCTTCATCCCTTTCCACCAAAATCGAGTGCGAAGATCCTTATACATCTTCATGCTGCCTGGATGTACAGAAAATCGACTGCGGTGAGCTTGCGATAAGATCTCATCCCTCAAAGTAGAATCCTCGGGTACCACAACTCGACCAAAAAGACACAACAGACCATCTCCTTGCAAATGGAAACCAGAAGTGTTATCACCCTCAGCCAGCCGGGCCAACTTTTGAGTCTTCAGATCAGAATTCTGAGCTTCCCGGATTCGTCTATATAGTGCTGGCTCTGCAAGCACAGAAGAGACACGAATTCCTTGTTGTTCTTTCTTATGACGGAATGTGAATCCTAAAGAACAACACTCCTCCACTTCCTTTGAAACCGAACTGGTATGAAGGGAACTCACATAAATCTTGCGACTAAGCGCATCAGCAACGGGGTTAGAAGAACTTGAATGGTACTTGATCTCACAATCGTAATCCTTCAACAGATCCATCCAACGACGCTGCCGCATGTTCAACTCAGCCTAAGTGAACAGATACTTCAAACTCTTATGATCGGTGAAGATCTCAAATCGTTCTCCGTACAAATAGTGACGCCATATCTTAAGAGCAAAGACAATGGCTGCAAGCTCTAAATCATGTACGGGATAGTTCTCCTCGTGAATCTTCAACTGTCTGGAGGCATAAGCAATCACGTGGCCATTCTGAGTCAACACACACCCCAAACCCTGGAGAGAAGCATCAGTGAAGACTACAAAACCACCTGATCCAGACGGTAAAGCAAGAACTGGAGCTGTCGTCAGACAACGTCTCAACTCACAAAAACTGTCTTCACAAGCATCAGACCAAACGAAAGAAACGTCTTTCTTCGTCAACTGAGTCAATGGCTTAGCTATCTGAGAGAAATTCTCCACAAAACGACGATAGTATCCTGCTAAACCAAGGAAACTACGAATCTCAGAAGCTGTAGTCGGTCGTGACCAATTCAAAATAGCCTCTGTCTTGCTAGAATCCACAGATACGCCATCTTGAGAAATGACATGACCAAGGAACACAACTCGATCAATCCAGAAGTCACACTTACTCAGCTTCGCGTACAACTGTCTCTCCCTCAAGACCTGCAATACAGTATAGAGATGGTAGGCATGCTCATCCATGCTGCGAGAATACACCAAAATGTCATCGATGAACACCACCATGAACTTATCCAGAAAGTCGCGGAAAACTCGGTTCATCAGATCCATAAAAACAGCTAGAGCATTCGTCAAACCAAATGGCATCACTAGAAACTCATAGTGTCCATACCGCGTACGAAATGCTGTCTTAGGAACGTCCTCTTGTCGAACTCGCAAATTATGATACCCAGACCGAAGATCAATCTTCGAATAGACAGAAGTACCCTGCAACTGATCAAAGAGATCATCTATCCGCGGAAGAGGATACTTATTCTTCACTGTCACTTGATTCAACTGACAGTAGTCAATACACAATCGCATCGAACCATCCTTTTTCTTGACAAACCGTACTGGGGCTCCCCATGGCGAAACACTAGGTCGAATATAACTCTTATCAAGAAGATCTTGCAATTGCTTCTGCAGCTCTTTCATTTCTGACGGTGCCAATCGGTAAGGAGTTCTAGAAATCGGTGCAGTCCCTGGCACTAACTCAATGCCAAACTCAATCTCCCTAACTGGTGGCAAACCTGGAATCTCCTCTGGAAACACATCTGGAAATTCACGAACCACTGGTATCTCTTGGATATCTGGCTCTCCTAAGGATGCGTCAATGGCGTAGATAAGGTAGCCTTCCCCGCCAGACTCTAACGCACGCCGGGCTTTCAAAGCTGAAACCACTGGCATTGGGGGTCGCGCTCCCTCACCATAGAAATACCATGACTCGTCATCCTCTGGACGAAACTGAACAAACCTCTGATAGCAATCCACTATCGCTCGGTAGGTAGTCAATAGATCTATCCCAATGATGCAATCGAAATCCTCCATCGCTAGAATCATTAGGTTAGCACTAAGCTGATGTCCCTCAAAATCCAAAACATAACCCAAAACTAGACGCTTGGCTAAAACCTCGCTACCCATAGGAGTAGAAACCACTAATAACACGTTTAGAGGAATATATGGCAACTTATACTTCTTAGCAAAACGTGCTAAGACAAAAGAATGCGATGCATCGGTATCAATTAAAACATATGCAGGAAAACCACATAAACTACAGATACCTGCAATCATCCGATCGCTGTCAGCCTTTGCCTGCTCCTGGTTAAGCGCAAAGACCTGACCCTGGGTACGTGGCCTCAAAGAAGAATGACCCCGAGAAGGAGTCTGAGTAGGTTGTCTCTGAGACTACTGCGGATGCTGGCACTGCTGCAAAAACTGCTGCTGGAAAGGTGGCTGCTGGTACTGAGGTGGCTAAACAGATACCTGAGAACCTCCAGAACCACTTGCTGCCCAAATCAGCATAGGACAATCTCTCTTCATGTGACCCTCCTGGCCACACTGGAAACATGCAGTGGCTGACCGACCACACTGCCCTAGTGGATGTCTGCGTCGGCACTGAGTACACCGGTTCGGTCTCTGTCCACCAAAACGATGCACTCCACCAGATCCAGAGGAAGAAGAAAAAGTACCTCCTGGCTTCTTGAAGGACTATCCTCTCGGACCCAAAGGACTAGAGCTCGCTGGCCTGGAAGAATAAGAATAAAGTCCCCTGTTCCTCCGAATACTGTCCTCGGCCTGGCGACAACGGTCCACCAAATCCTCGTAAGTCCGATCGCCGCCCACAGCAACCATACGATGAATATCAGGATTCAAACCCTAAAGGAAATGATCAAACTTCGCCATAGAACTATCAACAATATGAGGAAAAAAGGGTAGCATATCAAAGAACTTCTGCTGGTACTCCTCGATCATCATTGTCCCCTGTCGCAAACTCAACAACTCACTGGCTTTTGCCTGACGAAGAGCTGGAGGAAAATAAAATCTCTGATAGGCAGTCCGGAACTCAACCCAAGTAGCTGCACCTCTAGCTGCTATGAACAGTGCAAAAGTAGATCTCCATCACTTCCTCGCTCTGCCCTCAAGCATAAAGGCAAGAATCTCCATCCTATCCTCAGCCGTGCAACGGAACTCCTGGAAACACTGCTCCATCCTCTCCATCCAATCCTCCGCCTCTTCAGCTGACTCACCACCCATCAAAGGTTACGGGCTAACTTCCTTAAACCTACGCATGCTGACTCGCCTGCGCTCCTTGGGCTGTCCCCGACATCTACGATCATCTGGATCGCCCCAACGACCGCCGTCTACGCTACCGTGACTTTCGTCGTAATCTGCCATCTGTTACATAAGAACAGATAATTACTTAATCCGCTTTACGATATTCCCAGTGCAATGCATCGCTCTGATACCAAAAATGTAGTGACCCAACCCGGATCCACTAACAAATTAGAGTTATAGTAAAAGCGCATGCAATAAAAGCTTAAAGCGTAAATTGCGGATAACTAAAATACAACAAATCCAATCGGCAGAATACAATCGACGTTATCACAATTGTATAAATACTGTTATACAACCAAATCGAAGGTTCAGGGTAAATAAATCCCTACCCTCTACAACCTCGCACTCCCCAAGCTCAATCCTGCTGAGAGCCGCCTGGACCGTCCAGCCTCAAAGCTGCCCCGCCACAAGGTACACAATACCCAACCACAGGGGCGTGAGCTAGAATGCTCAATACGAAGCAATGATATAAATACAAATATTCGCACACAGATGATTTAAAACTCAAGCTAAAACACTTGCTCATGGCGCTGGGAATATACAGCACCGGCTAGAGAGCTACTCCGCGGGGTACTCGTATACTCCATATCAGGGCTGAGCCAACCCTATCCTGACCCGAATCCAAAACAGGATACAAGTCCCATATGAAAACTGTCATACCTAACTCGAGTCCAAAATGAGATCATTGTTCCCTATGGAGACTGTCAATGACTCACATCTCTCCGGATGCAGTCACACGTAAAATCATGTATGTGCTAAGGTGGTAAAACATGCTAAAACATGATAAAACATATAGCACATACTCATGCAACATATAAGCAAATATATCATGCCGGCTATCTCGGTCAGTACTTACGTACCTCTTACACTGCTGGTCAAACCTAGCTCTGCTGGTCTAGACTCCAAGCCTACTAGTCTAGTCTACTAGCTACTACAATGCAAATATCCATGCATCAACAATTAAGCTCTAAAAGCCTTAACTAAGCTATTGCATACTCCTAAATATTTTTAGGAAGCCAAATTATACCTTCGTCCGTCGTCAGCCCGCTGGTGTAGAATCGCCTCAAAACTTAGGCACACCTCCGCTACGACGCCGGGATCGCTAGGCAACTTCCGGATTCCCAATAGGATGCCTAGAACTCCGTAGATCTAAGTAAGAAGGTTCGAAAACCAGAGGAAAGGAGGGGAAATTGGTTCACAGAATGAGGGCTCGGACCCCTTATTTATAGACGGCGATCGGAGCCTCCGAACCTGGTTCGGAACGTTCAAACTCGATCGAAACTTCCGATCACCCATTCGGAACTTCCGATCGCCCGATATTATGTCAGCAATGACGTCACCTTGCTGACGTAACCGATGACGAGTACACTGAGTCCGATCGGAGCTTCCGATCTTGCTGACGGAGCTTCCGATCTCGATCGGAGCCTCCGATCCTGGCACGGAGCTTCCGATCCACTTCGGATCCTTCGAACTCCTCTTCGGATCGTCCGATCCTGCTGAACCAATTTAACTAATTCGAGTGCTCGGAATCCATTTCTGAAGTCCGTTATCCCAACAGGTACTTACTTAATCATGTTTTACTTAATCTAAACATGATCACGTGATTAATTACTCATTTAATCACTAATCAGAAATGCGGGTTACTACACCTCGACGTCTACGATCGTCCGGATCGCCCCAACGATCGCCGTCTATGCTACCGTGACTCTCGTCGTAATCTTCCATCTATTACATAAGAACAGATAATTACTTAATCCGCTTTACAGTATTCCAAGTGCAATGCGTCGCTCTGATACCAAAAATGTAGTGACCCAACCCGGATCCACTACCTAATCAGAGTTATAGTAAAAGTGCACGCAATAAAAGCTTAAAGCGTAAAGAGCGGATAATTAAAATACAACAAATCCAATCGGCAGAATACAACCGACGCTATCACAAGTGTATAAGTACTGTTATACAACCAAATCGAAGGTTCAGGGTAAATAAATCCCTACCCTCTACAACCTCGCACTCTCCAAACTCAATTCTGCTGAGAGCCGCCTGGATCGTCCAGCCTCAAACCTGCCCCGCCACAAGGTACACAATACCCAAACACAGGGGCGTGAGCTAGAACGCTCAATACGAAGCAATGATATAAATACAAATATGCGCACCCAAATGATTTAAAACTCAAGTGAAAACACTTGCTCATGGCGCCGGGAATATACAGCACCGGCTAGAGAGCTACTCCGTGGGGTACTCGTATATTCCATATCAGGGCTGAGCCAACCCCATCCTAACCCGAATCCAAAACAGGATACAAGACTCATATGGAAACTGTCATACCTGACTCGAGTCCAAAATAAGATCATCGTTCCCTATGGAGACTGTCAATGACTCACATCTCTCCGGATGCAGTCACACGTAAAATCATGTATGTGCTAAGGCGGTAAAACATGCTAAAACATGATAAAACATATAGCACATACTCATGCAACATATAAGAAAATACATCATGTATTCCAGATAAAGACGGAGGCAAAGAGAGTTGATAAACAAGGTCTCCTATCTTCTTGAGAATCTCATACGGACCTATGAATCGTGGAGACAATTTCCCTCGTTTGCCAAATCTGACTGTGCCCATGAAAGGAGAAATTTTCAAGAACACCTTGTCTCCCTGCTCGAAACAAAAAGGTCTGCATCGAACGTTGGCATACTTTCCTTGTCGATCTTGTGCCGCTTCAATCGCTTCTGAATCAATTTCACTTTCTCAGTCATTTCCCTAATCATATCTGGTCCAAATGCAGGTACTTCAGAGATATCTTCCCAATACAAAAGAGATCTACACTTCTTACCATACATTGCTTCAAATGGAGCCATCTCGATACTCGTCTGATAACTGTTATTGTACGAGAACTTCACCAGTGGTAACGAATCTTGCCATGTAATGTTAAACTCTAACACTACCGCTCTCAACATATCCTCAAGTGTCTGTATCGTTCATTCTGACTGTCCGTCAGTCTGAGGATGATAAGCAGTACTTAAGTGCAAATGAGTACCAAGAACTTGTTGCAGACTGTGCCAAAAGTGAGATGTGAATCGAGGATCTCGATCAGATACAATAGACTTAGGCACACCATGCAATCTTACCACTTTCCTGACGTATATGTCCGCCATTTGATCATGTCGATACATCATCTTGTATGGAATGAAACAAGCAGATTTCGTCAATCTATCAATAATAACCCAAATAGCATCGCAACCTCTGGATGAACGTGGTAACGTCATCATGAAATCCATGGAAATGTGATCCCACTTCCATTTAGGAATAGACAAGCTGTGCAGTAAACCAACCGGTTTATTTCTTTCTGCTTTTACCTGCTGACAATTCAGACAACGAGATACATATCTGGTGACATCAGACTTCATCTGTCTCCACCAATACATATTCTTCAAATCATTGTACATTTTTCTACCACCAGGATGAATACTGAATATACTGCTGTGGGCTTATTTCAATATCTCCTGTCTCAAATCAGAAACATCGGCAACAAAATTTTTGTTATTAACATAAAGAACATCATCAGTACTAACCCGATATTCTGATCGATGCCCTGCTCTGACCAGCTCAATCGAATTCTGAATACTCTGATCATCTTTCTGTGCTTTTCTGATTCGAATCAACAACTCAGGCTCAGCTCGAATAGCACAAACACGAATAGGCTTCACATCTATTTTGAATACTAGTCCAGAAGTACAACAATCTTCTATCAAATGAGAAACACTGATAGTAGATAAAGATAGGGAACATATCTTTCGACTCAATACATCAGCCGCTGCATTGGACTTCCCTGGATAGTATTTAATTTCACAATCAAAGTCCTTCAACAATTCAAGCCATCTTCGTTGCCTCATGTTCAGTTTTGACTGCGAAAACAGATATTTCAAACTTTTATGGTCAGAATAAATTTCAAATTTCTCACCATATAAATAATGTTGCCATATCTTCAATGCAAAGACAATGGCTGCCAATTCAAGATCATGAATTCGATATCGAGTCTCATGCGGCTTCAACTATCTCGAGGAATAAGCAATAACATGTCCTCACTGCATAAGAACACATCCCAATCCCCTGTGAGAAGCATCACAGTATACAGTGAAATTACCAATACCTGAAGGAATCGTCAGGACTGGTGCAGTCGTTAACCTCTTCTTTAACTCAATAAAACTAGCTTCACACGCTTCTGTCCTATATGGTGCATTCTTATTTCTCAAATAAGTAATAGGTTTCGCAATAGAAGAAAAAGCTCTAATAAATCTTCGAAAGTAACCTGCTAAACTCATAAAACTCCGTATCTTAGGTACAGATAAAGTTCTAGGCCAACTAATCACTGCCTCAACCTTGCTTGGATCAATTGAAATGTCATCTCCTGAAATAATATGCCCAAGAAAAACGACTTTCTGCAACCAATATTCACATCTTGATAGTTTGGCATATAATTTCTCTTCTCTCAATGTTTTCAAAACGATTCTCAGATGGTCAGCATGATCACATAAATTCTTTGAATATATCAGAATATCATCAATAAAGATAATGACAAAGTCATCCAAATATTTCTGAAATACCCGATTCATCAATCCCATAAACACAGCTGGAGCATTGTTCAAACCAAAAGGCATAACAATGAACTCATAATGACCATACCTCGTTCTGAAAGCAGTATTTGATATATCCTCATCTCTTACCCTCAACTGATGATAGCCGGATCTCAAATCAATCTTTGAATATACTGACGAACTCTGCAACTGATCAAACAAATCATCGATTCTAGGCAAAGGATAATGATTCTTTACCGTTTCTTTATTCAGTTGCCGGTAGTCAATACAAAGCCTCATCGATCCGTCCTTCTTTCATACAAACAGTGCCGGAGCACCCCAAGGAGAAACACTCGGTCTAATGTACCCTTTGGCAAGAAGACCCTCAAGTTGATCGTTCAATTCTTTCAATTCAATTGGAGCCATTCGATAGGGAGCTTTCGAAATAGGTTGTGTTCCTGGAATCAGTTCAATGCTAAAGTCTACCTCTTGAGCTAGAGGCAATCCTGGAATCTCGTCAGGAAAGACATCAGCAAACTCACTAAACACTGGCAAATCAGCCAATTTTGGGCTAGTTTTCATCACATCTACTGCATATACAAGAAACCCCTCTGCTCCTTTCTGCAATAAACGTGTCATGGTTAGAAAAGATATCAAAGGAATATGAGATTTTGAACCTTTACCATAAAATCTCCATTCATCAGCCATTTCAAGTCTAAACTGTACAACCTTCTTAACACAATCAACTGTAGCCCTGTACTTGGTTAACATGTCTATGCCAATAATACAATCAAAATCTGATAAGCCAAGCACAATACAGTCTATTTCAATCTCATTACCGTCATACTGCAATGTACAATTTTTAACCGAGTTCAGAGATACTATACCTTTTCCCAAAGGTGATGAAATAGATACAATAACAGATAATGGTTCGACATGTAATGAATGCAATAACGCAAATTGTTCAGAAATAAAGGTATGAGAAGCTCCTGTATCAACTAGCACATAAGCAGGATAACCACAAAGAGCACAAGTACCTGCTATCACATCATCAGGTGATGCCTGTGCCTGCTCCTCGGTCAAAGCAAATACTCGAGCTTGTTGTCTTGAAGGTTGACTCACTGTCTGACTTCCTCCTTGTCTACCTTATTTCTGAGTCTGTGGTTGGAATGAATGAACAGAAGATGCCTGTTTCTCATATTGAGCCATTGGTCTCGATGATCCCGCACCTTGTGAACCTCCAGACCCTCCTTGTGGACAGACTCTTGCAAAATGTCCTGTTTGGTTGCAGATATGGCAACTGCAAAAAACTCCTCGACACCGGTCTCTGGCATGACGACCTCCACACTTAGTACAGTACACCTCAGAACCACTAGACTTCTGTCCCGCTCTAAACTGTTTGGAACCACCAGAACTTGAAAAGCTACTACCAGAATGCTTAAACTGTTTTCCTTTCCCTTTAAAGAAATTATTCTTACTGCTGCTAGAACCTCATCCTTCAAATCGCGGCGGTGGTGGAATCTATGGTTGTTCTTGGGGTTGTCTCACTGATGATGGCACAAACGGTGCTCCTCGTTGTCTCAGTAACCCAGCTTCTGCTCCCTTTGCACGATTAAGAGCATCGGCAAAGTTGTTTGGTCATCCCGCATTCACTAGAGTAAAAACATCTGGATTCAACCCGTTAATGAACTGGTCAGCTTGAGCTTCATCACTGTCTGCTATATGGGGAGCAAATTTCAGCAGACTCGTGAACTTGGCAACATATTCTTTGATGTTCAACTGCCCTTGCTGCAAGCTAGCAAATTCTGCTCCTTTTTCTTTTCTATAAGAAACTGGGAATAATCGTTGATAGAAAGCAGTCTTAAAAACAGACCAAGTAATGATTGTACTTCGATTTTTCATTGCTCTCTTTGCTGCTATCCACCAACCTTTTGAAACGTCATGTAGTTGATGAACAACAAGTCTAACACGGAAATCATCTGCAAAATCAAGGGATTCAAACAATTGCTCTATATCTTACAGCCAACTTTCACACTCCACAGAATTCTCCGTTCCCTTCAATGTTGGCGGGTTAAAGGAATGGAATCTTTTCAACAGAGTTTCCATCGGAGTAGCAGTCACATCATTCATATCTCTGAAAGTACTACTTGGTTCAGTTCTAGGAGTTTCTATTGTCTGTGGCACTATCGGTTTTATAACTGCATGTTCAACTGCCTGTTTTGGCTGAGGAACCGTGCCTGTCTGTCTTGTAATCGGTCTTCGAGGAATATCTGATTATCATACAGATTAGTGCACAATAAAATCTCAAGTAGAACAAGCCTGTTTCAGTCCTCCTCTGATTAGCATTTTCATGCGTCTTCAAGAGATCGAGTTCTGATTCATTATCTCATATAACATGTTTCCAATCATTTCAAATAACCAAGTAAACATGTAATTCTGAAAGTTTTAAAATAATCAAATTCATAAACATGCTTTCAGAGTAAATAAATCAATCAGAAGGACTCGATCTACCCCGCTCATCTAACTTAGTCCAAGAACTAACTTCGCTCTAATACCACCTATTGTGAAGCCTCGGGTTGCTAATCTCATTCTTAGGGCAATTAGTAATTAAACATGATTAAAGGACCAAGGATTAGAAGCAATTAAACAAGAATTTTTTTTATGGGAGGGTGCGCTCGAGCTACACTTTTCCGCCGCTCGGGCGCCTTAAAAACTCCAACCTTCGGGTTGGAAGAAATGGGGCTGCACTCGAGCTGCTTTTTTCTGCAGCTCGGGCGCTGCCCTGGGCAGATTCCCGCCCTATTTTTGCAGCTCAAGACTTGATCCTTCAAATCAATCCAATCCATCAGAATTAAGCCCCAACACATGTATATATACATATAAAAAGATCTAAACATGTTTACAAATAGTTGATACATCAAACTAGAGGTTTGAAATCCAACAAAAGTATTACACAACACAAGTTGTTCACCAAATACTTCAAGAACAACAACTCACGTGTTTTCTAACATGCTTGCTAGGACTTATGTACATCGTTTCAGCAATAAACAACCCGAGTCCACATCTAATCTTCCCTCATGAGCTACCCACGTCGACTTTGGCCAGCTCCTGCCCCATCTGTTGTCGTGCACACATACAAAACAAGACAACAGGCGGAAACATCCAGTGAGAATATAATTCTCAGTATAATCAACATATACATGCGTTAAAATAAAACCATATCAACTCTAAATATCTCGACTCAAGAATAGAGTAAGATAAAGCATATATAAAGAATTAATTTCTATCACACTCTTTGCCATCAAGATTCGTATACGATCTTGACATGGATATCCATCTATTGTCGTCTCATCAAACTCGAAAATAAGGTTGTATCAGACCTTGGCACAAGAATAAATTCATATCTCATATCATATCATATCAAATAAAGATCCACTACCTGAAATGGATCGAAAACATCAATACGAAACAATAAAGCAAGTATGTGATTTATCGGGATAACTCAAGAAGCTTCATTCTCGAGTTTCAAATCCCTGACTCACGATGTTGTCTTATACCTTCTCATTTCTTCTTGGTTCTTGAAGGCTTCAAATCTGAAATATATTGTCAAGAACACATATATCAAAAGCTATTCAACTTCACAATTCAATCTTCATTCAATCTTCAATATCAAATCAACTTCAAACCTAGCTCAACGTCTTCTTAGGTTTGAAAGCTACAATCTCGAGTTCGTCAATATTTTATCCACGATGGAACTGAAGTAGTGCAAGATAAAATATCACAAAGAACTCATATCATATTCATTACAATCAACAAGATATCAAAACGTCTTTAATTCATCAACCGACGACGTAACAACTGAAAATCGGTAACCGAAACGATATCGAACTCATAACTAACATCATGTATCACTTTTAACCAACATGGAAACATAAAAA
Organism: Henckelia pumila; assembly: GCF_033568475.1. NCBI lineage: Eukaryota > Viridiplantae > Streptophyta > Magnoliopsida > Lamiales > Gesneriaceae > Henckelia > Henckelia pumila. The sequence goes on from NC_133121.1 coordinate 82,909,924, forward strand.
TCAGCATAAACCAGCATATCAGAGGCTATATATTTCGAAATACATGCTGAAAATCATATCAAATACAACCGATATCCATTCTTTGATTCGGTTTCGAACATACGATATATGAAAGCTCAAGAACATGAAGATATAAAAGAATTCTGATTCCCTTCATCTCTTAACTTCCACATACTTGAAACATCAAAATACTTACATAAAATCGACGCCCTCATCGTAAGAATTCCGGAACTATGCTCAGAATTAAATTCGGACAATCGGATCAAAAGATACAAAGGTTTGAAGATCAAATCCAAAGAAGAAAAGAGAGGTTCTCGGTCTTGCTCTGAAAATGCTGAAGGAATTCTTCATATTACACGTATAAAATCTGACTCAACACTTGGAATTCTGATATGTATAAAAATTATTGCAATTTAGTCCCAAGAAACTTCAAAAATTTCAAAACAGACCTCGGCCCTCTTTTAAATTCAATTTCAATCTAAATAATTTAAGAATATTAGAATTTAAATCTAAAATCTAAAAATTCCCAAATTAAATATAATTGGATTAAAATTAAATAATCCCGGATTAAATCAAACAATCCCGGGCCTTACACTTTTTGAGAGAAAAATCAGATTCCTTTGATGCCTTTAAGAAATTGCTCACAAGGATTTTTAATCTTCACAATATGAAGGTAGTCGGAATTCGCACTGATCATGGTAAGGAGTTAAAAAACTCTTTTTTTGCAAGTTTGTGTGATAAGAAAGGTATCTCAAATGAATTCTCTGCTCCTAAAACCCCACAACATAATGGAATTGCGGAAAGGAAAAATAGAAATTTTCAATAAATGGCTAAGGTGATGTTGAGTTCTATAAACATTTCAAAATGTTTTTAGGCAGAAGCCTTAAAACGCAGCATGCCACATTTCAAATAGAGTATACTTGAGAAATTTTAGTATCTAAAATCCAATCTATTAAATCGCATGCATTAAATTAAAAAAATATTATGATTATTATTTTTAGTTTAATCGATTTAAAATTCTTTACCTTAATTATTTGTTAATAAAATATTAATTATTTATTTAAACAATTTTTATTGTACTAACTATTTAATTAATGCTTTTAATTGTTTAAATTTATTTGTCAAAATGATTTTTATTGTGCAACTTAATTGTTTTAAATATTTTAAATGTTTAAGTTTGCTTAATTAAATGATTTTAATTATTTAGTTTATTTGTTTAACTGATCCTAAATATCTCGCTTATTTATTTAAATGATTTTAACTGTTTTAGCTTATTTATTTAAATATTTATTGTCCAACTTATTTATTTTAAATAACTTAAGTTTAGCGATTAGTTATTTTAAATAATTTTAAATGCTTAGTTTATTTATTAATTAAATACCTTTTAAACTTCCAAGTTGTTTTAAAGGTTTTACTCCGCTTGTGTATTTTATTTAAATGACTTTTAAACAATAATTTAGTTTATTTAAATTATTTTAATCTCTCTATTTATTATTTAAATATTTTATTTAACATTGTGACATCAAAATAACTAAAGTATTGATTTTAATTTCTAAGTTTGTGTTTAATTTTTTTCAAATATTTATTTGTTTTTGTGATGCCTAAGTTCCATAATTTAAATTTCATGTATAATTTAGCCTCGATATTTAAATTTATAAATTCATTATGATTTAAATGCCTTAAAATTTCTTTAGAATTTAATTTCTCAAATATTTAAATTTAATTACGTGAGATACTTGAAATTCGCGACCTTCGGCTCCAGCACGCGGCAAAGGTGGACACGGCGAGAAAATCTCTTATTTTAAATTTAGATGGCCTAAAATTCTTGAGAGTTGAAGAAAATAAAAATAAAATATTATTTTAAATTTTTCCGGGTAAAGAAAATCGCGTAAGCGAATTCTTGCGCGTAATTCCCTTATTTCCCAAAATTAGCCTTTTTGGACCCGAACTAGTGAAATTCCATTCTTGATATTTAAATTTAAAGATTTTAGACTTAGAAGTTCAAATGAGGGAAATTTTACAACTTTAAGTTGTAATACCTAAACTAGCACTTTAATTAGTAAAATAACACTTTTTTCATGTGCTACACTCACACACTTATACTTATACCTACACACACTTAAAATATTACAACACAATTAAAACCTGGCATATTTTATCCCTCAACAGCCGCCCCTCATCCTTCTCCCCTTCTCTCACACCATTTTCAACTTCTCCTCCAAGAAAGCCCCTCGGCCACCCCTTTCTCCTCTTGCCTTGCCGCCGGCCGCCCTCCCCTGCCTCCAGCCGCCGCGTCGCTGCCCCGAGGCCACCCTTGGAAGCTAGAGTAGCTGCTGGTCGTGACCTACAGCAGCTTCCCCTCTCCATTTTTTTCTTTGTTGTTGGTTGCTTATTGAGGCAAGGAACATCTTCTTCTTTTTTCTTTTAAAACCCGAGCATAGAATATACTTGTTCTTGGATGTTTTCTTTAAATTAAAAATTTTCAGAAACCTTTTTAGTGTAAAACGTGTAGGTGGGTTTGGAAATTCAAGAGCTAAGCCTTGGAGGATTCATTTTGTTCATCTTTGAATTCTAGCATGCTCTAGTTACCAAAATGAGTGAGTTTCATGTAAATAATTACAAGCTTGGTGTGTATCTTGAAAAATCAGATTGTACCCTGTGACAATTGATCCATTTTTTATGTGTGTTTGGATGTTTTTAAGCCTTACACGGTGTTAGACAAGTCTTATAACGCATATGCTTTGAAATGTCGTAAATCGTATTGAGTTTGTGGTGTTTGAATTGAAAATTTTGTGTGAATGGATGGAAGGAGTGGAGGGGCTGCCCATGGGATGTTCATGGGGTTAAACATGTGTTTTTTGAATAAGTATTAGGTGGGCTATAGGGCTGGAGCTCGTGGTATTTGGTTGGAATGTTGTTTAGGAAAGTTGGAAGGGCATCGGGCGAGCGTTTTTGAGCAAATGATTGAACGAGCTAGCGCCGGGCAAGCGACTAGCTCAATAACCCTTTTTTGGTCATTTATGGATCCTTATAGGATGCTTGGGTGAGTTTTTGAGGTGTTAGGTTATAAGGAGCAAGTTCGGGAAGCCTTAGTGTTAAGGGCACCAAAGCTGAAATTTTTTCCCTACGCATTCAACCTCTAAAATTTAGTTTTTTTGGGTACTTTAGCAAGACCTGGGCAAGGGATACCTCTGATTTTCTAAATATGTGTTATGTTAGGGTCGTGTCGGTGCGAATTGGGCTTATTTCGGATAAAAATCGATTAAGTTAGGTGCGTTTTAAGTTAGTGTGACGTGAGCCGATTTTTAATCATTTATGGCCATTATAAAAATGTTAATTCTGGTCATAGGTGGATTTTAGGGTGTGTTTGAGAAGCTAGTTCAAACGGAAAGTCATTTGAATTAAAATAGGATGAGTTATGGATCATACGAGTTAACCGCTCGAGTTGGACCATTTTGGGCGTAGACTTAAGCGATAAATAGAAAGCCCTTAAGCCTTGGGTGCTCACCTACACTCCAATCATCCATCATTTATTTTATTTTCACACTATCTTTTGAGTTTCATGTTATTTAAATTATTCAACGCCCATTTATTCGCGTGTGTGACTTCAAATTCGTTTACATGCTAGTCCCGAAGTCTTATTTAAAGAATGCTTGTAAAGATTAATGTAGAAATGAGAAAATGTTGAATGTAAGGAAAAGTTAAAGAATGAAGTGAGTTGATTGTGACTTAGACGTGCAATGATGGGTCAGGGGATGCCCTGGGTCACTTGCCAAATTGAGACGTGTAGATCGGGGTTGGGAGATATCTCGACTTCCCTACCAAATCAGAGGGGCAATGTGGGGCCGAGAAGAACTCGGTTTCCTTGCCGGCATTGTATACTATAGCCATTGATCGATCAAAATCATAGTCACAATCGAGGATCTAATTTCAAAAGTAAATGGAAAGGATAACTGACTCATGAATGTTGTTTTTCATCGCATATTGCTATTGTTCCTACTTCGGGCATGTTATGACGCTCCCCCTTCGTGTGAATTTCATTGTATATTTAGTACAACTTTTAGTACGATGCATTATTTTGAACCCTTGCTGTATTATTTAAATCTTGCTGGGCTTTTAGGCTCACTACTATGCTTGGTGCAGGTTGCACTTTGTTGAGATCGAGGGGCGTGACTCTCGAGTGGACTGCGATGCGGGCTCGGCACATCCCTCCGACCTATGCTAGTCTTCCGCAAAAAAAAAAAAAAAAGTTTACTTTAATCCTTTATAGTCTTTCATTATTTTTGTTCATTGGATTAATGCAAACATAAGGATTTATCGATTGTATTTGGGCATGTAATTATCAAATTATATGATTATGGGAGTTTGGAATATTGAATTTTTTCTCCGGTTCTCGTTCATTTCTCGGTCTAGTTTATTCAGTATTGTGGTTGTATTTGTAGCTGCTGTCTGTGATAGGCGGGTTTAAATATAAATAGATAGGTCATGCCGAAAATTTTCTTAAAATCCGCATTTTATTTAATTATTATTTAAAGTAGAGTTAGTGTCGTTTCAGTTGGTATCAGAGCATGGTTCTGGTTTGGGTTGTGCCTACTGCCGGTTGCCAGAAACTCGAGAAGTCTCGCCTCAATGTCTGTAAGTTTTAAAGAATTTTATATGCTAGTCATACTTGAATTAATATTTTAAATGTTTTGATGTCATCTCTTTTAAAATATTTTTAAAAATTTAGATGCTTAATTTATTTAAATGTGTAGTTCAGTGTTTATTTTGTTTAAAAATTTCTTTTAGTAGTTCAAAGTATACCATTCAAATGTTTATTTTTATAGCATGTGACTTCAATTTAAGTGAAGTTGGTGTACCAATATTCCTTCCAATTTTAGATAGTACGTGGAAGCTATTTGAGTTATTAGGTGGTATTAAAATTTTTTGATGAGATTGTAGGAGTTTGTTGAAAAATATTAAACTTGTGTATTAGGAGATTTTAATTGTGTGCTATTATTGTAAGATGTTTTCTTATACTGGATTCTAGTCAGATACAACTAAGTGTATAGGTTGCTTAGGAATTTCTAGACATGTGTTTAGTCAGTTAACTTTATGAATAGAACTCATGTGAAGACTTGGGATACGAACTTGATTTTATATTATTATGGATAGTTTGAGTTTTTCTTTTGTTATTTGGGCAAATATGATTTTTGGAAATAGTGAGTCGGTTACTATGAGTCTTTCAATTATGTGAACTATTATTCCGATCGTTATTTTATTTTTCCTTCTTTTGTGCTCAAATCCGATGCAACATATACTTTTAAGTATCCGAAGTTTCTTTGCACTTCTTTCGAGCATTTATGGATTCGTATGACATTAATCAGCGTTGAATTCTGCAACTTTGGCATTGGTTGAACTTCTTAGTAAAGTCTTGTTAATGTTTCACACTTCTTGAAATTTTTCTTCGGTTCTAGAGCCACATGATGTGAGTAAGATTCACTTTGACAATTTTTTTGGCAATCTACTTATGTTGTGTGGCTGACATCTGATTTTGCCTTGAAACCGTTGTTCCCTGATTATTGACTTGTGTGGACTTCTCTCGATTGAAGTCACACTTATTGCTCTTGATTGTACTTTTATTGTTTGGACTTGATGTCACTATCCAGGGATGAATGGTCACCATATTTGTTATCTTGTTGGCTCATATTCATTGTTCTTGGAGCCTATATTATTATTCATTCGTCCCTAGAATTGGATCATGAGTGAGTTATTTTCACTTATCTAAATTTTTATTTTTAGCTCGTTTGTTGGTAATGCTTGCATTATTTCATTTCATATTAAGCAAGCATTAATTGTATGTTTGTTTCCTTTCACGATCCATCATGATGAAAATATGAGTGGATCATAATTTCAATTATTATTTCAAATTTTTGTGTAGAGAATTGGCTCGTAGCCGCATAGTAAGCGTTTAGACCGACGGGATTTGTAGTGACCCTGCATGGAATCACCTACTAACTGGCAACTAATAGCATGCATTAATCTTAATACAAAAAAATACTTAACAGAGTAAAAATGTGCGGAAACAAAACCATAATTTACATATCAGCTTAGTAACATAATCCAAGCTTAAATCTGTAGTGACACAACCAAATCGAAATCTTAAACAGTAAACATTATACAGCTATATCAGATCCTGTTGTATAATAAAATCTTCAAGGCTCCTGCTCCCTAGTTCTGCCTTGAACTACCAGCTCCGTCCATTCTGCGACCTGCCCCATGGAATAGGGTGTCCAAGATAACAATTAGGACGTGAGCGCTAACGCCCAGTACATAGACATGAGTAAACATATATATATAATGCATGCAACATGATGACTGGTACAGGGTCATCTGAAAAGTCATGCTCAGTACCGGCGCCACATGAGTGCTGCCACCGCACGGATCAACCTCTGGGTGCAACCACACTTGTCTAGTACACAAGAGTAGACAGACATAAATGCCCCCGCCATCGTGGTACTCTCAGTGACAGACTATTGAGTATAGAGCTGAGCGGCTCTATAGTCAGGTATAACAAGGTATAGGCTCAACGTGTATATGCACATGACATATGAATATAGAAAGCGGTAAATCATATATCATGCCATATAATAATGCCAAATAAATGCAACATATAAACATGTATACTCGCTGGCAATCTCAGTCAATATGTACGTACCTCTAGGTTAGTTCAAGTATAGTAAGATCCTAGGTTCCAAGCCTATATTCAAAAGTTCACCGTATCACTACATAAATTCTATAAGCCTTAACTAAGCTAATAAGTACTCCCAAAACTTAAATAGATTCCCGGACCATACCTTCGTCCGTAGTTAGCCATTTGAAGTCGCTAGTCCCGGATGATTATAACCACACCTTGGTTATTCCAGAACCTCTATTATAACCGATAGGGCCCTCAAGTGTATATCTCACACTATATAACTGTAGAAGGAAACTCGAGCATTCGTATTTCAAAATGAAATCGAACGAGCCCTATTTATAGGAAAAATTCCCGGTCAGGATCGGAACTTCCGATTTCAGGATCGGAGCTTCCGATCCAGCTCATTGCGTGCATGCAGGACACGCCAGGATCGGAACTTCCGATCGGGCGATCGGAGCTTCCGATCTGCTCTATGTTCAACACTTGTCAAAACTCGCGGCTGAGTCATCGAACATTGCTGGCAGCTGGAGATCGGAACTTCCGTTCCAGGATCGGAGCTTCCGATCTCTGTGCTTCCGATGAGCTTCCGAAGTGGCTAGGATCGGAACTTCCGATCTGGGTTCGGAGCTTCCGATCCGGCCCAAAGTCAAAAGCCCATATTTTCTTTCTAAGTCCTACACTCCGAAATTGATTAATTACCAACCCTTAATCATGTTTAACATATTATTATCTTAAAATGGAATCTGGGTTACTACATTCTCCCCACCTTTAGATATTTCGTCCGCGAAATAACATCTAAAGACAAAATCAAGATAACAATATGAAACATCAAACCATGTTTTATTACAACAACTGTAATTACATCTTACATGGTAAATCAAAAGTACAAAGCAAACAACTTAGGATATTCCGCTTGCATACGACTTTCAGTTTCCCAAGTTGCTTCTTCAACGCCTCGGCGCTGCCACTGTACCATCACCAGTGGTATAGTCTTGTTGCGAAGAACTTTCTCCTTCCTGTCTAGGATACGGATTGGTCGTTCAACAAAAGACAGATCTGGCTCTAGCTGAATATCAGTAGACTGAATCACATGAGATTCATCAGCTATATACTGTCGAAGTAACGACACATGAAAAACATTATGTATACTGGAAAGATTTGGCGGTAAAGCCAAACGATATGCAACATCTTCGATCTTCTCCAGTATCTGGAAAGGCCCAATAAAACGAGGAGACAACTTGTCTTTCACGCCGAATCTCATCACCTTCCTGAAAGGTGATACTCGGAGAAACACATATTCACCAGGCTCAAACTGAAGTGGCTTGCGACGAATATTAGCATAACTGGCTTGTCTATCTTGAGCAACTTTGATCCTATGCTTGATCAAATATACCTTGTCTACAATCTGCTGCACCAATTCAGGACCCTCGACTTGTTGTTCCCCGACTTCATCCCAGAATAACGGAGTACGACACCGTCGACCGTACAATGCCTCGAAAGGTGCCATATCAATACTACGATGATAATTGTTATTGTAGGCAAATTCGATCAAAGGTAACTGATCCTGCCAAGATAAGCCAAAATCCATGACAGAAAAACGTAGCATATCCTCCAGCGTACGAATCGTCCGCTCTGACTGCCCGTCAGTCTCTGGATGATATGCAGTGCTCAAACTCAGAGTGGTACCCAACGCCTCCTGAAAACTAACCCAAAAACATGAGGTAAATCGCGGGTCTCTATCACTGACTATGCTAACTGGAATCTCATGTAATCGCACTATCTCCTGGATGTATAAACGTACCATGCGATCATAAGAATACTCCCGGTTATAAAGAATAAAGTGTGCTGATTTCGTCAAACGGTCAACAACGACCCAGATAGGATCACACTGACGTGACGTCATAGGTAAGTGGGTGACAAAATCCATAGTTACGTGCTCCCACTTCCATTCGGGAATCTCAAGATTCTGCAGTAATCCACCTGGTCGTCGATGTTCAGCCTTGACCTGTTGACAAACCTAACATCTTGAAACAAATTGATACACACTCCTCTTCATCCCTTTCCACCAGAATCTAGTTTGCAAGTCCTTATACATTTTCATGCTATCAGGATGAATTGATAATCGACTCCTATGAGCTTGAGAAAGAATATTATTCCTGAGCTCCGCTTCATTAGGTACAACCACTCAATTAGATAAGCACAATAAACCATCTGCCTGAAAATGGAATCCAGATGTATTAACTCCATTGGCTAGACGTGCCAAACGCTGAGTCTTAACATCAGATATCTGAGCATCTCTGATCCGAGAATACAATGCTGGCTCAGATAGAATAGTATACAATCGAATCCCATTTCTCCCTTTCTTGTGCTTGAGTGTAAAACTCAATGAACAACACTCTTGAATCATATGAGATACTTCACTAGTCTGAAGTGCAGAAAATCTCACCTGCCAACTCAAGGCATCAGCAGTAAGATTAACAGAACCTGGATGATATTTGATTTCACAATCATAATCCTTCAGAAGATCCATCCAGCGTCTCTGTCGCATATTCAACTCCGCCTGAGTGAATAAATATTTCAAACTCTTGTGATCCGTGAATATCTCAAATTTCTCGCCATAAAGATAATGCCTCCAAATCTTGAGCGCAAATACAATGGCGGCCAACTCGAGATCATGCACTGGATAGTTAGTCTCATGCATCTTCAACTGTCGAGAAGCATAGGCAATAACATGTCCATGCTGTGTCAAAACACATCCTAACCCCTGACCAGAGGCATCAGTATAGACAACATAACCTCCTGATCTAGAAGGTAGAGCTAGCACAGGTGCAGTAGTAAGACGTCTACGCAGCTCATGAAATGACTCCTCACAATCCGAGGACCATATGAAGGTAACATCTTTCCGTGTAAGCTGTGTCAAAGGCCTTGCCAACTGTGCAAAATTCTCGATGAACCGACGATAATATCCAGCTAGACCCAAGAAACTACGAATCTCAGCAACCGTCATCGGACGAGACCAGTTCAGCACTGCCTCTATCTTACTAGGATCAACAGATATCCCTTCATTAGAAATCACATGACCGAGAAACACTACCCGTTCAAGCCAAAATTCACACTTGCTCAATTTCTCATACAGCTGCTTATCTCGTAACGTCTGTAAAACAATCCTCAAATGATGTGCATGCTTATCCTTGTCATGAGAATAGACAAGAATATCATCAATGAAGACGATGACAAATCTATCCAGATACTCTCGAAATATCTGATTCATCAGATTCATGAAGACTGGCGGTGCATTCGTCAAACCGAATGGCATCACCAAAAATTCATAATGCCCATATCTGGTCCTGAAAGCAGTCGTAGATATATCTGAGTCTCGTACCCGTATCTAATGGTAACCAGATCTCAGATCTATCTTTGAGTAAACAGAAGTACCCTGTAATTGATCGAACAGATCATCAATCCGCGACAAAGGATACTAATTCTTGATGGTGACACGATTCAACTGCCTGTAATCAATACATAATCGCATCGATCCATCCTTCTTCTTGACAAACAAAACAGGTGCTCCCCACGGAGAAACACTCGGACGAATATATCCCTTATCAAGCAGATCCTGTAACTGCTGTTTCAATTCCCTCATCTCTGACGGTGCCAGACGATAAGGTGCTCGGGATATAGGCGTAGTTCCTGGTACTAAATCAATACCAAATTCAACCTCTCGCACCGAAGGAAAACCAGGAATCTCATCAGGGAATACATCAGGAAACTCGCTGACAACTGGTAACTGATCAATACCCGTACTACTCGTGGACATATCAACTGCATAGATGAGGTAGCCCTCCCCACCTGACTCCAAGACATGACATGCCTTCAAAGCCGAAACAAGTGGCATCGGAGGTTGCGCACCCTCACCATAAAAATACCAGCTATCACCCTCATCCGGATGAAACTATACCATACGCTGATAACAATCCACAGTAGCGTGATACAAAGTCAGCATATCTATTCCCAAGATATAGTCAAAATCTGCCATCGCTAATATCATCAAATTAGCTATTAACACATTACCCTCAAACTCCAGAAGGCAACCCATCACTAGACGCTTAGTTACTATCTCTTGCTCCAACGGAGTAGATACAACTAAATCCATATCTAATGATACATAAGGTAATCTATGTCTCTTAACAAAGCGACTAGAAATAAAGGAATGCGATGCTCCAGTATCAATTAATACAAGTGCAGGAATACCACATAACAGAAAGGTACCTGCCAACATGCGATCGCTTCCCTCAATAGTCTGTTCTTGAGACAGAGCAAACACCTGCCCTTGAGTCTGGGGACGATAACCAGAAGAACTCTGTGGTGCTGGCTGCTGACGTGGAACAATAGAAGCCTGAGATCCAACCAGCAGAACTCATGCGCTGAGGACAATCTCTCCGCAGATGTCCCTGCTGACCACAAATATAACAAGCACCAGTAGCTCTCCAACATGAAGCTGCAGGATGCTTCCCTCCACAATGGCTACAAAACTCCTCCTCCTTCTTCTTCTTCCCAAAATGGAACATACCTCGTGAACCACGAGATCCAGATGAAGTAATAGGAGTAGAAGAAGACGTAGGTCCAGATTGCACAACAGATTGAGCTCGAGGCTCAAAAGATCCACTAGGCTGTCCTGGCATCATCAACTGTGCCCGCCTGTTGCTAGTCTCCACAAGACGGCAACGGTTCACCAAAGTCTCAAAAGATACCGGGTCATCACAGACGACAACCTGAGAGTAGATATCTTGGTTCAAACCTTGTAGAAAGATATCATACTTCGATGCATCACTCTCATTAATATGAGGACTGAAAGGTAGCAGATAAAGAAATCGTTGCTGATATTGATCAATAGTCATTGATCCTTGCCTCTGAGTAAGCAACTCCATAGATCGTGCTTGGCGAACAGCCGGAGGAAAATACAATTTCTGGAACTCCCGACAGAAATCCCCCCAAGTCACCTGTCCTCTCTCAGTACGTGCCTGAGCAGCTTTGGCATCCCACCAAAAACGTGCTCGATATTCTAGAACGAATTCTAGAACTTCCAATTTCTGATCCTCAGTACAATCGAAAGCACGAAAAGTACTCTCGAGTTTAGACATCCAACTCCTCGCCTGTTCAGGATTTTCGCCTCCCACCAAGGGTTTCGGTCCTACTTGCATGAACTTATTGATAGAGTAGCGACGTCTACCCTCATGATGATGATGTTGATCATCATGATGATGATGGCGACGATGATGATGACCACCTCCCTGGCCAACACTACCGTGACTCTCGTCAGCCATATCCTGAAAAGAATTGCACATTAAAATCCCAAATGCGCAAGAATTACTCATGACTAAACTAAATCCCAAGTACTAATCCCAAAATCTAAGCATGCTCTGATACCAAAAATGTAGTGACCCTGCATGGAATCACCTACTAACTGGCAACTAATAGCATGCATTAATCTTAATACAGAAAAATACTTAACAGAGTAAAAATGTGCGGAAACGAAACCATAATTTACATATCAGCTTAGTAACATAATCCAGGCTTAAATCTGTAGTGATACAACCAAATCAAAATCTTAAACAGCAAACATTATACAGCTATATCAGATCCTGCTGTATAATAAAATCTTCAAGGCTCCTGCTCCCTAGTCCTGCCTTGAACTACCAGCTCCGTCCATTCTGCGACCTGCCCCATGGAATAGGGTGTCCAAGATAACAACTAGGACGTGAGCGCTAACGCCCAGTACATAGGCATGAGTAAACATATGTATATAATGCATGCAACATGATGACTGGTACAGGGTCATCTGAAAAGTCATGCTCAGTACCGGCGCCACATGAGTGCTGCCACCGCACGGATCAACCTCTGGGTGTAACCACACTCGTCTAGTACACCAGAGTAGACAGACATAAATGCCCCCGCCATCGCGGTATTCTCAGTGACAGACTATCGAGTATAGAGCTGAGCGGCTCTATAGTCAGGTATAACAAGGTATAGGCTCAACGTGTATATGCACATGACATATGAATATAGAAAGCGGTAAATCATATATCATGCCATATAATAATTCCAAATAAATGCAACATATAAACATGTATACTCGCTAGCAATCTCAGTCAATGTGTACGTACCTCTAGGCTAGTTCAAGTATAGTAAGATCCTAGGTTCCAAGCCTATATTCAAAAGTTCACCGTATCACTACATAAATTCTATAAGCCTTAACTAAGCTAATAAGTACTCCCAAAACTTAAATAGATTCCCGGACCATACCTTCGTCCGTAGTTAGCCCTTTGAAGTCGCTAGTCCCGGATGACTATAACCACACCTTGGTTATTCCAGAACCTCTATTATAACCGATAGGGCCCTCAAGTGTATATCTCACACTATATAACTGTAGAAGGAAACTCGGGCATTCGTATTTCAAAATGAAATCGAACGAGCCCTATTTATAGGCAAAATTCCCGATCAGGATCGGAACTTCCAATTTCAGGATCGGAGCTTCCGATCCAGCTCATTGCGTGCATGCAGGACACGCCAGGATCGGAATTTCCGATCGGGCGATCGGAGCTTCCGATCTGCTCTATGTTCAACACTTGTCAAAACTCGCGGCTGAGTCATCGAACATTGCTGGAAGCTGGAGATTGGAACTTCCGTTCCAGGATCGGAGCTTCCGATCTCTGTGCTTCCGATGAGCTTCCGAAGTGGCTAGGATCGGAACTTCCGATCTGGGTTCGGAGCTTCCGATCCGGCCCAAAGTCAAAAGCCCATATTCTCTTCCGAAGTCCAATAACACTCAAAAATTTATTAATTACCAACCCTTAATCATGTTTAACATATTATTATCTTAAAATGGAATCTGGGTTACTACAGGATTTAGCATTTACACTAGATAAAATCCTAAGTTATTGTAGTGATCCGAGGAATTATGACTACTAATTATATTTAGTTCTAGTGAGTAGACTGCTAGTTAGTGAATTAATTGAATAGGTTGTTTCAATTTTAAATAGAATCTTTAAGAGTAAACAGATGATTTTGGTAAGCTGAAGAGTGAACAGTCGCGAGATAGGAAATAATGTTGGAGAACGCGGCGATCAGATCAATTAGGATTGATACCCGGTGCAGCGGAAGTTTAAAATTTTTGTATGGAACGATTCCATAATAGGTATCAACCTTACGATTAAATTGTGTGTGTAAAAATTAAATAACAATTATAAAATTTTTACCTTTAATCTCGAATCGAGATTTTGGACACCAACAGATTTCTCTGCTCTCGTTGTATATCCCTGGAACTGATGGACGAACTGTTCTTCAATCAGGTCCACAAACGGATATTCAATCCCTCTGATAGATTGCACTAGAAAATCTATCAGAAGTTTCTACGAAGAGATTAACGAATTTGATCCGTTAAACCAGACTGCAAATTCAAAATTCACAGGATGGATTTTACCGAGTAGAGAGGGAGGGGGGCGGCCACTATTGATAGAAAATACTTAGGTTTTCGAAAATTGTGACCTGTTGTGTGTAATTTCTGTACTGCAATAACTTATTTATAATGTAGGCCACTAACAGCTTAGGGCCCATTAGTCATAAGTTCAAGCCCGACAAGCAAAGCCCGCATGTTCAGAAATTAATATAAAATTCATCGTGACTCCGATTGATAAACCGATTTCACCAATGTGCACAGAAACCATTTCTGCACCTTTTAAAGTCAAGATAAATTTTTCTGAATCCGAATTCAGTGGTTTCCAAAAATGGCCATCCCTATGTCATTTTAGGAAATCTTACTCCTCTACTCATAATTAAGAAGTCCAACTTCTTTGTTCATTAAATTTAACTCTTTAAATTTAACTATCTCAACGGGGATTAAAAATCCATTACACTGTGTGACCCTCAATGGTTCAGGGATACATCTAGCCGTGGGCTCACAACTCCTTGTGACTCGGAACAACAATTTCCGACTTGCCCATCGAATCATGGTATGAGCGCCTAGCAACATCGCCCCATGATTCCCTAGGTATCACTGATAGTGCCTACAAGAACCAATAGATTTTGGTTAGCGTACAGTACGGTCCCTTCATCCATATATCCCGATCGAATCAACAACCATTGGTATATCGAGAGTCGCTCGAGATTCAATAACTATGCAATGCATCTTGAAGATCAAATAGTGACATCGCATGTGCTATTAAGAAACCATTTCTTAAATCACATCATGTACTCTGGCCAGAGATTCGTCACACTAATATCTCCTCAGATCGCATAGGATATCCACACTCGCAAGTATGTGGTGAATCCTTGACAACAAAGCATCGACTCCTATATGTGTTGTAACTGTACCCAATCCCGACACCTGATGACCCCAATAGAGTCGGTAAACGAGTCAAAGCACATTACTAGCATATAGAGTTTCAATGATGTTTCAAGTAGTAAGGACTAATGGTGTACAACCAAAACCGCGGACTATATCCACTCGATAAGTGATAACCACTTGGAAAGTTCGGATAGGGTAGTTCGATCATTCATCATATGAATATCCATTTGCATGCTTCGAACATCTCTATGTTCCTTACCAATGAAACGTGGTACTCTGCATCGCAAATGCTAGTCTCAAACTCGAGCGATCCTTATCCTTATTATCGGACGGCTCAATCGACTAGGAACAGTTTAGAATATACAGTGACTATAAGATGTGTTTCATGATAGACATACCCATGTTCTACCACATCTTACATACACTATAGTATATTCAAGGTCTTTATCAAAACAACAATAGTATATCACAATATAACAATATGAAGAAAGATAAAGTCATTGCCATTAATAAAAGTGTAAATAATATTAAACAAAAGATTGTTTATACAAAGAGTCATCAAAGCCCTTAGCCACAAGTTGGCTCATCGGGCACCCACTCTTTCAATCTTCCACTTGCCCTATAGCCAACTAGTCATACTACGTAGACCCATTGCTTCGCGATGTTTGTCAAATAATGGTCCTGGCAAGGGCTTAGTAAGTGGATCAGCGATATTGTCTGCAGAGGCCACTCTTTCGACAGTGATGTCTCCTCTTTCCACAATCTCCCGGATGATGTGGTATTTCCTCAGTACGTGTTTGGATCTTTGATGAGACCTTGGTTCCTTTGCCTGAGCAACGGCACCCGTGTTGTCACAGTACACCGGGACTGGACCAACAACTTCAGGAATGACGCCCAACTCTTGGACGAAATTCCTCATCCAAACGGCCTCTTTAGCAGCAGCTGATGCTGCAATGTATTCTGCTTCAGTGGTGGAATTCGCTGTGGTGTCCTGCTTGGAACTCTTCCAAGAGACAGCACCGCCATTGAGCATGAACACAAATCCAGAGGTTGACTTCGAGTCATCCACGTCACTTTGGAAGCTAGAGTCGGTATAGCCTTCCAATTTTAGTTCTCTTCCTCCATATACCATGAACATATTCTTAGTCCTTCGTAAGTACTTAAGAATGTCCTTCACGGCTTTCCAATGCATTTGACTGGGATTAGCTTGATATCTGCTCGTGACACTCAGAGCAAATGCTACATCCGGTCTGGTAGATATCATCCCATACATGATACTACCTATGGCTGACGCATATGGTACATGTGTCATTTTCTCTATCTCTTCATCAGTCTTGGGACACATAGACTTGGATAGAGAAACTCCATGACACATGGGTAGATGTCCTCTCTTGGACCCATCCATTGAAAACCGTTTCAATATGGTGTCGATGTAGGTTGATTGAGTGAGTCCTATCATTCTCTTAGATCTATCTCTATAGATCTGTATCCCTAGAATATAGGATGCCTCACCCAAATCCTTCATCGAGAATCTACCAGATAACCATATCTTTGTTGACTGCAACATCCCTACATCATTCCCAATGAGTAAGATGTCATCAACATAAAGTACTAAGAATGTCACAGCATCCTTAACTACTTTCTTGTACACGCATGGTTCCTTCGGATTCTTGATGAAACCAAAATCTTTTATTGTTTCATCAAATTTCTGGTTCCAACTTCTTGATGCTTGTTTTAGACCATAAATTGATCTCTGAAGCTTGCATACCTTATGCTCACTTTCCATGGATGTGTACCCCTCAGGCTGCTTCATATAGATTTCTTCCTTAATGTCTCCATTAAGAAAAGCAGTCTTCACATCCATTTGCCATATCTCATAGTCATACCATGCAGCTATGGCAATAAGGATTCTTATGGACTTGAACATTGCAACTGGTGAAAAAGTTTCATCATAGTCAACTCCTTGTCTTTGAGTATAACCTTTTGCCACCAATCGCGCCTTGTAGGTCAATACCTTACCATCAGGCCCAAGCTTTTTTTTGTAGATCCATTTACACCCTATTGGAACAATTCCATCGGGAGGATCTACTAAAGACCAAACTTGGTTTGTATGCATCGAATCTATTTCCGTCTGCATAGCTTCAAGCCATAAATTTGAATCCGCATCAGAAATTGCTTCCTTGAAGTTTCTTGGATCACATCCAACATCGGGTTCATCTTGATCCCCTTCAAGAAGAAGACCATATCGAATAGGAGGTCTAGAAGTCCTCTCGGATCTTCTAGGTATAGGCGTGTCCAGCAATGGTTCCTGAGGTGTAGGATCGTTATTTTGTATTTCGGGTTCTTCTCGAATTTCTTCGAGTTCCATCATCTCGCCTTTCTTATCCAATAAGAACTCCTTCTCCAAGAAGGTGGCATTCCTCGAAACAAACACCTTTGTTTCAGCAGGATAATAGAAATAATATCCGATTGAATTCTTCGGATACCCTACAAAATAACATAAGCTGGATCGACTATCCAACTTATCTCCCACTGTCCGCTTCACGTAAGCAGGACATCCCCAAATCCTCAAGTACGAATACTTAGGAGCTTTGCCATTCCATAACTCGTATGGTGTTTTGTCCACTGCTTTAGTATGGACATTGTTCAACAACAATACCGCCGTTTCAAGGCATAGCCCCAAAACGAAGGTGGAAGCTCAGTGAAGCTCATCATGGACCGAACCATGTCCAACAAAGTTCGATTACGACGCTCCGATACACCATTAAGCTGTGGTGTCATAGGAGGAGTCCACTGAGAGAGAATCCCATTCTCTTTTAGATAGTCCAAAAACTCGGTACTCAAGTATTCTCCACCTCGATCCGATCGAAGTGCTTTAATACTTTTACCTAGCTTGTTTTCTACTTCAACCTTGAATTCTTTGAATTTTTCAAATTCTTCAGACTTATATTTCATTAAATATAAATACCCATACCTTGAATAATCATCAGTAAAGGTAATGAAGTAGGTGTGGCCATATTGAGTCCCAACTCTAAATGGACCACAAACATCTGTATGGATCAAATCCAACAGATTTTGACTACGCTCAGGTTTCCCCTTAAAAGGAGATTTAGTCATTTTTCCTTTTAGGCAGGATTCACAAGTAGGTAGACAGTTAATATCAGACATATCAAACATGCCCTCTCCCACTAGCTTATTCATCCTCCTTGAGGAAATATGACCTAGCCTAGCGTGCCAAAGGTTTGCCGGGTTTTGGCTATCGATTTTTCTTTTGTTTGTTGTTGCCGGTTTATCAACATAATTTATTGGAACGTCTTTTAGTTTTAAGTTGTATAGATCGTTTTCAAGTTGTCCATTTCCAATTAAACATTCATTCTTGTAAATATTGCAAATCTCATACACAAAATTGCAAGAATAACCATCTCTATCAAGCATAGAAACAGAAATAATGTTTTTAATCAAATCCGGAACAAATAAAACATCTCTTAAAAGTAACTTAAAACCGTTCTGCAAAAATAAATAAACATCTCCCACGGCTTTAGCTTCAACTCTGGAACCATTTCCGAGCCTCAGCTGGGTCTCACCCATTCTAAGCCTGCGACTTCTTGTCATCACCTGCAAATCATTGCAAATGTGAGATCCACATCCGATATCCAATACCCAAGAAGTAGTATTAAGTGAAACATTTATTTCAATATAGAACATACCCTTCGCAGTTCGCAACTGCTCTAGATATTCCTTGCAGTTACGCTTCCAATGACCGGGCTTCTTGCAGTAATGGCAAACATCCTTGGATTTTTCCATGTTTGAAGCCTTTGTCTTGTACTTCTTCTCGGGTTCGATTTTCTTGGGTGGGGCAGAACGTTTCTTGCCCTTTGTACTTGGCCCCTTCTTAGCAGAAGAAGAGGAGCCCACCAAGAAAGCCGGTTTATCCTTCTTTAATGTGGATTCATATGTCACAAGCATATTGACCATCTCTTCAAGGGACGCCTCTATCTTGTTCATATTGAAATTCACCACAAATCCGTCAAACGAAGAAGGAAGAGACAGAAGTAGTAAGTCCACGTTGAGTTCATGCTCCAACACCAAATCAAGGGTTACCAACTTCTGTATGAGCCAAATCACTCGTACCCCATGATCACGGACCGAAGTCCCTTCACGCATGCGACACGTCATTAGCTCCTTTACAGTAGCGAACCTTTCAGCCCTCGATTGAGCCCCAAAAAGTTCCTTGAGTTGAACGTGAATGTCAGCAGCATTCACGGTGTCCTCAAATCGCCTCTGGAGTTCATCAGACATCGAGGCTTGCATATAGCATTTGGTCTTGATATCATGGTCCCACCATGTATCAAGCTTGGCTAACTCCTCCGGACTTACGTCAGCTGGTGCTTCCTTCGGAGGAGATTTTCTAACACGTAGAGCATCTTCTCCGAAGTCAAGACAATCTTCAACTTACGGAACCATTCCGTATAGTTTGCGCCAGTCAACTTATTTTGTTCGAGGATCGAGAAAAGTGGATTACGCGAATTCATCTTATGAAATACTGAAAAGAAACTGACAAATATCAGTGATTGTTTAAGCAATTTACTAAGACATAAAATAGGCGAAATTTATTTTATGAATCTCACTCCCACTATTTTAACGATTTCACTACCCTCTAGTGAAAACGGGAAACTGTTTTCCTTAGTGAGAACATGGAGTCCAATTGACAAACTTATGGTCCCGAATAATATCAGCCAACCATAATTTTCAAAAGGTAGAGCCCAATTGCTTCCAAAGCAACCTCCACGTTTTTATCTCATGTCCAATAAGGGCCCAATAATATGACGCCGTTTATTGTGACATGTCAAGATGACCCATCAATATTAAGTTGTGATGGACGGTCGCCATGTGGATCCCCCAATAATATGAGCCGATCCCATGGGAGTTCCACCCAACTTACAACATGTGTCGATCCAATGTACAGCTTTCCGACGAACAGGCCCCCCCCAATAATATGAGCCGGACCGTATCCGCGGGTAGCATCTCATACATTGATCGTTGATGGAAGGTAGGAACATTTAAACAAATTTAAATTTCCTTTATTTATCTTGATATCAATTTTAAATCATATTTAAAATGAGGGATTTTAATTATAAAAATTTGTCTCATCATTTTTAAAATTTTTGTATGCTTGCCGGATTCACACAATTATGTCTAAAACATGCATACAACTATAATATCACATATTATATAGGATGATCGATTTCATTTCTAATCGACCCGTGGTTGCCAATCACGAGTCTTAGTCCAATCCTAGGTAATATGCAGTATGCAATGCAATCCTATTACATTTGCTTCCAATTTACATTTCTTCTGTCTTTATTGTCTGCTGGGCCCACCTTCATCTTCAAATCTTGATCTCCCACTAAATCTATTGTATTTACAATAAATAACAATGACAAGTAGGGGATACATTTTTAAGGGGTGGGAACGGGCCATAAACCAAACCCACTTTTATTACATATGACATTCATATTGGGCCATAAACCAGGCCCATTAATAAAACCAACAACAATAAAACAAATGTAAATTCCTAACATACACCTACAAAATTGGTCATGGCAATCGATCATCCTTATCCAATAACATTTAATTCAAAATTAATTTATTGGATAACATGCAATGACAATTTAAATTTAAAAGGATAAAATCATATTTCATACATAAAATCTTATTTTACATACAAAATCATATTTTATCTTTTTATCAAATAAAATCATATTTTATCTATAAAATCCAATTTTATACATAAAATCATATTTTACTCAATATACCCATAAGATCATATCTTATCATCAATTGTACCAAAAATAATTAATTTCAAAATTCAATTTAAGGATAAAATATTAAAATTTTCCAAAAATTCAAATTTATCCAAAAATCAATTTTAAAATTTTCGGACTCGAACAATTCGATCTGACGCCTCGTGGACCAATCAAAAACAATTTTTGATCGGACCAAAAATAGAATTTTAACATATTAAAATTTAATTTAAAAATTAAAAAATAATTTTTTCCCGCGGGCCGCCCGGGACATTCCCGGGCTGCCCGCGCCCTAATGGGGTCGGGCCGGGCAGCCCAGCTGCCCCTAGGGCAGCGACGATCTCTGCCCTGGGCAGCGATCACATCGCTGCCCGGGGCAGCGACCATCGCGCCCCCCCCCCCCCCCCCCGGGCAGCGATCCAATCGCTGCCCGGGTTTTTGCCCGAAAATTTTTTTATTTTTATTTTTAAAATTTTTATTTTGTTTCAAAAACCGAGGCCAAAAAATTTTTTGTACAATCGATTAAATTTAATCGCTTGATCTGAGAAACCTGGCTCTGATAACACTGTTGGAGAACGCGGCGATCAGATCAATTAGGATTGATACCCGGTGCAGCGGAAGTTTAAAATTTTTGTATGGAACGATTCCATAATAGGTATCAACCTTACGATTAAATTGTGTGTGTAAAAATTAAATAACAATTATAAAATTTTTACCTTTAATCTCGAATCGAGATTTTGGACACCAACAGATTTCTCTACTCTCGTTGTATATCCCTGGAACTGATGGACGAACTGTTCTTCAATCAGGTCCACGAACGGATATTCAATCCCTCTGATAGATTGCACTAGAAAATCTATCAGAAGTTTCTACGAAGAGATTAACGAATTTGATCCGTTAAACCAGACTGCAAATTCAAAATTCACAGGCTGGATTTTACCGAGTAGAGAGGGAGGGGGGCGGCCACTATTGATAGAAAATACTTAGGTTTTCGAAAATTGTGACCTGTTGTGTGTAATTTATGTACTGCAATAACTTATTTATAATGTATGCCACTTACAGCTTAGGGCCCATTAGTCATAAGTTCAAGCCCGACAAGCAAAGCCCGCATGTTCAGAAATTAATATAAAATTCATCGTGACTCCGATTGATAAACCGATTTCACCAATGTGCACAGAAACCATTTCTGCACCTTTTAAAGTCAAGATAAATTTTTCTGAATCCGAATTCAGTGGTTTCCAAAAATGGCCATCCCTATGTCATTTTAGAAAATCTTACTCCTCTACTCATAATTAAGAAGTCCAACTTCTTTGTTCATTAAATTTAACTCTTTAAATTTAACTATCTCAACGGGGATTAAAAATCCATTACACTGTGTGACCCTCAATGGTTCAGGTATACATCTAGCCGTGGGCTCACAACTCCTTGTGACTCGGAACAACAATTTCCGACTTGCCCATCGAATCATGGTATGAGCGCCTAGCAACATCGCCCCATGATTCCCTAGGTATCACTGATAGTGCCTACAAGAACCAATAGATTTTGGTTAGCGTACAGTACGGTCCCTTTATCCATATATCCCGATCGAATCAACAACCATTGGTATATCGAGAGTCGCTCGAGATTCAATAACTATGCAATGCATCTTGAAGATCAAATAGTGACATCGCATGTGCTACTAAGAAACCATTTCTTAAATCACATCATGTACTCTGGCCAGAGATTCGTCACACTAATATCTCCTCAGATCGCATAGGATATCCACACTCGCAAGTATGTGGTGAATCCTTGACAACAAAGCATCGACTCCTATATGTGTTGTAACTGTACCCAATCCCGACACCTGATGACCCCAATAGAGTCGGTAAACGAGTCAAAGCACAGTACTAGCATATAGAGTCTCAATGATGTTTCAAGTAGTAAGGACTAATGGTGTACAACCAAAACCGCGGACTATATCCACTCGATAAGTGATAACCACTTGGAAAGTCCGGATAGGGTAGTTCGATCATTCATCATATGAATATCCATTTGCATGCTTCGAACATCTCTATGTTCCTTACCAATGAAACGTGGTACTCTGCATCGCAAATGCTAGTCTCAAACTCGAGCGATCCTTATCCTTATTATCGGACGGCTCAATCGACTAGGAATAGTTTAGAATATACAGTGACTATAAGATGTGTTTCATGATAGACATCCCCATGTTCTACCACATCTTACATACACTATAGTATATTCAAGGTCTTTATCAAAACAACAATAGTATATCACAATATAACAATATGAAGAAAGATAAAGTCATTGCCATTAATAAAAGTGTAAATAATATTAAACAAAAGATTGTTTATACAAAGAGTCATCAAAGCCCTTAGCCACAAGTTGGCTCACCGGGCACCCACTCTTTCAAATAAAGTTGTCTCTAGAAACTTTTGGGTACTTTACATTTGAATTCTAAGATTTTGTGAATGTCATCCTGTAAAACTATTGCACCAACTATGAGAACGGAATGACGAATAGAATATTCAAACAGTTTTTCGGATAAGTTGTAGATTTATTTATCGGTGAAATGCTAAGGTACTTGAGGAACAATGAGAAAGCATTTTCAATCGAATTACAAACTCTTCAAGGTGCCTAATTGGGTACTAAGTTCTTCAAATATGAATTCAGGTTGTACATATAATAATTTAGGAATTTTGGATTTTCAGACTTGATGTCGAGTTGAACTAGGGATTTGAGATGTCTTCAGGCGATATGTAAGAATTATTTGGTGCTTAGAGATGATCTAATCCAATAAATGGATAATAGCTCGTGGTATATTTTTATTTGAGGTGTAAATATGGATTTCTTAGTCGTTGCGTCTGGGATAGAAAATGTGGTTAAATCTGTTGGAAAATTTTAATTAAGAATTTGACTTTTGGGAGAATCAAAGATGCTAGAGATGAATGTATAACTTGGAGAGTGGATAATTGGGATCTGTTTAGTCAACAATTTGGATTCTATATGTTATCGGTTAATACCTTGGGACTGAACAACAGTGAATTTTATGGTTATATTTTCTTATCAAGGATTAGATTTATTTATTTATAGAAATGGGTCAGATCTATCTCGTATTTTGAGGTCTAACGAGGTAGAATTGTATAGTTCCTTTAGCTATCCTATTTAGAAAAGTTTAGTGTTAGTTTCTAAATATTTTGAGGACTTGTGAATTTCTTAAGAGCTCGAGTCGTATATTATATGAGTTAAGTTTAATTGGTAAATAGACGTTAAGAATGGCTTCGTTGTTAGAAAGTTTTTAAGTTATGGTCGAGTTCGACATAAATTATTTATTGGTTATATGGACTCTATTGCTTAGAATCCCGACGTAGGATTTAAGGTTAGCAAAAATGTGAGTTGTGCAGTAACATAAAAATCTAGGAGTTTGTAGGGTGTAGAACATATCAGTCGGTTAGGATGACGTATTTAAGTTGATAAATTTAGTTTGACAATAAATTTGAGGAGTGATAAAATCTCATTGAGGATAAGACCATTTGAGAACATGTAAGGATTGTAAATTTTATATTACACTAAGAGTTAGTCAGATCTTTGATGGTACAGATATCAATAAGCATCTGAGTGCGCAACGAAAGCTGATTTGGGCCAACTCATGTAGGTGCAAAGTTAGAAAATTTAGTGTTGATCTGGTCTAAGGTATTCGAACCTAGTTAGTAAGTATTGAATTTCGAGGACGAAATTCCTTTTAAGGGGGGAAGAAATTGTAGTATCTAAAATCCAATCTATTAAATCGCATGCATTAAATTGAATAAATATTATGATTATTATTTTTAGTTTAATCGATTTAAAATTCTTTACCTTAATTATTTGTTAATAAAATATTAATTATTTATTTAAACGATTTTTATTGTACTAACTATTTAATTAATGCTTTTAATTGTTTAAATTTATTTGTCAAAATAATTTTTATTGTGCAACTTAATTGTTTTAAATATTTTAAATATTTAAGTTTTCTTAATTAAATGATTTTAATTATTTAGTTTATTTGTTTAACTGATCCTAAATATCTCGCTTATTTATTTAAAATGACTTGAGTTTATTGGATAATTATTTAAATGATTTTAACTGTTTTAGCTTATTTATTTAAATATTTATTGTCAAACTTATTTATATTAAATAACTTAAGTTTAGCGATTAGTTATTTTAAATAATTTTAAATGTCTAGTTTATTTATTAATTAAATACCTTTTAAACGTCCAAGTTGTTTTAAAGGTTTTACTCCGCTTGTGTGTTTTATTTAAATGACTTTTAAACAATCATTTAGTTTATTTAAATTATTTTAATCTCTCTATTTATTATTTAAATATTTTATTTAACATTGTGACATCAAAATAACTAAATTATTGATTTTAATTTCTAAGTTAGTGTTTAAATTTTTTCAAATATTTATTTGTTTTTGTGATGCCTAAGTTCTATAATTTAAATTTCATGTCTAATTTAGCCTTGATATTTAAATTTCTAAATTCATTATGATTTAAATGCCTTAAAATTTCTTTAGAATTTAATTTCTCAAATATTTAAATTTAATTACGTGAGATACTTGAAATTCGTGACCTTCGGCTCCAGCACGCGGCAAAGGTGGACACGGCGGGAAAATCTCTTATTTTAAATTTATATGGCCTAAAATTCTTGAGATTTGAAGAAAATAAAAAGAAAATATTATTTTAAATTTTTTCGGGTAAAGAAAATCGCGTAAGCGAATTCTTGCGCGTAATTTCCTTATTTCCCAAAATTAGCCCTTTTGGACCCGAACTAGTGAAATTCCATTTTTGATATTTAAATTTAAAGATTTTAGACTTAGAAGTTCAAATGAGGGAAATTTTACAACTTTAAGTTGTAATACCTAAACTAGCACTTTCATTAGTAAAATAACACTTTTTTCATGTCCTACACTCACACACTCACACTTATACCTACACACTTAAAATATTACAACACAATTAAAACCTAGCATATTTTATCCCTCAACAGCCGCCCCTCATCCTTCTCCCCTTCTCTCACACCATTTTCATCTTCTCCTCCAAGAAAGCCCCTCGGACGCCCCTTTCTCCTCTTGCCTTGCCTCCGGCCGCCCTCCCCTGCCTCCAGCCGCCGCGTCGCCACCCCGAGTCCACCCTTGGAAGCTAGAGTAGCTTCTGGTCGTGACCTACAGCAGCTGCCCCTCTCCATTTTTTTCTTTGTTTTTGGTTGCTTATTGAGGCAAGGAACATCTTCTTCTTTTTTCTTTTAAAACCCGAGCATAGAATATACTTGTTCTTGGATGTTTTCTTTAAATTAAAAATTTTCAGAAACCTTTTTAGAGTAAAATGTGTAGGTGGGTTTGGAAATTCAAGAGCTAAGCCTTGGAGGATTCAATTTGTTCATCTTTCAATTCTAGCATGCTCTAGTTACCAAAATGAGTGAGTTTCATGTAAATAATTACAAGCTTGGTGTGTATCTTGAAAAATCAGATTGTACCCTGTGACAATTGATCCAGTTTTTATGTGTGTTTGGATGTTTTTAAGCCTTACACGGTGTTAGACAAGTCTTATAACGCATTTGCTTTGAAATGTCGTAAATCGTATTGAGTTTGTGGCGTTTGAATTGAAAATTTTGTGTGAATTGATGGAAGGAGTGGAGTGGCTGCCCATGGGATGTTCATGTGGTTAAACGTGTGTTTTTTGAATGAGTATTAGGTGGGCTATAGGGCTGGAGCTCGTGGTATTTGGTTGGAATTTTGTTTAGGAAAGTTGGAAGGGCATCGGGCGAGCGTTTTTGAGCAAATGATTGAACGAGCTAGCGCCGGACAAGCGACTAGCTAAAGAACCCTTTTCTGGTCGTTTATGGATCCTTATAGGATGCTTGGGGTGAGTTTTTGAGGTGTTAGGTTATAAGGAGCGAGTTCGGGAAGCCTTAGCATTAAGGGCACCAAAGCTGAAAATTTTCTCCTACGCATTCAAACTCTAAAATTTAGTTTTGTTGGGTACCTTAGCAAGACCTGGGCAAGGGATACTTCTTATTTTCTAAATGTGTGTGATGTTAGGGTCGTTTCGGTGCAAATTGGGCTTATTTCGGATAAGAATCGATTAAGTTAGGTGCGTTTTAAGTTAGTGTGACATGAGAAGATTTTTAATCATTTATGGGCTGTCCGAGAGTCTAAATTGTTTGGGTTGTTTGGGCCATTATAAAAATGTGAATTCTGGTCATAGGTTGGTTTTAAGGTGTGTTTGAGGAGCCGGTTTGAACGGGAAGTCTTTTGAATTAAAATAGGATGAGTTATGGATCATACGGGTTAACCGCTCGAGTTGGACCGTTTTGGGCGTAGACTTAAGCGATAAATAGAAAACCCTTAAGCCTTGGGTGCTCACCTACACTCCAATCATCCATCATTTATTTTATTTTCTAACTATCTTTTGAGTTTCATGTCATTTAAATTATTCAACGCCCATTTTTTCGCGTGTGTGACTTCAAATTTGTTTGCATGATAGTCCCGAAGTCTTATTTATAGAATTCTTGTAAAGATTAATGTAAAAATGAGAAAATGTTGAATGAAAGGAAAAGTTAAAGAATGAAGTGAGTTGATTGTGACTTAGACGTGCAATGATGGGTCAGGGGATGCCCTGGGTCACTTGCCAAATTGAGACGTGTAGATCGGGGTCGGGAGACATCTCGGCTTTCCTACCAAATTAGACATTTTAATTGGGGTTGGGAGAAATCTCTACTTCCCTACCAAATCAGAGGGGCAACGTGGGGCCGAGAAAAACTCGGTTTCCTTGCCGGCATTGTATACTATAGTCATTGATCGATCAAAACCATAGTCACAATCGAGTATCTAATTTCAAAAGTAAATGTAAAGGATAACTGACTCATGAATGTTGTTTTTCATCGCATATTGCTATTGTTCCTACTTCGGGCATGTTATGACGCTCCCTCTTCGTGTGAATTTCATTGCATATTTAGTACTAATTTTAGTACGATGCATTATTTTGAACCCTTGTTGTATTATTTAAATCTTGCTGGGCTTTTAGGCTCACTACTATGCTTGGTGCAGGTTGCACTTTGTTGAGATCGAGGGGTGTGACTCTCGAGTAGACTGCGATGCGGGCTCGGCACATCCCTCCGACCTATGCTAGTCTTCCGCAAAAAAAAAAGTTTACTTTAATCATTTATACTCTTTCATTATTTTTGTTAATTGGATTAATGCAAACATAAGGATTTATCGATTGTATTTGGGCATGTAATTATCAAATTATATGATTTATGGACGTTTGGAATGTCGAATATTTTTCTCCGGTTCTCGTTCATTTCTCGGTCTAGTTTATTCAGTATTGTTGGTTGTATTTTTAGCTGCTGTCTGTGACAGACGGGTTTAAATATAAATAGATAGGTCATGTCAAAAAATTTCTTAAAATCCGCATTTTATTTAATTATTATTTAAAGTACAGTTAGGGTTGTTTCAGAAATGGTTTTACTATGACTTCCTATGAAATTCTCATGGGAAAGAGGTTGAACCTTAAGTACTTTCATGTATTTGGCTGTGTATGCTACGTTTTAAATGATAGAGATCACCTTGAAAAGTTTGATGCTAAAAGTGATAAATTCTTGTTCTTAGGTTATGCTTTGAATATTCGAGCTTACTGGATGTTTAACTTAAGAACTAGAACAATTTTTGAGTCTATTAATGTTGTTTTTGATGACTTTGCAAATCTAAAAAAGAAAACTGTTGAAGATGAATTTGATGATCTGCTGGAAATTTCTGAGAGTTCAGATGTTGTTCCAGATGTAACAACGCCTACGACAACATTCTCATCAGAACATCCAGAAACAAAAGTTCACCAACCCACTGATAATAATGTGAAGGAAGACAGTGAGGTAAATGAAGTTGGCAAGAATATTCCTTGAAAAATACAAAATAACTATCCAGCTTCAGAGGTCATTGGTAAGATACATGGGGATATGCAAACCCGTAGGAAAGAAAAAGTGGACTACAAGAAGATGGTTGGACTGATTTGCATGAGCTCCACGTTCTCATAGGTAAGATATTCGTGCTTTATCTCAAACATTGAACCCGAAAATGTAAATGAAGCTTTAAAAGATGAATTTTATGTCAATTCAATGCATTAAGATCTAAAAAAGTTTGTTAGGAATGATGTTTGGTACTTTGTACCTTTTCCTAATCATGGTAATGTAATAGGAACAAAATGGATTTCTAAGAATAAGACCGATCGATGAATCAGGAAACATCTTTAGAAACAAAGGTAGCTTTGTAGCTCAAGGATATACACATGTTGAGGGGGTGGATTTTGATGAAACCTATGCTGCTGTAGCCCGCATTGAGTCAGTTTGACTTTTTCTTGCAATTTCATGTCATATGGGAATGAAACTTTTTCAAATGGATGTAAAGAGTGATTTTTTGAATGGTATTGTAGTAGCCCGGTTCTATTTTACAAGAATAAATTAATAATCATATTTATATATGATTAAGGGATTTGTATACGAGCAACCGAACCAAGGAATTGGGTCCAGAATGCCCGAAAAAGCTTAATGGGCTTATTTGGGCTCGGGCAGTTCGGAGGATCCGAACTGGGTTCGGATCAATGGAATTCGGAGGAACATTTGGGGTTCGGAGGATGGTGAGATCGGACGATCCAATCTTGGGATCGGACGGTCCGAACTCTCCCAGGATAGATGTCAAAAGAAATTCTACATGTGTATCGGACGTAATAGATCGGACGATCCGAAGAGAGATCGGACCGTCCAAACTTGCATGCATGTGACGTGGATATCATGCAAAGATCAGACCGTCCAAATCGGGGATCGGACCATCCGAACGTTGCCTATAAATAAGGGTCCGTGGGCTCTCATTTGAAATGCTAAGAAACCTCTCCTCGGCCCATGTTAGCTCGATTTTAAGAGCTTTTAGGTACTCTTATTTTAAAAGTTGGAGTAGGTAGTAGTTTTTACATAGCGGACAGTGTCCGCAGTAGTAGCCAGGCGGCGGAGCTCTGAAGAGGTGTCCAGGGGTCGTAGCTATGCTATGCCCAGGCTCTGAGGCATGCGACATCAGCGGGCTGACGACGGACGAAGGTATGACCCTGGTTCCCTTTAGTAAATAAGGAGTAGTCTATAGTTTAATTAAGACTTTTAGAGCCTAGTAGGTGATGTTTGGCATGTTAGATAATGCATGGTATTTATGCATTGTAGTACTGCATGGTAGCCTTGGACCTAGATGGGATCTTCTAGGATCTGCCTTAGTAAGGTACGGAAGTATTATTCGAGATATCCAGATTGAGTATGCATGTATTATGTGTTTGCATGGATTGTGATTGCATGTTTTTATATGTCTTTATATACAGCATGTCACGACTGTATGTTGCATACATGAACATATTGAGCCTTTACCTTAGAGGTATCCTGTAGTAGGGTGTTCACCCTACGAGTTTGTGGATGGTTGTATACGTAAGTCTTGTGTCAGGTGACCTTGATGGTTGGACACATGTACTAGTATCAGGTCACCATTATCCACTAGGTATATGAGCCACCTCCTGAGGCGACGGCGCATCGTGCTATATACCATGGGCCCTGTCTATGAGCTTATTTCTTGACCTGAGTGTCTTGATACCTAGTTCATTTGCATACATGCACATATAATATTGTATACTCAAGCTCTCATATTGAGCGTGTTAAGCTCACTTCCAGTTGTGTTCTATTGGCGGGATGCCCTATTCCATGGGGTAGTTGCAGGTATTTCTCCCGGGGACAGGGAGGTTAGGTGGTGACCAAGGCTGGATAGCAGGGTTGACCACTAGGTTCTGCTTACCTGGTATTATTTTATTTTAAGATTCCGCAGTTACTCTGATTAAGATTATTTACTGTTTAATTGCATGCTTAAGCTTTTGATTAGTAGGTGATCATGGTGCGGGTCACTACAGGTATTTTGAATGAAGATGTGTATGTAAGACAACCCAAGGGGTTCGAGGATCCACAACACCTAAATCATGTGTATAAGTTGAAAAAAGAATTGAATGGATTAAAGAAAGCACCTCTTGCTTGGTATGGAAGATTAACAGAGTACTTGCTCAATATTGGATTCAAAAGAGGTAAGGTAGATAAGACACTCTTTGTGCAAAACTCTCAAGGTAATATTCTCATTTGCCAAGTTTATGTAGATGACATAATCTTCTATCCTTCTTGTGAAAAACCTGTTGATGAATTTGTCAAGTGCATGTCTTCTACTTTTGAGATGAGTATGGTTTATAAATTGAATTATTTCTTGGGATTGCAAGTCAAAGAAATGCATGATGATATATTTTTGTGTCAAAGTAAGTATGCTAGAAATCTGGTGAAAAAGTTCTTGAATGACAATACTAAACAAATGCACAAACCTATGAGGTCTAGTGAAAAACTGTCTAGAGACGATGTTGCTGAGGATGTTGACAACACCCTCTACCGTAGCATAACTGGGAGCCTCTTGTATTTGAGTGATACTAGACCAGATATCATATTTAGTGTATGTTTATGTGCTAGATACCAGTCTAAACCAAAATTTACACACCTTAAAGCCGGAATTTTGAAATATGTAGATGGAACTTTGGATTTGGGTTTGTGGTACACTAAAAAAACCAACACTAATTTGGTAGGATTTAGTGATGCTGATTGGGCAGGAGATTTAGATGAGAGGAAGAGTACCACGGGGGGTTGTTTCTACTTGGGAAATAACTTAGTGTCATGGCTAGTAGAAAACAAAATTGTGTATCTCTTTTAACTGCTGAATCAGAATATGTAGCAGCTAAAAGTTGTTGCTCACAACTCTTGTGAATGAATCAAATGTTGGATTATTATGCCATAAAATTTGAAACTCTCATTGTGTACTGTGATAATTCAAGTGCTATTGACATTTCAATAAATCCAGTACAAGACTCTCGAACCAAACACATTGACATTATACATCACTTTATTCGAGATTTGGTCGAGAAAGACATGATCTGCATTGAGTTTATTGGAACTAATAATAAATTAGCTGATATATTAACTAAAGGTTTGGATTTTGAGAGATTTTCCAATTTGAAGAAGTCACTCAGCATGTGTGCACTGTAAACAGACATAGATGTTGTCTCGAGTGTTGCCAACACCTGAGACAACACCGAATATGCATGAGCATTTTTAGGATCTTTAGACATTCTACATTCATGCATTCATACTGTTTTGTGAAGCGTTAATACTTTGTAACCATCGACCAGTCTACACTCAGGGTTATATGAAAAATTGTTTTCAGCCTAATAGTTGTTAATTTAAATAGAGCTCTAACTAAATCACTAAGTAGTTGAGGGATGGTTGTGTATTCCATGATCTTGTCCCATGTGAACAGTGATTTTTCAAATTCAGAAGCTCAACTTGATGAATGTATCAATGACAATCATATTGATCATCAAGATATAATGGAAATAAGAATAAAATGGAAAAAGCTACCTAAAGGAGTCCTTTGAAGACCATTCCTTTAGTTTGCAGACTACCACTTCTGTTGCATTTATTCTATGTGGTTGTCTATTCATTAAAAATTTCTGAAAATCTTGACTATTGCTGCAATATGTTTCTAACATTGTCGATAACACTTCATTTGTCAAATTCGTCTTGCATGTGCTTGCATTTTATTTTATTTTTACACTCTGTTTTAGACATATAACGGACATGAATATTTTTTTTGTTGTGAATATATATCACTGAAAGGTTTGAAGTTCGAAAAAACAAAAAATTTTAGTGATTTGCCCTATCCACTAACTTTATGAATTTGGAGGGATTAATTTTGTTCCATTGGAGTTATAACTCGATGAGGAGTTTAATTATGGATATTTGGTGAATTAATTTGGCCTGATTTATTACCATATTTCAGAAATTTTGTTGCCAAATTAATTTGAAATTTTCTTTTACCATTGAAAATTTTTACCGTTGGGGAGCAATAACTTCGGCTGATAGTTTAGGGAGAGAAAGTGTTTAGGATTGGTATTTAATTGTGATCAAATTCTTCGAATTTTTCATCGTTTCCTTAATTGATCTCCTTCACTCTCTTCTGAAATTTTTTTTCTCAGTCCACATACTTCTGCCCTAACTATCCTCTGTTTCTTACTTTCAAAAATTCAATGGCAGTGAAATACTTTGACGCTCATGATATACGCATAGAGATGGGTTATAATAAAGATGTTTAGCACGATGACCCAACACCTTCCTCACCACACCCAAAAGTTGAGAGTGCTTTGAATCTAGGGCTTGAACAGCCTTTGCCTTTGAACACTATTTCTCCATGAGATCCTGGGAACGCACTAGACGTTGAGAATTTCCCCGATATATCCTTACTGAAGAAGGAATTTCCACCCAAGCCAATGACTCTTCGTTCCAAAATACAAGCTGGATACAATCCAGACTTCACGCCCTCAAAAAGATTCAAAGGAAAAGTCCATTCATCTCGTCCCTCTCTTGTGGAGACGGAATATTTGTCTGGGGATGACTCCGCTGCTGGAGATTATGAATTTGTAGCTCGGGCAAAGGGACCAAAACCCTCAGGTGACCCTGTGGAGACCAATTAAGACAGTAACTAACTGATGATGATGATTCTGCTGATAGCCCCTCTGTGGCTATTCCTAATCTAGAACCGAGTACTGCTGCACCATCCCTTGTATTATCTGATGATGAGGATACGTCTATTCCCAAATTTTTGGCTGATTTGAAGCAAACAAAAGCTCAAACATCTGCTGCTTCTCCTCCTGTATCTGAAGATGAACCTGATGAGGAGATGATTCAAGCGTTTGCTGATAACCGGCCACAAGATTCAGATAGCTCTTCCTCTGACTCAAGTGACTCCAGTGAAGCTGCTGATGATGAAGAAGAATCTGAGGAATCTGCCTCTGAGGCAGATGTTGACTCACATGTTGCTGACATCCATGACAATACCCTCGATGAGGAATACTTGGTCAGTCAGTCCTACCCTTCTTCTTTTTACACTGAGAGTGCTGCAAACGATTGACAATACTATACCAATCCTGAATTCTTTGAAGAGCATAACATTGATCTGGAATCATATGGTGCTCAGAATTTGGTACAGTTTTTCCAACTCCGGAACATGTTAGCTACTGTTACTTCTGATATTCCATTTTGCAGGAAGCTTTTCTTAGAATTTTCTTGTAATTTACTGCTGCTGTGAAGGACCCCCAATTTGTTAAGTATGGGAAGGTTTATGTGATGGGACAAATATTTGATTTTATCCCTGTAGTGAACAATGGATTTTTCCGTTCCCCAAATGTGGATGATGTTGTTCAACCCTCTCTGAATGAGATGACATTTGTCATCACTGGTGGTCGTGTAACCAGTTTTCCTGCTCATCCATAGAAATTGTCTGCGGCAAAACTCACTTATCTATATTCAGTTCTTCACAAGACTGCCGTGAAGACTTGGACACCATCCACCAACTCCACAAGTGTGACCAAACATCAAGCTTCGGTGTTATATGCTATTGGAACTGGGGCAACCTTTAATTTTGGCAGAATTGTGTTTGACACTGTCCTGGCCTATGCAAATTGTGGCCAAGTCACTTACAAGCTCCCTTATCCATATTTGATATACGCAATGCTGGTGTCACAAGGGGGGTTTGAAAAAGATGATGATGAGGTCCTTAATGATGATGTGGAAATATTGAAGCTTGCTTTTGCTCTTCTTAGAGGAAATAGAAAATTGGATTTACCTTGGACAGATTCAGATGTTGTGCCATATGTTGGCAACACTAAACCTGTCAGTGCAATTTCAATTCCACCAACTTCTAATCTCCAACTGGACTCGGTCACTATCCAAGCCCAGATGCTGCATGCTGAGCAAAAGATCAACCAGGCCAAGGCAGACATTTCTTACTATGAAGCACTGTTGATTCAATACAAAAGTCTACTTGGTGTTGGAACCTCTTCTGGACAAAAAAAGGAGATGATATTGAAGAAGAAGTTACTTCTGAAGAACATGATGGCTCATCTGAAAGCAATCAGTTTTAGTTTGTTTGGTGGTTTAGTTTTTGGTTTTTCGTTCTCTTGAACTAACTTTATTTTTGATTTTGTTTTTGCTCTGGTTTGTTTAATGATTATAACTCTCTTCTAATCAATGATGATGTGTGTTTAGTTGATTATAACTCTCTGATTTGTTCCAAGTTTTTACTGGACTTAAGTGTTGTAAGGAGATGTTGGTGACATCCTCGACAACACCTAGGCTTATACTAAGGGAAATAATGTATTCTCGAATTCAGGGGGAGAATTGACATTCAGGGGGAGTTGTGATATGTGCTGAATTGGTTAAATGTGTTTTGTCCAGAAAGGCAAAAAAAGAGAGATTGAAAGGAATATTTATTTCCTAAAATATTTTCAAGTTTAAAAGATTTGTTTAAGTTTTTTACCTTTATTGGACTTGAAATTTTTAAATTGATTGAGATATCTTTAAATAGTAAATATTTTATACTCAATTGATTTATTTACTTGATTAATTGATATAAGATATTATATATTTATCATAATATATTTTTATCTCTTAACTTATCAATGTTTCCTTATCTTGGCAGATTCAAGTTTGAATTAAGGAAACAAGATCAAGCCTATTGGAGATAAGTTTTACTCGCTTAAAAAGGAGAAGAGGCGTAGAGATTGTAGAGCGTGAGAAGGGATTTTTCAAGAGAGCTTAAGCTTACAATTGAGAAAATTTCTGAATCATATTGAAAGCTCGTTTCTACAGCCGTTGGTACTAGTTTACTTGATTGCCTTAAAGATTTAAGAGCATTGAAGATTGGTCAAAGGGTCGTGTTGCTCTCATATTTTGGCATCAATGATCAACTCCATTTATTGAGTTTTCTTATTCTACTTTAAGTAGACATTTAAGGAGTTGTTTTGTTTGTTTTAATTATTTTATTTTATCACATGTTTTGAGAAAATTGAATTTTGATTCATTCACTAGTATAAGGATTTTTGTAAGACGATTTACAAATTTTTGAGTGAAACTTTTTGCCATAATGCATTGCACGAGTACTTTGTACTTGTGCTTAATTATTCTTGAGTATTTTATTATTTTTTCGTTTTTTTATTCTTTTAATATTTTCGTTGCATGTTATGTCAGATTTGCCAACATCTAGTGACAACAGCTGAATATGATATTTATCATACCCAATATTCCTAACAGAAGGGATAAATATTAAACCAAAGATAATTTATTCAAATCATAGAGATTGATTTAGATTAAGACCGAGTCAACCTAATGTAATACATTTAATTAAATTCTCAAACTGTCAAGCCAAATATTAATTTGAAAAAAATATTTAAATTAATTAACTATTTATTGTTGAAGATAAATAATTAAATTTCTAAAAAAATAATTCTTTATTTATTTTATTAACAAAAATAAATAATTAAAAAAATATTAATTAAATAATTTAATTAATTAATTTGTTATCGGAAAAAAATTTTAAAAAATAAAATAAAATATATACTAACGTAATTTAAAAAGAGAGAGACCACGTTGGAATAGAATTGAAGTCATGATTGTGGGTGAGGAATTAATTAATTATTTAGTACATATATATATATATATAATTGGTTACTAATTATTTAATTTCGAAAAAAATGATTATTTAATTAATTATTTAAGTAATGAATTATACGAAAAGAAAATAGTAACAATAATTTGAGTTCATTAGTTAACTAATTAAGGATTCTAAAAAAATTTTTTAATTAATTATTATTAAAAAAATAAATAATTTTAACTAATTAATTATTTTGGAAAAAAAAATTAATCATCAAGGAACGCATTAAAGTAGCCCATGATCGACAAAAGAGTTGGGCCGACACGAAGAGACGACCCATATATTTTAAAGTTGACAAAAAACATATTTAAAGTTGTCACCCATGAGAGGATTCTCAAGATTTGACAAGAATGACAAGTTGAGTCCGAGATACGTTGGCCTCTTTGAAATTCTAGACTAGACAAGGTTGGTACACTTGCATACCGACTAGATTTACCCCAAATCTCTCAAGAGTTCATAATGTTTTCCACGTGTCACAAAGAAAATATGATCCAAATTCACTCCACGTTCTGGAGGCAGAACGGTTGGTAGGCGATTGAGAACCTAAGGGAAAATCTGGCATACGAGGAGGAAGTCTCAATCCGAATTATGGACACCAAAGAGCAAGTGCTAAGGCGAAGAACTATTCCTCACGACAGGGTCCAATGGTCAAACCATAATGCTCGAGAAGCCACGTGGGAGCTAGAGGAGAAGATGCGGCAGCATTACCCATACCTCTTTGTGGATTTCATGGGGCCAAGTTTCGAGGACGAAACTTCTTATAAAGAGGGTAGGATGTGAGACTCATGCCCTCAAGCCCAAGTACCACCCGGCTCAAATCCCTACTTGGTATTTAAAACTCAATCCTTCCAGCACTCTGGGGGGTTTCAGCATTAAAAATATAATCTATCTCTAAAAATGGCTCTCTCTCTCTCTCTCTTTCTCCCAAAGGAATGTGAAAACTCTCTCTTTCCTCTCTCTACGAAGAACATGAACGTGAAATGACATCTGGAAAGATTCAAGCCCTTTTGCAGTCAACCTTAAATTCAACACTAGGGAAAGATGGTAAGTAGAAAGTGTTCAATTGTTTGGGGACAGTTTTCTACAATTATTTTGTTTGAGTTGATATTGCCTATGACCTTGTATAGTAGGGTTAAACTAGATACCTATGATCCAATCTGGGGAGTTAAGCTAGATACCTATGATCCTATCTGGGGAGTTAAGCCAGATATCTATAATCCAGTCTAGGGATTTAAGCAAGATACATATGATCCAGTCTGGAGAGTTTAGCCAGACATTATGATCTATTCTGGAGAGTTAAGCCAGAAATGCATGATCTAATCTGGGGAGATGAGCCAGATATTTGATCTATATCATCGTTTATTTTAGGCTTAGTATTCTTTTAGAAATAACCTTAAACTGTAAATTCTGATAACACTGTCGATGCCCATGCCGTACCACTCGGGGCGTGACATGCACTTTATCTGAAAAAATCCTTTCAAAATTACATTGAAGATAGTTATATAATTTCAAGTGTATGTGCAATTCAGTATGTAACCCTCTCCTATTTTTTCACTATGTCCGTGTAAATGTTTCTTGTAAATATTGTTTAGAAATGAGTTTAATTGTAAACAAATAAAGTTCTCGCAACCAAATATAAAAAAAATAGTTAAGTAATTTTATTTTATTTTTATTTCAAGATTTTACCAAATTTTGTTTTGAAATAGAAACAATTGATGTATAGTAACTATTTTAACAACGAAATGGAGGTAGGAAATATAACAATATATGATGTTATCACTACAAAAAAACACGGAGGTTTGCCACGGTTTTAGCGTCACAAAAAGCGTTGCAAAATTGAATTTGCAACGCTTTTGCGACGGTTTATTCTAGCGTTGCAAAACGTACCGTCACAATTTTATTGCAACGGTTAAAAAATCGTAGCAATGTTTGCTACGGTTTTTTAACTACCGTGACAATATTTTGCAACGGTTGTAAAATAAAGCGTTGCAAATATTTGTGACGGTTAAAAGTAAACCGTTACAAAATTTGCAACGGTTTAAATTGTAGCGTAACAATATTTTGCAACGGTTTAAAGTAACCGTAGCAAACTTTGACACGGTTTTTAACAACCGTTGCAAAAATAAATAACTGTATAAAAAAAAATTTATATATTTAATTATTAATGATATTATTAATTACTAACTAAAATATACTAATTAATCTAAACAAATTTATACATAAAATTTAATTACTCCAAAATATATTAGACAAAAGCGCGCACCAATCATCCAAATGTCTAATCCAAAAGAAAAAACCACTTTACACATAATCTAATATCTCAAAACAAACAGCAATCTAATGATAGAAAAGCTGCGACCAATCTGACGCCTGCTGCGTCTCATCGTTGTCACCCCCGTCTGCGTCTCCCCCGTCTGCGTCGCTCCCATCTGCATCATCATCCCCATCGTCGTCATTGTCGTCGTCTCCGCCATCGCGGTCAGTCTGAGAAGGCTCCTGAATATGCAATGAATAAGATGAATAGGACGACTGATCAGCAGAACGTGTATCCTTTGCAGTTTTTTTCTTCTTCTTACTGGCCGCAGCAAAGATCTTACGCAAGAGCTCCTCCATCTTAGACAAGCGTGTCCGATACTGCTGGCACTCCTGTCGAAGCCCTTGCGTCTCCGCACTCGCAGCTTCTGCCTTAGCTACGGCAGCCTGTATCGCCTCATTCTGTGCGGCAATCGACGACTTCATTTGGCTAGAGCCACGAGAACGAGGTGTCATCTCATCCTGGTATATGGTATGTGCGATGGAACCGATACCATGTACCCGTCGATGATTAACACCACCGACGACATCGAAATATATCGCATTCACCTGCTCAGCGGTGGGAGAGTGTTGGGCATCTCCAGTATGCCTCAGTGGAAACTGCTCGTCGATACGACGCTCCAACTCTTCCTGTTTTACCAAATGATAAATTTATATGTATGAATATGCATCCAAATTTAACATTTTGTAAAATATAAATCATAATTGAATATATATATATATATATATATATATATATATATATATGCGTATGCTGATCTGCTGGGACTTTCCATCGGCAAAGGTCCCGTCCGCCCGCTTGTGCGTCTTGAGATGTAGCTCATAACTGTTTGGATCTCTGTTAAGCTCTTCACGCTGCATTGAACGTACATACATAGATAATTTTAAGTGACAAATAATTAATATGATAATAATAATTATTATATAATACTTTCTTATATTATGTAATCAAATATTTCTTACCATACTCGCAGCATGTACGGCAAAGGGTCTTGAGCCCGCGATGTGCCTGGTCAAACCAGTCCCTGGACCAGCAGGCTCGCTACGCCTGTTCTTTCCGTACGCCTCCGCCATCTTCTGCCAACTTTCTTTCTCCCAATGTGCAAGATATGTCGCCCATATCGCTTGATCTATCGTAGGAGGCAACCTGCCATACTTCCTCCAACGATGTAAGGTTTGACGGTATGTGTCAGCACACTGTTGTTTCCAAATTTTTCTAATTTCGTCTTCATGTTGCGGAAGCCACCTATAATTGGCCTGTTAATAAAAATAAGTTAATTTAACCAAATTGCATTTTAGATCAATAATAAAGAATATAAATAATGTAACCAACTTTGATTATTACAAAAATAACGTACCACAAATAGATCCCAATAGTAGTCACGCTGAGTCTTAGTCAAATATCTCCAGGAGTAGGCTCCCAAAAAAATTTGTTCTTTAAACTTTTTTTTGATGAAAGAAGCCACGCCGTTCTTCGGTGGAAGAAAACTGCCAAAAAAATTCAAAAACATTTATGAAATCTTAAAATATATTAATCGAATAACTGCTAGAAATCATTTGACTAGTAACTTACCCTCCAAACTCAGGCCAAATAAGTATGCGATGATCTGGCTGGAGGGAAGGATTACTCACTGAACCACAAGCACCATTGGGATCCATCTTACTTGACTAAATATAAATAAAATTCTTTTATATATTAATAAAAAGAATTAATGTAATTAAATAATTGTAAGTAAGGCAAATAATTAATTAAAATGTATATAGATAAATTTAATACACTATGTAACTATTAAATTTAAGTAATTATCACAACTAACTTACTTTTAACATCCAATAATGATAGTACAATAAAACTAATATACTATCAATTTATTCAAATTATGCAAAGCATAAATTACTTAATTTCAAAATACGGCTTATTTACTGTCACATAATCACAAGTTAAATAATTCTACTCATAAATTATATAGTTTGATCATAAATCTTTAAATATTAATATTTCTTTATAATAATTTATTAATCCTAAAATATTAACATTGTAATTACGTCTACTTAATAAATCCATAAACAACTATGATTTTTAATTTTTTAACATACTTTAAACAAAATTATTAATCATATTATATATCTAAACATTTATATTTTATATAAAATTTGTAATCAAATATCACAATTAATATAACATAAAAATAATTTAAATAATCCTTAAACATTGTTTATAATATTATTACCCTACCAAATAACCAAATATTTTATAAAATTTGTAATCAAATATCACAATTAATATAACCTAAAAATAATTTAAATAATCCTTAAACATTCTTTATAATATTATTACTCTACCAAATAACCAAATTTAATATCATTTATAAACAATATTATTTGTGAACTTGTATTTATATTTATAACCAACAAAAATATAAACAATACCAGCGGCGACCGGCGACGGACGGCGGCGGACGGCGGCGGACGGCGGCGACAAGCGAAAGACGGCGGCGACAAGCGGAGACAGCGGCGGACGGTCGGATCTCGTATAACAACCAATAAATCCATCAATTTTTGAACTAAACATGAAATTAACAAATCAGAGATATTTTCGAAGTATATAATCTTACCAACGATGTAGGGTTCGGCGGCGGCGGCAGTTCGACGGGTTTAAGGCAGCGGCGGCGGCGCTATGTTCGAAAAAATTGTAGGAAAACCACGAGATTTGGTATGATATTGCAGCTTACATCGTGTAGACTTCAGGTCTAGGTTTAAATTGGAGTTTTTCGCGGCGAAAAACACGACCGGATTACTTACGTGCGGCGGC
Source organism: Henckelia pumila (assembly GCF_033568475.1). Lineage (NCBI taxonomy): Eukaryota > Viridiplantae > Streptophyta > Magnoliopsida > Lamiales > Gesneriaceae > Henckelia > Henckelia pumila. Next base: position 82,951,504 of record NC_133121.1, read on the forward strand.
TAGGGTTTGTCTGGAATGGGAGAGATCGGGTGAGGAAGAAGAAGAGATTAGGTGGAGGGTCATATATTAATATTTACCACGGTTAAACAAAACCGTAGCAAATTTGCCACGGTTAAAATAAAACCGTGACAAATGTTGTCACGGTTAATTTTAACCGTGGCAATATTTGTCACGGTTTTCTTCAACCGTGGCAAATTCATTCCATGTTTTAATTTAATCAATCAAAATTTTATATAAATCATAGCTTCAAATTTTTGTAAAATCGCCATAAATAATATGCATGTATAATGGAACAGAAAAAATTTAAAGGTAATAAATTGTTAAATATATTTATAAATTAAAATTGCCACGGTTAAAATAAAACCGTGACAAATGTTGTCACGGTTAATGTTAACCGTGGCAATATTTGTCACGGTTTTATTCAACCGTGGCAAATTCATTCCATGTTTTAATTTAATCAATCAAAATTTTATATAAATCATAGCTTCAAATTTTTGTAAAATCGCCATAAATAATATGCATGTATAATGGAACAGAAAAAATTTAAAGGTAATAAATTGTTAAATATATTTATAAATTAAAAGTGCCACGGTTAAAATAAAACCGTGACAAATGTTGTCACGGTTAATGTTAACCGTGGCAATATTTGTCACGGTTTTATTCAACCGTGGCAAATTCATTCCATGTTTTAATTTAATCAATCAAAATTTTATATAAATCATAGCTTCAAATTTTTGTAAAATCGCCATAAATAATATGCATGTATAATGGAACAGAAAAAATTTAAAGGTAATAAATTGTTAAATATATTTATAAATTAAAAGTGCCACGGTTAAAATAAAACCGTGACAAATTTTGTCACGGTTAAAAATAAACCGTGGCAAACAGTGTCACGGTTTTATTCAACCGTGGCAAATGTATATTATGTTTTAATTTAATCATTCATAATTTTGTATAAATAATAGCTTGAAATTTTTGTATAATCGACACTACTAATATGCATCTCTAATGAAAACCGAGAAAAATTAAAGGCATTAAATTGTGATATTTATTAATAAATTAAATTGACAGATGCAATAAACTGTGATATTAACCGTGGCAATTATGTTTTGTTAATTTTTTTCTATATAATGTATTATTTATTCTGCAAACTTTATAAATAAAATTCGATACAGTACAATAAAAAAAACCTTGTTATATGATAAATTATTTCATTATTGATACAAAGCATATATTTACACTGGACTACATGTTAAACGTTAGATCGATACTACTCACTATCTTCAGATTGATTGATTGTTTCTTCATCTGTGGATGCTTGAACATTGTCTGTATCGCTATTTTGAGTTCCAGTGTCGATGTCGTTATCGTACATTACGGTGACGTCAACAAGACTTTGTGTGTTTAGCAGTAGTTGTGTCTCCAATCCATGACTTTGACTCTCGTGGTTTTGAAATGCCTCGTTTGCAATACCGCCGCCATGGTCCATGTCACCTCTGATTTGAGGAACGTAATCGCGTTTTCTCATTCCACTGACGTAGACCCAATCGGATACTGTTTTCTTTGTTGAAGGGTAAGTTAAGTACACAACTTGCGAAGCTTGTGTACAAAAAACAAAAGGATCATAATAGCGTAACCTTCTCTTCCGATTGATTTCCACTATTTTATACTTCGGATGAACTCTCGTACCCAATCTGGGATGCGTATCAAACCATGTGCATCTGAAAAGTATAGTCTTATTTGGTGAATCTCTAGAGTATTTTACCTCTAGTATCTCATCTATGATGCCATAATAGTCCGTCGACGTCCCATCACCAGCAAAACCTTTGACATGGACCCCTGAATTATCTGTTGCTTTGTGAGTAGAATCTTCTTTCGTATGAAAGTTGAAACCATTAATAGCATAACCCCGAAGACACTTGACTTTGGAGAGGGGCCCGATAGCAAGTTGTTTTACATCTGGTGAAATGTTACAATCTTGATTTTCAAATGTCTGCATGTTAATTTCATTTTGTTGAAACATTCAATGTCAATGAAATAAAAATGACAATAATTTATACACTAAGTAGAATAAATGGGTTTGACTAACATAATTTTTGAACCACGGGAAAAAATTTTGCTGTAATTGTGCATCGACGTCAGTGTTACTAATTCCTGGGACACTTAATCTCAAGTGGTTCTCGTACATTCTGCATCGAAAGAAAGTAAAAAAATAATAAATAAATATTCATGAGATATTATATGAGACACACAATAATGTTATCGCATTACGGTACTTACTGGACAAATGACCTCGTCTCGGCACAATTTAACAGCATATATGTTGCAAGAGAATGATATTCATTGTCCTGAAGATTTCTAGACTTGGATGCACCAATAGACCTGCCCACAACTTTGAACACCGATATAGTATCTGTCACTCCCTCATTCACAACTGATGTCCTGTTTCTCATTGTCATCATCTCCCTAGTTTTGATTGACTCACTGAAATAATGCTGACAAAATATGGATGCTTCTTTGACCAGATAAGCATTGCAAATCGATCCTTCTACGCGTGCTTTATTCCGAACAGTTTTCTTCAAAGTACTTAAATATCTCTCGAATGGATACATCCATCTATCTTGCACTGGCCCACAAACAAGGGCTTTGTACGGGAGATGTATGCATAGATGTTCCATAGAGTCGAAGAAACTTGGTGGAAATATTTTTTCCAATTTGCACATAATCACTGGTATTTGCTCATTCAATCTTAGAACATCACTTACTTTTATATTACGTGCAGTTAAATCCGAGAAGAATAAACTAAGTTCTGTCAAAACCTCCCACACTTCTTTTGGTAACAGTTCCTTAAAGACGACAGGTATAAGTCGTTGCATGAACACATGACAATCATGACTTTTCAAACCAAACACGCGTAACTTGTTCATGTCGACGCACCGGGACAGTTTGGACACGTAACCATCTGAGAATCGAACATCTTTCAGCCATCTACAGATGGCACGTCTTTCTTCTTTTTCGAGGGAATATATCGTCTTTGGATATCTGCCGCTGCCAATATCAAAATGCAACTCTGGTCTTATAGACATTTCAACAAGGTCTGCCCTAGATTTTGCGTTATCTTTTGTTTTTCCAGGCACATTCATTAAAGTATTGACTATGTTATCAAACACGTTTTTCTCGATGTGCATCACATCCAAAGTATGTCTGACCATGTTCGAACTCCAGTAAGGCAACTCCCAAAAAATACTTCTCTTCCTCCACCCGCTTGCTGACATTTTGTATAACTCTTTGTTATGCTCTTCAGCGTCCACTTCGTACGATGGTAAAAAACCGTACGAGTCCAACTCGTCGAGTAATTCATGTCCGGATCTCATAGGTCTGGCAGTGTGCGACACAGTTTGACCTCTTCTGAAAAGATTTCTACTCCGACGCAATGGATGATTCACGGGAAGAAACTTTCTATGATTGTCAAACCAACTTGTTTTCCTGCTATGTGTTAGTGTGAACGCCTCCGAGTCTGACATACAATGTGGACATGCTTGTTTACCAGCGGTGCTCCAACCAGATAACATTGCGTAAGCTGGAAAATCACTAATAGTCCACATCAGAGCTGCTCTCAAAGTGAAGTTTGTACGAGAATGAATGTCATACGTAATAGCACCATCGTGCCAGAGTGACTGAAGTTCTGTGACTAGTGGTTGTAGAAATACATCGAGTTTGTCTTTTGGATTCTTTGGGCCAGGAGCAAGCACAGTCAGAAACATATACTCGTCTTTCATGCACATCCAAGGAGGCAAATTATATGGAGTCAAAATCACAGGCCAAGACGAATATTGCTGACCTGACTGACCAAAAGGTTGGAAACCATCAGCAGAAAGTGCTAGTCTCACATTCCTTATCTCGGAGGCAAAGGTAGGGTGTGTGTCTGTGAAGTTGCGCCAAGCAGGTGAATCCGAAGGGTGAGTCATCGTTTCTCCGTCATACACATGCTCGTGGTGCCATCGCATGTGTGACGCCGTTGCTTCTGAGGCATACAATCTTTGGAGACGAGGCGTAAGGGGGAAGTAATACATATGCTTGTATGCGATTTGCTTCATATTCTTCCTAAATCCACGAGATCGACTTTGTTTGTAGCGTGGATGCTCACAGAATCTGCATGTCGTCAACTCGCTGTCTATGCCCCAATATATCATGCAATTGTTGTTGCAAAAATCAATTTTTTCGACCGGCAAACCCATATCCTTGACTAATCTCTTGGTTGCATTGAAGTTCTTTGGAAAATTGTGATCGGCAGGACATAACTCTGTCATTAATTGGCACATGTCATTGTAATTCCTTTCAGACATGCTATGCTCATATTTCATCTTCAACAACCTTGCAAGAACAGACAACAAGTTATGTCCATGTGGATTTCCTTCCCAAATCTCCTTCTCCGTCGATTTTATCATATCATATAAAGCTCTAGCAATCATGTTAGGATCCTCCTCGGTGACATTGATGTGGGGATCTTCGATAACATTGGCATTAGGATCCTCGTTCACTGTCGCCTCATTAGTTACATTTGGGTAATCATAATAAGATTGTTCGCCTTCATATTGGTATTCACTCTCAAAATATGAGTTTGGATTCCGTAAATTTGCAAAATTGGGTGGCATATCATCCGTGCTCGTACGCCGACTACTTCGAGATGAGGATGGTGCATCCATATTAACTCCTTCAAACGATGGACGGATGTAATTTTCCCCATGAAAGTACCAATTGTAATAGTTAGGAACAAAGCCATACCTGCACAAGTGGAACTTGACCGTATTCTCATCCCAATAAGATAGATTCTGACATTTCTTATGGTTACATGGACATCTTATAGTTCCGTCAGGTAAACATGTCGGATTACTCTTCGCAAAAGCAACAAATACCTCGATCTCATTAATGTATTCGTCATTCAATGATCCATTAACATATCGCCGATCCATCCAACTTCGATCATAAGCCATGCAGTCCTACAGTAAATTAAATATAACAATTGAATGTTTGTATTATAATAAGGTACCAGAGACTATTTTATATAATAACATTATATAGTATATATATAATGTATATAGAAAAAATACTATATAGTATAATTATAATATAATCACGCCACGTTATTGTAAATCTGTGACAAAGACTTCTTTAATACAATAACATTATATTAAATAATAAAATGTCTAGATATTTAAATAATATAAATGACACCACGTTATTATAATTAGATGTTATAAATTTATTTTATATAATAAAATAAAATTATATATTAAATATATAGTTTAAAAATTGAGTAAATACTAAAATTATATAAATAGATGTTAGAAACTCCTTTAAAATAAGAGAAATTTTTTAAAATTACCTTCTAAAAATACCAATAATCAAATATTACCCTAATGTAATTTAATTTTAAAACTAACCTTAACTTCCAAATATATTCTTTTAACAATTAATAGATTAAACATACAAACATATTATATTGAACTAATATGATAATATGATTATCAAACTACTACATACATATTTTATTAAATAATTGGTCTATTGCACTTGTGTTTAATTTAACTGCATTTGTTTTTATATTCAAATTTATTTTTTATTTTATTTATATTTATAATATAACTTTTAAATAATTATAAAGTGTTAGTCAGTCATAATTGTAATAGTTATTGTTATTATTATCTGATCCATAAATACAAATTCATGACTTAAAAATTCATCACAAATAAGTATAATCCTTATGTGTTGTTAGTATTGTCATTAATAATATTATTAGTTTCTCTTTTCAAATTTTGTTTTTAACTTTATTTATTATTATTTTCAGTTAAATATTTTTCAGATTATATATTTAAGTTTAATATTCATTTTGTGATTAATATTATCAATCTCAAATTATTCTTGATCATTTAATTAGTATTATATTTATTACGATTATTATAATTATTAATATAATTTATACGTTTATAATTAATATAATGTTTTTAATACATACTAATTATTATTAATATTTTAATTTATTATCATTCATAATATTATTATTATTATTATTATCATGAAAAATTTATTATTTATCAAGAATAAATAATTTTATTATTCGATTTATAATTAATATTATCAATAATATATCTTTTTTAACTAATTATAATTATAATTATTATTAATATTTAAATTTATTATTATTCTTATTAATATATTGTTATTATCACAACGAATAATGAATATATAATGAAATAAATTTATTTTAATTTTTTGAAAAGCAATTTTTTTTTTATGTTGTAATATTTTATTGAGATAATGGAATGAATAAGGAAAGAGCATTTTTGGATTATTAAACTATAAAAGGTTATATTTTATATAATCTTTAATAATGAAGGCTATTTTTAAAAATACAATATTAATGTGGTCTAAAAATAAGTCAATTCTCTTAAAATAATAACATGATTATAAATAAAAATTTACAAATAAAAATGTGTGAAAATAAGCTAAATATATATACAATAAATTAAAAAGTACGTAATAGAACACAATATATACACAAAATCACAATAATATAATCATATGACATTTAAATAATAATAGTATCCAAATTCACGTTTCTATATTTTTGGGTGCATTTACAAAAAATAAAATATAATCATATCACGTACCGTATTTTTTAGCTACCATACATATGCTGAAGCAGAAAATCCCAAAACAACCTTAGATTTATAGTTATTTCAAAAGTATAAAATATATATTAGTTGAATGCGTAGCATCGGGGTCGGGGTATTTGTAGTAGAATTTTTTGTCACGGTTTTTAAAAAACCGTTGCAATATAAAGCTTACGCGTAAAACAATTAATGCAGATGCAGACGCGTATGCAGACGCGTACAATGCGTGTTGACGCGTGCAGTATATATTGCTACGGTTTTAATATAAACCGTTGCAAAATTTGGCACGGTTTATTGAAAGCGTTGCAATTGTAAATTTGCAACGCTTTTTTAAAAACCGTGGCAAAATTTGCAACGTTTTAATTAAAACCGTGGCTTTATTTTTCACACGGTTCTTATAACCGTTGCTATTTGTAACGCTTTTTTAAATCGTGACAAAGTTTGCAACGATATTTACAACCGTGACATTTTGTAACGCTTTAGAAAGCCGTAGCAAAACTTTTAACGATTTATCAAAAACCGTGGCAAATTTCCGTGTAGTTTTTGTAGTGTATATTTATATTAATATATTTACATCAATTCTTTCATCACAAAAATTCAATACAAAATTTTATTTTGTCAAATTATCGTGATACATTGGATACAAAATCATATATATATAACTGATGTAAACATCGATGTATCAGAAGAAAGTCACGTCACACATATACATACATACCGCTATTTACAAGAGAGGAGCAATTCCTAAACTCAACGAGAATCTTAACATCCTCGGTCCCGCCACATACATTTGGTAGTAACTTTCCAAGCTTGTATATGTCATATTTAAGTGCATTTTCCCAAGGCAAAATGTTCAGTTGCGTTTCTGAAAATAGTTTTGTTCCTCAAGTTTCTCGACCAGAGCTGCCTTATCTGGTCCAGTACGCGAGTCAAAAATGAAAACAGATTTATCTCCAAGGCTGTCCTGTGAAAGAACAACACACATTTGTTTTTAGATATTCGTTGAATCTAGTAGTTGTATAGCGGAAACAGCCCACTCTATGTACCTTGATTGGTTGAGGGAACTTTCTCCCAAGAAAATACCACAAAGAGTGCCATCCAAAATGCTCAATTTTGTGCCATCGTCCATCAAACCACTCTGAAGTTAAATGTCAGTTTTTCATTGAAAGTGATATAAAAACGTCGTTGGAAACCAAAACTAAAAAAACATCATGACTCAGGTGCTCCCATTTGATCATACAAGATAACAATGACAAACCATGAAATAAACATCATCTTTACCTACACGTAAGCAACAAAACCTATTTTGTTTCTTATGTTGTACAACGATCGAAATGTGATGCATGAGGTATTGAACGATTTTATGTATATTTTTGTTGTTTAGAGAAGTAAGACCATAAACATCAAATCAACTCCTTTCATGTTTAGTAATTCATGTTAATTAAGATGAATGTCAAGTTCAATCAATAATGTGGTCATTTGAAATATATTTTAATTTATATAATTAATGTGTAAATAACTAAGTTATGGATTCAAGATTTCTTTATATTTCATTATTAACAATAAAATTGTAATCAAAATCCATGGATTTGAAATTCTCTCATCCAAGCGCAACCTAAAAGATTTGAGATTTACGGTTATCATCAATTATAACTACTAAAGCTGTTACAAGTATTTGATCTTACATATTTCTTAGGATCGATGGAGTGTGGTTGGGGGGGGGGGGGGAGGGGGTGGGTTGAAAACACAATTAAAAATATTTCAAAGATTTTTCGAAGCTTTGAAGGAAGTCTTGCTAGGGTTAGCTATCAAGACTAGTTTCTTTAACCTCAAAAATATTTTGGACTACTAAGGTAGTGCGGATAAACAGTCCAACTATTTTTATGATTCCTTTATACTCAAAATAGACGCTAATAATAAGATAAAAGAGCAGTTGAAGTAAATAAGACATGATATATGGAAGTTCGAAGCAAATTGCTTCCACGCCTCCCATTCTTTCACTTAGGAAGGAAATTTACTAGAAGACTTTAGTTTATACAAATCACTTATCCCACGCCTAGACTGGAACTCCTAGTTCACTACACAATACAACAAGAAACAAAACAGTAGTGGTTGAATGAATCATAAGATTCAAACTAGTGATCAACTCCTCTTCAACAGTCTGTGATGACCAATTGGGAGTGGAATCTTCGCCCTTTGTGATCCTTGAATGATTGGATATGTAATTGATACTAGTGGGAAATATGAGAATATAGAATAAATCTTGCAAAGTTCTTACATAATATTTGATTAGCTTGTAGATCGTTGTGCGAGATTCTTGTAGTTGTCTCTTTTTCGTATCCTCTGTTTATAATCATTCTTGAGCAAAGTTTGACTGATGTCTTCATTAAAAGCTTGTCTCAAACCTCATTAATTCTTTTGCATGTCCTCATAAATGTGAGACAAGGTTTTGATGAAAATGGGTAGGAGAATTTTATGCATCATTGAAGTGAACTCCTTGCATGTTCCATTTTTAGTAAATTTTGTAACGTTAAATGCATTAGAATTTACAGCTCTTAATTTTCTGCGACATTTGAGATGTAAATGTGGCGACTTATCATACACAACTCTTGATGAGGATATATGATATTCAACGACACTTTCTTCAAAATATATCTTCAAGAATCTGTAGGTATTTGAGCAGTTGATAGTCTTCAAGCAGTTAGGAATAATCTTCTGAGCAGTCGAGAGTCTACGAGAAGTTCTGAATATCCAGTTGATAAGTGGAGAATCTTCAACCTGATTTACAATACATGGCAGTTCAGAGTTATAATAATGACAAGTTGATTGTAATCACCAAAACTAAGGGTTCTAACAGTATTGTCTAAAAAAAAATTAAAGAAGTAGCAATATGCAGTACCAAGTTCCCAAGCAGAAGAGAAAGAATGAATATATTAAAATAAGAATCTTTAGCATACCATAATCCAATGTTTTGGGTTTCTTTGAGATATTTAAGAAAAATCTTGGCATATAAATAATGAGATTGTTTAGGGTTAGACTGAAATCGAGCACACATGCATACAACAAATATAATATCAGTTCTACTAGCAGTTAGGCAAAACAAAAAGCCTATTAGACCTCGATACATAGTTATTTCGATTGAGGTTCCCCATTAATATTTTTCTAGCTTAACTGATGAGCTCATCTGTTTTGCTGCAGCATATTTGTCGGTTCATAAACATATATTTGCACTAATTTTGGTCAGGATCGATCCTGGGAACTTCCAGGATCGATCTTGGGACTTTAGAAAAGTTTTTGCCCTGCATCATTTTGTGCCAGGATCGATCCTGTGAAATTCCAGGATCGATCCTGGAGCTCTGTTCTGAAAAAAAAAAATGTTTCAGAAGAATCTGGTGCTGTCAAATTCGTGCACCAACAATCTAATTCACCAGAGATCAATTCAAAACATGGTACATCAATTCTAAAACATGCATAGCAACATGTATAAAGTTTCAAACATATAATCATGCGATTCTTACATCAACGAATAACATAAAATGAAAGAAAACTACAAGTTATTCAATCTTCATAAATCAACTTCAGGTTCCAAGTTCTCTTGCTAAGTTGATGCTATCAATCTATTATATATCATCTTCAAACCCGAGTCCACACTTGCTAAGTCTCGCTCCCAAGCTGTAAATGTTCTCTCAACCAAGCTCCTGCCCCACCTGTTGCAATGCACACATACAAAACAAAGCAACAGCCGGATAAACTCCGGTGAAAAACATATTTCCCAGTAAAAGCAACTAACATGCAAATCAAGTTATATATCAAACTCATGATATAAATAAAATACAATGCATGATTAAAAATAGGCTTCTCTCAAGAAATTTCTCGTTTCGTCGGTTGGGATCCCGAGAAGAAGATATCATAACTAACCACCGACTCTCCCGATCGAGGTGGGGTTACTTATCTTTCTTCTCTAGACTTTGAAGCCACCATATATGTAAATCAGACGCTAGGCTAACTCAACCACCCAGGCCATACATATATAATCCCTCAAATCGTCTAATCGAACGTTTCCGTTCATTTCAAAATCAAAGAATAAGTTTTGCAAGATGAATGCAACATATATCATCATAATAGCATTCATTAACATCAAAGACTCATTCCATAATTAAAAAAAAAACATATAAAAGCAATCAAGCAAATAAGTATGTGATTTAGGGAACTCGATACAAACCATCTCGAGTTATAATCCCATTCAAGTAGTAGTCTACTTTTACCTTCGTATTTCGTCTGTTCTGAATTCTTCAAATCTGAACTGCAACCTCAAAACATTCACATCAAGCTTTGTTCAATTCATTCATTTCAGAATAGAGTCAAAATCATCAACACATCTTCAATCAAATTCATTTTAAACCTCAAGCAAACTTCCTCGGTTCACAATCCGACCTCTTGAGTTGATTGAGATCGTAGCACGTCTGAAATGTAAAGATTACCATGTAACAAAATCAGTATACAATCCCAATATCATTGGCTCAATCGTAGAATATCAGTATGGTTTCAAAACATAACCAAGCATCGTAGCGATTGACAATCGGAAATCGTTACGATATTGAATTCATTTCTAATTTCAACTTCATTCATACGGCTTTTCATATCCGTTCATTATCATTCAGCTCTTCATACCAACAGCTATAATCATCAACATATCAAAGAACATCTCATCTCGATAATCAGCTATCAAACTAGTCTCAAAACACGAATTGACGGCGTAGCGATTCAAAATCGGTAACCGACTTAATATCGAAACCATTTTCAACTTCAATTATGGCTTCTAATCAACATATCAGCAACATAACATCATATTCCCAACATATCAGAAGTATATATTCGAGATACATGCTGTGAAAACTCATTGGAATTCATACGACATCAAATAACCGATTCGACATCAATACGGAAATACATAAACCATTAAAAATCAATATTCATGCTCAACATCTGATCTGTCCAATATACTGATTTCGAAATCTATCAGAAACCTCACAATACTTACATCAAATTGAATTCCTCGCCGCAAGGATTCCAGAACATCTTTCGGAATCGAAATCGGACGATCGGATCAAAAGTTACGGCGATTTGAAAATCGAAAATCAAATCAAAGAAAAGTATCTCGGCTCTCTGTTCAGAATTCTCAAACTTTTCTGAAGGAAATATGAATGATACACGTATTCATGCTGATAATTATGATTAAAATCGGATATGTATTGTCTAATTGCAATTTAGTCCCTGAAACCTCATAAATTGCAATTCAGTCCTCGGCCTTCGTTTTAATTCAATTTCTATCCTAAATAATTTAAGAATATTAGAATTTAAATAAAAACTCTAAATATTCCCAAATTAAATATACTCGAATTAAAATTAAATAAATTTGGATTAATTAAATAATCCCGGCCTTTTGCATTTAAGCCCTTCAAACTTCGATATTTGCAAATCAGTCCCTAATCGAGTTGTATCTTCAAAATTAATCTTCTTTAATTCCCAAAACATGGAATTTAATCTTAAATTCCATAAATATTCAAATCGAATATTTATTCTTTTAATTTAAGAATTCTCGGAATTTAATTCTCAAAATCCGTAAATTCTCAAATTAAATATTTTCGGCTCTGAAATTAAATCTATCATTTTCATAACTTCTCAAATCAATATTAGCCCATAATATGGAATTTAATTCTCAAATCCCATAATTAATAATTTAATATTTTCGGGCCTTACAATTCCTCCCCTCTAAGAAATGATTTCGTTCTCGAAATCGTAGTCAAACCAAATATCAAGTCTGATAGACTGAATGATTATCTGAAGTTATTCTCACTTCAATCATATAACTCTGAACTTCGTATCCCATCACTTCATTTCTTATTAGATCCTTTCTTCGGATATGCTTCTATTCTCTTTGGTATATATTCAGTTGTACTTTCAGTCATTGAAAAGAATTCATTCTGAACTGCTTCTTTCTTCAATCAAAGATTTGTCGACTAATCGACTTAACTCGGAATCTTTTCGATATCTATTTCATCTAATTAAAGTACAAAGGAAGAATATACTGATACTTCCTTCACTTTGTTACGTGGAACAAATCAGATCCATCATATTAAACTGAAAAGAAGAAATCTTTCATTCACATTATCACGTTTTTCTGACATCTCAGTCAGTGAAAGTCAACTTCAGTGACGACTTATTTCTTTCTCTATATCATTCTATGTTCTGCATAGAACCTATATCAAGTCTATGTTGTCATTCAATTCAGTGCTTCAAGATCAGTATTCAACATCATATTCTGAATCTGCAAATTAAACTCTGCTTTTTCTCTATTCTGAATTGAATGATGTTTCAAGAATAACTTTGTTGCTTAATGAATCAGTTTCAGCTTCAAAGTTATATCTATCATTCAATTACTAATTCTGTTTCTTCTTCTCTGTTTTTATTTCGTACAGATTCATCTTCAGAATCTTTGTGTATTTCCAATCAAATCTGATATGATATCGACAAATCATGTCTGATCTGATATTATATACTTCAATAGTAACATTTCAACACAAAGAAATCGGATTTTCTTTCATCATATCCTCATAGCATTATCTCAAAATCGGCTCAATAGCTGTTACAGGAATAATAGTCATCAAGTGGCAACACATCAAGTCAAGTAATACCGAATCAGGTATTAAAGTTCTGAGAATATTCTCAACATCTGGAAAATCAACTCAGATAATCCATCAATTGACGAATGGTATAATGCAATCACATATAACAAACTCTCAGAACATCAGTCAATCAATCGATGCCACATTCTGTCCAATAAATCTATAGTCTTAATCCTGAAAATAGATTTTAATCATTCCTATAATTTCATCATATCTCTATCTTCTTCACAGACCTGAATAGATAGCTATTATGCACATCTCATACAATATATTCTGCAAAATTCTGATTAGTCTATTCAGACTATATATTAATCAGAATATAATATGCTGTAGTCACAGATTGCAAAGTATTCAAAGCTGTTGATAATCGGTATCATATCAGATAAAAAAAATTCATTCTCAAAATTCGATTCATCTTCTCTGACTATTCTTCCAATTCAAGGATAATATACTGTACCTTTACCTCAAAAAGTACTCAAAGTCTTCGGATCATTTGTATTACAATTTAATAGTAAACCCAATGTTTCAATCTGAAACATTATTTCTTGGCTTACTGTTCATCTTGCAACGAATCTAATCACAATTCAGTGACTTGACCATACAGACAGATCATCGTATACAATAATTTCAATCAAGCTATTCATAACTACCACCTGTTTACCTCATCTATACTGTTTCATCATGGTAGTTTTCGCAGAATATTCTTTCAAATTATAATCTCGTTTCAGTTTTTTTTTTTTTTTTGAAGTTCCCAAACTATCACTGAACTAATCTGGTCAACGATTTTCAAATTCATCGGAAACTCTCTGTACGTTTAACTTCAAAAACGTACTAATTCTGTTGCTTCTATTTGCTTTATCTTCTGATAAAACAATTATCGGAAGAATATTGACTTCATTGTTGTGCATTTCTTCAAATTCTGGTATCTCTTTTCGGAAATATCAGGCACAATCAAATACTCAATCATAATAGAATTCATTCATGTTGATCTAGGGCTTCAATTCATATTTCAATCTGGCATTCTTTACTGAATTCTCATCACTTCAATTTACTTTCTGTGTTTCTTTCATCTTCTGAACAGTTCTGCCTTATTTCAAATAGAAAAATCATTCTGATTGGTGATATATTCGTCTGAATATTCAAACCAAAATACACAGAAATTTGAAATCAATTCATCGGATGCCTATTTCATTCCTTATTCCTATCTCCAAATACCGATAATTCATATCATCTAACCCAAAAATCATGGATCTTATTCAAATTCTTCTATCAGTTACAAGCCAACAATCTTAAAATACGCTGGAATATCATCAATGGATTAATAATTCTCAAAATCAAAAGAAATAAATCAAGATTGAGAAAATCCCTCAATCAAGGTCATCCAAAATCAGGTCTTCTGGATAACAAACTCTGCAAAGTGAAAACAACTCACTTGCATTACCCAACTCAGAATGAGTGAATCAACACAGGCTCTAAATGAAAGCAATGTGCCATGAGAGCCAATCACTATTCAAGCATTTCAAGAATCATATATCCAATTGATGTAATCGATTCAGCATAATCAAAGAAAAGACTCAACTGTAACTGATTTTCATATCATCATCTATCTTCTAAACCTCAAGATTAATATTCAGTTCATAATCTCACCAAGTCGGTAATTCATAAATTCATCAATTCATCAATTCGCTATTGAATTCCAGTTCACAACTTAAACTAAAGTCAAAGTCTTACTGGAATATATCTGTAATTTTTATTCATTAGCATACCTATCAATGCTGATTTAGATTTTGAACATATCTAGTGCATCGAAAATACTGATTTCGGAATATTTCTATAATCAAACATCATATATCAAACCAAAATCACAGAATCTTAATTCGATATTCTATATCATATTATCATATTCATATGCACTTTATGTTCGTGCTGATCTAATTTTATCGCTTCTTATCATCAATTCTTCTGCTAATCTATATTCGATTATTGCATCATCATCTATCATGCAATATAAACAGATATTTCAATATGAACAATATCATGTTCAGTTTCAGTTCATCGAAACAATAATTCCATTCTTCAGTTCAATTCACAAAGTCTCTTTTCTGATACAGAGGTGATTATATAATAAGCTTTCAGCTATCATGTATCTATTGCACCAATAATCAACAAGTCAAAACAAAATAACTCTATTACCTGAAATTTCATTCTCAGGTGCAATGTTATTCTGATCCTCTGTATACTTCTGCTATTTGTTCTTCATTCGAATCTTCTTAGAATCTATGTTTCTTTGAACAGGTTCTAGCACATCTACTTAAATTTTCTTTACACTGTTTGGTCATATATCTTCCACCACAATGAGTGTCCTAATCTCTAGCATACTCTGCATTCAGAACTAGACTAATCTGTCTCGGTTCGCTAGAGTTAAAGATTTATTTTCATTTCATTTCATTCACTTCATATCTGTTCTGAAATAAAAAATTGTAGATAAATTTGTGAGTATCTCACATACTCTTGAATGTCTACAATTTTATTCTCCTAACTCATCATTCAGCTTCTACAGGGTATATTTTTTTCTTTCTCATCATTTCTATCTGTTGTGGCAAAGAACTATAAACAAAATTCTGTTCTAAGCACTTACCAACAATCAACATATCTCTGCCTTCTCATCATTTCTTCATCAAAATCCACCAGCTGGTTGCTAGCTTTCGAAGTTGATATTCAATCAATCTTATCCGATATTCATCTGAATCTTTCCGATATTTGAACAACTGGTCAAGTTCTTCAAGCCAACTGTTACCTACAACATCATCTATTCATTTGCTGATATTCTATTTATTCAATCAGAGATACTTCATTCAGCGGAGCAATACCGTTCTGTTTTGTTCAGTCTGACCATACCATTCTGTTCAGTCTGGCCATACTATTCTATCAGTCTGGGGTGTTTACATCACCAAAAGAACACTGTTCTCTTCGGTTCTGGGTGCTTACATCACCCGGGGAAAATCTTATAACAAAACAGTAAAAATTTCCAAAATTTACAAATCAGTAAATCACGCAGTTGAATTTCAAAGATAGATCATGCTCACATGCAATTTATCAAATCATCAAATCATCAAATCAAGTAATGCACAATCATGCAATACTATAAATGCATGTGACTCACTCTACCCCTCTCAGCTTCTATCTCAGTCCAAAAACTTACGCTCTGATACCACCTGTTGTGAGGACCTCGGGTTGCTAATCTCATCTTAGGGCAACTAATGATTAATTAAACAATTAATAAAACATTAAAAGAATAATCAAAGGAAGGCATAAAAAAAAAATTTAAAAAAATTTTTTGTCAGGATCGATCCTGGGACTTTAGAAAAGTTTCTTCCCAGCATCATTTTGTGCCAGGATCGATCCTGTGAAATTCCAGGATCGACCCTGGAACTCTGTTCTTAAAAAAAAAATGTTTCAGAAGAATTCTGGTGCTGTCAAATTCGTGCACCAACAATCTAATTCACCAGAGATCAATTCAAAACATGGTACATCAATTCTAAAACATGCATAGCAACATGTATAAAGTTTCAAACATATAATCATGCGATTCTTACATCAACGAATAACATAAAATGAAAGAAAACTACAAGTTATTCAATCTTCATAAATCAACTTCAGGTTCCAAGTTCTCTTGCTAAGTTGATGCTATCAATCTATTCTATATCATCTTCAAACCTGAGTCCACACTTGCTAAGTCTCGCTCCCAAGCTGTCAATGTTCTCTCAACCAAGCTCCTGCCCCACCTGTTGCATTGCACACATACAAAACAAAGCAACAGCCGGATAAACTCCGGTGAGAAACATATTTCCCAGTAAAAGCAACTAACATGCAAATCAAGTTATATATCAAACTCATGATATAAATAAAAGACAATGCATGATTAAAAATAGTCTTCTCTCAAGAAATCTCTCGTTTCGTCGGTTGGGATCCTGAGAAGAAGATATCATAACTAACCACCGACTCTCTCGATCGAGGTGGGGTTACTTATCTTTCTTCTCTAGACTTTGAAGCCACCATATATGTAAATCAGACGCTAGGCTAACTCAACCACCCAGGCCATACATATATAATCCCTCAAATCGTCTAATCGAACGTTTCCGTTCATTTCAAAATCAAAGAATAAGTTTTGCAAGATGAATGCAACATATATCATCATAATAGCATTCATTAACATCAAAGACTCATTCCATAATTAAAAAAAAACATATAAAAGCAATCAAGCAAATAAGTATGTGATTTAGGGAACTCGATACAAACCTCGAGTTATAATCCCATTCAAGTAGTAGTCTACTTTTACCTTCGTATTTCGTCTGTTCTGAATTCTTCAAATCTAAACTGCAACCTCCAAACATTCACATCAAGCTTTGTTCAATTCATTCATTTCAGAATCGAGTCAAAATCATCAACACATCTTCAATCAAATTCATTTCAAACCTCAAGCAAACTTCCTCGGTTCACAATCCGACCTCTTGAGTTGATTGAGCTCATAGCACGTTTGAAATGTAAAGATTACCATGTAACTAAATCAGTATACAATCCCAATATCATTGGCTCAATCGTAGACTATCAGTATGGTTTCAAAACATAACCAAGCATCGTAGCGATTGACAATCGGAAATCGTTACGATATTGAATTCATTTCTAATTTCAACTTCATTCATACAGCTTTTCATATCCGTTCATTAACATTCAACTCTTCATACCAACAGCTATAATCATCAACATATCAAAGAATATCTCATCTCGATAATCAGCTATCAAACTAGTCTCAAAACACGAATTGACGGCGTAGCGATTCAAAATCGGTAACCGACTTAATATCGAAACCATTTTCAACTTCAATTATGGCTTCTAATCAACATATCAGCAACATAACATCATATTCCCAGCATATCAGAAGTATACATTCGAGATACATGCTGTGAAAACTTATTGGAATTCATACGACATCAAATAATCGATTCGACATCAATACGGAAATACATAAACCATTAAAAATCAATATTCATGCTCAACATCTGATCTGTCCAATATAATGATTTCGAAATCAATCAGAAACATCACAATACTTACATCAAATTGAATTTCTTGTCGCAAGGATTCCAGAACATCTTTCGGAATCAAAATCAGACGATCGGATCAAAAGTTACTGCGATTTGAAAATCGGAAATCAAATCAAAGAAAAGTATCTCGGCTCTCTGTTCAGAATTCTCAAACTTTTCTGAAGGAAATATGAATGATACACGTATTCATGCTGATAATTATGATTAAAATCGGATATGTATTGTCTAATTGCAATTTAGTCCCTGAAACCTCATAAATTACGATTCAGTCCTCGGCCTTCGTTTTAATTCAATTTCAATCCTAGATAATTTAAGAATATTCGAATTTAAATAAAAACTCTAAATATTCCCAAATTAAATATACTCGGATTAAAATTAAATAAATTCGGATTAATTAAATAATCCCGACCTTTTGCATTTAAGCCCTTCAAACTTCGATATTTGCAAATCAGTCCCTGATCGAGTTGTATCTTCAAAATTAATCTTCTTTAATTCCCGAAACATGGAATTTAATCTTAAATTCAATAAATATTCAAATCGAATATTTATTCTTTTAATTTAAGAATTCTCGGAATTTAATTCTCAAAATCCGTAAATTCTCAAATTAAATATTTTCGGCTCGGAAATTAAATCTATCATTTTCATAACTTCTCAAATCAATATTAGCCCATAATATGGAATTTAATTCTCAAATCTCATAATTAATAATTTAATATTTTCGGGCCTTACACACTCGTAGCATCCAGTTGATATACTTTGAAATTCATGTAAGATGCATAGGCAATAAGCATTCGGATTGCTTCTAGTTTAGCTACTGGAGAATATGCTTCATCATAATCAATTCCTTTTTTTTTTCAAAAAGCCGCCAGTTGTGGCTGGAGGTTAGGCGGACTTCTACTCGTTTATTAAAATAAAAAGGAAATACAAGAGAGGGGAACTACACCAAAATCTCTCTAAAAATTGCAAGAATCCGAAAAAAATACATAACAATTAAGAAACCCAAAAATAAGGAAGGCCCGATCTATCTAATCTGAAAATTCCTCGAAGCATCCCTTGAATATCCTGAGGCCATAAAACCACCGACCCCTTTGCCAAGCCCATGTTAGCCATTCATCCGCATCCGCATTTGCTTACCTGTAAATATGAGACTTTCTCACCACGAAAGAATGAATAATCCCTTGAATTTGAGTTAAAATCTGACTGAATTCCCAACTGGAAAAATTTGCATCAATAATTGATAAAGCAACCAAAGAATCAACTTCAAGCCACAAAGGGAAAACGTTGTATAACTAGCAAATCTGAAGACCCTTCAGGATAGCCAACAATTCTGATCTCATGTTGGACCCAATGCCAATATTATCATGATAAACTGAAATAGGAAAACCAGCATGATATCTGACAATTCTTCTTATCCCAGACTCCCCTCCAGCTTTCAAACATCCATCATTGTTCAGTTTAAAATGCCCGACCTGAGGCGGAAACCACCTTACCACACGAATAGAAATAGTTTGGGTGGATATGAAATTGAAACCCATCGAGCAAGCCACAGTCCGAAAACCGCGCCAATGACCTTCCTTAAAAATTCCTACACGACCAAGAGAAATAATATACGCTTGAATCTGCTTTATAATTCTGGCCGATAGAGTGCGAACACCCCTATGCTTACTCTCATTCCTCGATTTCCAAATAAACCAAAGACTAAGAAATGGAGTAAGTTCACGGACATGACCATCAGAACTCCAACCTGATGCCATTTTCCAATTATCAAAATTACGATATAACCGAACAAAAAATAACCGGGTGAATAAGGTCCAGACGGAAATAGCAAGACTGCTTGAGAAAAATAAGTGGTCGAAGGATTCCTTAGCATGACAACATTGACATACCGAGGCTAAAGCAATTCATCTAGACATAAGAAATCTCATCAACGGGGAGTCTTTTAAAATACCATCTCCAGCAGAAAATGGAAATCGAAGGCCATAACGGCTTAGACCAACAGCCTTTAAACCAATCAAGACCTGGAAGCCGATTGCGCACCAACTCCCAAGCAGCTTTAACAGAAAATCTCCCATTCCTAGAGATTTTCCATAAAGCAATATCCTTACCCATGCAGTGAACAGGGACTTCCAAAACACGTATAGCAATTTCCTGAGGTAGCACAAGAAGAAGACGATCAAGATTCCAATGTCTATCATCCAGGAACAAATTAACCAAAATATTCGGTTGCCCCTGGATAGTCACCAAAGAAGATAAAGGACCATCCGAAAACCAAGAATCAAACCAAAATCTAATATTCTCATCTCCAATTCTCCAACCAATTTCAAATTCCGCTCGATTTCTAATATTCAACATTCTACGCCAAGTAGCAAAAATATTGTGCACAGAGATCACTAGAGCTGGAGGATCATTACGACAATATTTCTGAAGTAAAAACCGACTCCAAAGAGAATCGACAGTCCTGAACCTAAACCAAAGTTTAATGGAAAAGGCAATGAATGTGTCCTTGAGTCTGCGAATACCTAGGCTTCCTTCAGAAATCGGATAACAGATCTTCTCCCAAGAAATCCAGTGAGTCGTCTGCATTTCTCCTTCGAACCCCATATAAATTTTGCACACAACATTACGAATCTATGCAAGACAGTTCCGGGTGGCTATAAAACCTGGAATAAATAAATCGCCATCGAACAAAGTACGCTCTTAATCAACATCAAACGACTATCAAATGAGAGATTTTGAAACTCCCAACCTTGCAACTTATTCCGGGCATTAGCAATAATAAGATTAAAATAGGAACTCTTACGATGTCCCAAGTAAAGAGGCTTACCCAAATATCACAAATGCAATGATCCTTCCCCAAAACCAGTGATAGAGAAGTAACGTCCAATTTTATCCTGCGAACAGTTTTTGGATGGAAGGATAACATTCTTGGCATTGTTAATAAACTGTACAGAACACTGCTCATAATGATACAGGAAGTCTCTCTGAATTCTGGCTCCAGGAATTTAGCCATTAAGAAAGATAATAAGAACATCAGCATAAGTCAAATGGGAGAGAGTAAAATATCGCCCCGTACGATAAATCAGAATTTTATGGCAAGCAAATAAATGATCCAGACACCTAGAGAGATATTCAGCTTCTATAATAAACAGAACCCGAAAGAACATAAATTTTGCCTTCATGTAGAACAAACTTCACTCCTCCCAATTCTTGCCAGAAAGATATGACAAATTCTTCAACATAGGGTGCAGGTGCGAGACCAAGAGAGCAAGGATCAAGTCCCAATAGCCGCCCCTCAATTTATATCGAGGAGATGTGGATCCATAATGAATGGATCAGTTTTTAGAGGCACATCCGCCAACACAAATTTAACCAAAGTATAGAGCCCACCTCGCCAAATTTCGAAAGCCTTCATCTTGCATAAAAAGTTTTTTCTCCACCGCTTTAATTTTTGAGGGCTTTTTTGTGATTCACCCATTCATGATGCATAATTTATTTCTAATTAAAAATTTTGCTTCCTGCTGCACCGAGTATAAAAATATTAGAAATAAAACATCAAAGAAAAACACAAGGATAAATTTGTTTTTGGAAATGCAAATAAAATAATAATTTAACCTCAACATCGTTCACATCATTCCGAAGAATTTTCAACCCTTAAAGTAAATATAAAACGCAAAATAGTTAAAACGAAAAATACAAGACCTTCAGAATAGGGATGAAAATTTTCCCCGCGGGTACCCAAAATGGGGCGGGTTCGAGGGAGAATTTTTGGGTATGAGTTCGGGTTCGTTGATTTTCAATCCCCGCAACATATTGGGGAGGGTATGGGGATAATCTCCCCATCCCCGAACCCTCCCCGATAATAATAATAATAATAATAATAATAATAATAATAATAATAATAATAATAATAATAATAATAATAATAATAATAATAATAATAATAATAATAATAATTTAGTATACAAATATTTTAATTGTCAATTTTATTAAATCTAATATATTATAAAAATAAAAATTAAAAGTATTATTATTCTTTGGTTTATATATATTTTTATACATTATATATAATATATCCTCTTATGATAACGTACTTTATTATAAAATAAAAATATTATTTGAATCTCATTCATGTTACTTACATAGTATTCTATTTAAAATAATTTTGATTGATATCAATATTTTTTATTTAAAATATTTTGATTAATTTTATAAGGTTATATTATAATAAAAAAATTTACCAAAATATTTTAGGTATTTTATCATAAAATGTAATAATAATTTTTATATTCTATTACAATAAAATTTACTGATATCATATATATATATATATATATATATATATATATATATATATATATATATTCGGGTATGGGGACGGGGATAGGGAGTTGGCCCCCGCGGGGATGTGGATGAGCAAGAACATAAAGTCTGCCTTCATTTCGAACAAACTTCACTCCTCCCAATTCTTGCCACAAAGATATGACAAATTCTTCAACATGGGGTGCGGGTGCGAGACCAAGAGAGCACGGATCAAGTCCCAACAAGTTGGCCGCCCATCGATTTATATCGAGGAGATATGGATCCATAATGAATGGATCAGTTTCTACAGGCACATCTGTCAACACAAATTTAACCAAAGTATAGAGCGCACCTCGCCAAATTTCGAAAGCCTTCATCTTGCATAAAAAGTTTTTTCTCCACCACTTTACTTTTTTAGGGCTTTTATGTGATTTCTCCCTTTCATGATGCTTAATTTATTTCTGATTACAAATTCTGCTTCCTGCTGAACGAGCATAAAAATATTAGAAATAAAACATCTAAGAACAACACAAGGATAAATTTGTTTTTGGAAATGCAAATAAAATAATAACTTTATCTTAGCATCGTTCACATCATTCCGAGTAATTTTTTACCCTTAAAGTAAATATGAAACGCAAAATAGTTAAAATGAAAATACAAAACCTTCAGAATAGGGATGACAATTTTCCCTGCGGGTTCGGGTACCCGCGGGAAAAACCCAAAACAGGGCGGGTTCGAGGGAAAATTTTTGGGTATGAGTTCGGGTTCGGGTATTTACAATCCCCGCAACATATTGAGGCGGATATGGGGATGCTCTCCCCATTCTTGAACCTGCCCCGATAATAATAATAATAATAATAATAATAATAATAATAATAATAATAATAATAATAATAATAATAATTTAGAATACAAATATTTTAATTGTCAATTTTATTAAATCTAAAATATTATAAAATAAAAATTAAAAGTATTATTATTCTTTGGGGAAATGATCAATAAATCCCCAATAGAAACTTGAGATTTGCTCTCAGTCCCCATGTCAGAATTGTTGTGTTGCAACTCCCTGACAAAACACTGGCATGTGTTTAAACTCCCTATTTAAGATAAATTACGAAATTGCCATCAAAAAGTATGAAAACACATTAAGGTCCACTTGAACAATAAATAATATTTTAATAACAATTCTTCCACCTCCCAATATGCCGTCTCCCCAACCTCATTCTACTTGATCCATAATAGCAACTAGCAATGATTTGTACATTTAAGTCGAATTCAGGTGCCAAAAAATGAGGCGAGAGGAGTTCAAAGTGAAGAACAGTCGGATTTTGAAAGTGAAGAACCGTCATCGAAACAACTTCGAGGTATGATTATTATTACAATTATTTTTTCTGGAAAATTAAGAAACTTTTTAGATGCAATTTTATTTTGATGATTTTTTTTAATCTTTTCCAATTGAGTGATTCTTTGGTGATTTTTTCTTTTTTTAATCTTTTTCAATTGAGTGATTCTTTGAGGTTTGTGTTTATTGTGCAGTGAAATTTCATACATCGTTTGAATTATACATATTTGATGGGCAATATTTAGGTTTTATGTATCTATGTGGGTTTATGGTTCATCTCAACCAATTATAGATTGATTATCTGAAATTAGTTATTGTTCTTGATTATAACGATTTCATTGCCAATTTTTATAGTTTAGTACTGATTATAAAGATTATATAGATAGTATTTATAGTATTTTAATCTGCTACTTAGAAATGTGATTTTGCGATATTTTTTTTTATTGCGGAATGGGTTATGAATAAAGTCATGATCTTCATTTTTGATCTTATTGTACTGAATGCATGTTATGTTTTTACTGATTATGTAGAAAATAAAATCTGGAAGTGTTTATTAAAACCTTACACTTTTTGTTGTTATGAATACAATAACATGTAGTTTAATTGTTTTTATCCTTCGCAATTGAGCTATTATTTAGAGATTTGCCATGGTTTTAGTGATTATATTAAATTTTTGTGTCGTCGTGTGAATTATACATATTATTGGTCAATTTCTAGTTTCTCAATCTGTGAGTGGAAATGAAGCTCATTTATTGCAATTTTGGGATAGAATAGCTGAAATTCCTTGTTCTTGATTATATCGATTTAATTCCTAATCATAATGATTTTAGTTCTACATTATGACTTAAATATTGATAATTTTATCATTAAAATAAAAATGAACTGCTTGAATTTGTTATTATGTGATTTTTTTTTTGTGTAATGTGTTACATAAATAAATGTGAATATTCTCCAATTTTATTCAAATTTTCATACACGATTTTATCCTTTTAAGCTCAATGTAAATTATTTTGCTTTCATTTTAGGTGTTGACAAATTACCACCGAGATAACAAAAAAATATTGGGCTTACATAATCAAGAAGCGACGCATGCTCCATCTTTACACTTGCACATGAGAAAGCGGTTATTGTAATTTGGCTCGAGCACGACCTTACCTTCAAGGAGATATACACGTTCCAGTGGAAGCATTGTTCGTTTAGTTTGTTTTAAAGATTTTGTGGAACACACTGTTGTTTTATATTAATTTGAGTTTTGTTTGTAGTGTACTCTTATGTATAGTGTTCTCTTGTGTTGTCGTATTGTGTGAAGCTGTTTCGTAAGTTGTAGTTTACTTAGAATTTTTTTGGTCGTAACATATTTATGTGTTTATGGACAATGATATACACTTGAATGATGTGTACCTTTAGTGATTAATTTATAAAATGTGTTCCTTGTTTAATTTAGTTTTTATTTAAATTATAATATTTGATTTATGATTTGAGGCACAATCGATGTTTGATTTTTGATTAAGACACATTTCGTATATAGTGATGCGGTGCATGTCATAATAATGATACTTTTTGTTTGTATTATGAGAGTAAAATGTAATTTTATGATTGTAAATCATATAGACTTTTTGTATTTAATGTACGTACTATGAGTATCACATATTAACACTTATGCGACTGATCTCTGTCTTTATATCCTAGAACTTGACACGTTTAGAATATTTTAATTCATTTTAACTCGGCAATATGAATCATATTGTGCCAAAAAAGTGAGTTTCATACTGCCTCGAAAGAATGAATCATAAAAGTGTGATATTGCCAAAAAAACGAGTATTTCATTCTCAATTATCTATTTTTTTATTCCACAAATGTATGAGATTGTTCCAAATATATTTGGAATTATCCCAAATCAGGGACAATGCATGTGTCTCGTATATTTTGACAAAGTTTGTGCATGTGTAAAGAATGAGTATCATATTCCAAATTGTCTATCTGCTTATCCAAAAATTATCCGAGATTGTTCTAAATATATTTAAAATTATCTCAAATCAAAGACAATTCGAAACTAATTTACTATCACTTGAGAAGGTCAATCATAGTGGCCCGAAATTTTATCCTGAGAAGTAGAACATTATGTGCTCAAGTAAGATGCATTTGTACTCTTCTAGTTCATGTGTTGTGATCGCATGATCACGCATATTATTTTAATAGTAGAGTTCAAATACATGTATCGTATTACAAATTGAGGTAATCTATGCCAAAATATCATATTCAACAGTTTTTAAAGTCAGAATTACATTTAATTATGCAATTGTAGACATTGAGCAATGAACGATATCACCATATGTGATTTCATTGAATAACGAACAATGAATTCATCTCTTAATTTGACAAATTAGTGTACATGATAGATTATAATGACCAACACAAATATAATTGGATGACAATTTAGAACAATCTCAAATATTTACGGTATAAACAAAAAAACAATTAAGTATGAGAGAAACTCATTCTCTACACACACAAAGATGTTATGATTTTATGCATAACACGTATTATAATATTTATAATAAGTTTTCATTATCGCATGAATTTTCGTCAAATTACATTGGTGTTGGTCATATAATATCATGTGCATTACTTTGGTAAATAAGAAGATGAATGCATTGTTCATTATTGAATGATATCAATATTGGTGACATTATTTATTGTATAATTACTACAATTGCATAATTAAATGTCATTATAAACTTTAAAAATTGTAAAATATAATATTTAGACATTGATTAGCTTAATTAGTAAGATGAAACTTATGAAATCAACTATTAAAAGAGCATGTCTGATAATGTTATTTGGCATAACACATGAACAATAAGAGTACAAATGCGGCATAATTCAACATAAATTGTTTACTTACCGGGATAAAATTTTTGGCCACCAAGACCAACCTTGCCAAGTGAAAATAAATTAGGATCAAATTGTCCCAGATTCAGAATCATTCCATATTATATTGAAACAATCTCGAATATTTACGGCATAACAAATAAACAATTGGATATGAGAGAGACTCGTTCTCTGCACACACACACACACACATGAAGATGTTATGATTTTCTGCATAACACATATTATAATGTTTATAATATGTTTTGATTGTCGTGAGAATTGTCGTCAAACTACATTAGTGTTAGTCATATAATATCATGTGCACTACGATGACAAATGTAGAAGATGAATACATTGTTCATTATTGAATGATATCACATATGATGATATTATTCATTATAAAATTGCATAACTAATGTTTATCCGCAGAGATTCAAGAATAAAGCGTTGGATGAACAGTTTGCAAATTTCTTGATATCTTCAAGAAATTTCATATCAATATCCCATTCGCCTATACTTTGGTGCAAATGCCGAACTATGTCAAATTATTGAAAGATGTAACGTCTAAGAAGTGGAAATTGAAGGAGCTCGATACAGTGAACCTGACTGAGGAATGTAGTGTTATCCTTCAAAAGAAGAAACCACAAAAACTAAAAGATCCATGGAGTTTTACGATTCTTTGCACTATTGGTTCTTCTAATTTTAATAAAGCACTTTGTGATTTAAGAGCTAGCATTAATTTAATGTCTTTGTACAATGAATAATATCACCATATGTGATCTAATTGAATAATGAACAATGCATTCATCTTGTACATTTACCAAATTAGTGTACATGATATTATATGACCAACACCAACGTAATTTTATGACAATTCATACGACAATAAAAACTTATTCTAAACATTATAATATGTGTTATGCACAAAATCATAACATCTTCGAATGTGTGTGCGGAGAATGAGTCTCTCTCATACCCAATTATTTCTTTGTTTATACGAGATAATTTGATCTTAATTTATTTTTACATGGCAAGGTTCGTCTTGGTGGTATAAAATTTTATCCTGGTAAGTAGAATAATTTATGCTGAATTAGGCTGTATTTGTACTCTTATTGTTCCTGTGTTGTGCCAAACAAAATGTTAAGATATGTTCTTTTAATAGTGAAGTTCAAATATAAGTTTAATCTTACTAATCAAGCCATCAATGTCTAAATATTATATTCAACAATTTTTAAAGTTTATAATGTCATATAGTTATGTAACTGTAGTCATTGTACAATGAATAATATCACCATATGTGATCTAATTTAATAATGAATAATGCATTCATCTTCTGCATTTTTCAAAGTAGTGCACATGATATTACATGATCAATACCAATGTAATTTGATCACAATTCTTATGACAATAAAAATTAATAATAAAAATTATGTGTTATGCACAAAATCATAACATCTTCGTGTGTATGCGGAGAATGAGTCTCTCATACCCAATTGTTTTTTTGTTTATGTCGTAAAAGTTCGAGATTTTTCTAAATCGATATGGAATGATTCTGAATCTGGGACAATTTGATCTTAATTTATTTTTGCTTGGCAAGGTTGGTTTTGGTGGCCTAAAATTTTATCCCAATGATTAGAACAATTTATGCTGATTTAGGCCGCATTTTTACTCTTTTTTTTCACGTGTTATGCCAAACAACATGATCGACATGCTCTTTTAACAGTGAAGTTCAAATATAAGCTTAATATTACTAATCAAGCTAATCAATGTCTAAATATTATATTTAACACTTTTTAAAGTTTATAATGACGGCTAGAATGAACAATGCATTAATATTCTACATTTTCCAAGGTAGTGCACATGATATTATATGACCAACACCATTTGACGATAATTCATACGACAATGAAAACTTATTATAAACATATAATAATATGTGTTGTGCATAAAATCATAACATCTTTGTTTGTTTGTGTGCGTGCGTGCGTGCGTAGAATGAGTTTATTTTATACTCAATTGTTTCTTTGTTTATGTCGTAAATATTCGAGATCGTTCCAAATTAATATGGAATTATTCTGAATCCGGGACAATTTGTCTTAATTTATTTTTACTTTGCAAGGTTGGTCTTGGTGGCCTAAAATATTATCCCGATAAGTAGAACAATTTATGTTGAATTAAGTGGTATTTGTACTTTTATTGTTCATGTGTTGTTTCAAACATCATGATCGGACATGTCTTTTAATATTGGAGTTCAAATATATGCGTTGTCTTATAAATTGGACTAATCGATGCCTAAATATCGTATTCAAAAAAATTTTAAGTTCATAATTATATTTCGTTATACAATTGTAGATATTGGACAATGAATGATATAAACACATCTGTTTTCATCAATAATGAACAATACATTGATCTTCTACATTTGTCAAAGTAGTGCACATGATATTAGATGACTAATACTAATATAATTGCGTGTAGACATTGGACAATGAATGATATCACCACATGTGATCTCACTCAAAGTTTTTCACTTTCACGTTGAAATTGATCAAAAATTCGTTTAACCATTTTTATCTCATCCATTTGTTATTTCACATTTTTTTCGAGTTTACAAGTATCATAAGTGTCTTCTTGTTGCTTCAAAATCCGTAATACAAACTACAATAATACATAATTAATAAAGTTTGAATTCTTTTTCTAAAAAAATAGAATAAAATATGGACGATGTCTGAATTACCTTCATTTTTAAAAATATATAAAATATTAACATTATCATTGATCACAACATCAAATATACAATAAACAATAACAAGAACAAAATTATCAAATTTGGGAACAATATAATAAAAATCGAGCACTATATCAAAATTTATGACCTTTAAGTAATCATTCAGGCAGTTCAAAATTTGATCAAATGCAACTATGTAATACATTAATATCTGGATCTCTGATTGTAACGCCCGGAATTATTTAATTTTAATTCGAGAATATTTAATTTAGGAATATTTGGAGTTTTGATTTAAATTCTAATATTCTTAAATTTATTAGGATTGAAATTGAATGAAATGAGAAGCTGAGGACCAAATTGCAATTTTTGAATAGTTGAGGGGCTAAAGTGCAATTATTATGGAAGTTATCAGATTTTGGAAGTGATTACTCAGCATGCACGTGTGATTCACATAATCCATCAGACATTTTAGAGGCAAGAACCGAGAGCAAGAAACAAAAAATCTTCAAGCTTTTTCCTCATCTTCCAATTCACATATCTTTTGATTCGGGTATCCGTTTTTGATTTCGAAAGATGTTCTGGAATCCTTGCAACGAGACCTTTGATTTGATGTAAGTTTTCTCTTAGTTCATCATGCTTTGGGAATTCGAAATTTACAGATATCAGATTTGTGTATGGAATGGTGTTGATGAGCTTCTATCTTTTGTAATATTGAAGTTGGGTTGAGGATTGATTGTTGTATCATGTTCTTATGATTTTTCAGCTATGATTCGACTTTTATACCTGCTGATATGTTGGGTATGAGTTGATATACAACTGATATGAATGTTAGATTGGTTATAGATGTGTTCGGAATCGCCGAGTTATACCGATATGCCGTCTAACTCATGATTTGAAGTGATTTGCTATTGTTCTTGGACTAAGAAGTTGCTGAATTATTAGCTGATGATTCCTTGCTTGTTATGCTGTGATTTCAGTGTGTAAACAGGGCATTTCAACTCATTGATCTTGACTCCGAAACCGATACAGCTTTGACGTTTGGGTTGAAACTTGAGCAGATTTTGAGATAGGTTTGGTGGTTAACTTGTACAGATTTGGACAACTAAAAGACATCCTAAACATCACATTTGAAAGGTAAAAGTGGACTACTATTTGATTGGGATTACAACTCGAGATGGTTTGTAACGAGTTCCCTTAAATCACATATTTATTTGCTTATGTGCTTTTATATGTTTCTATGAATATTTGAATGAGTCTTGATGATAATGAATGTGGTTTGATTGATAGTTATTGCATTCATCTTGAAGACTTGTTCCTTGATTTTGAAATGAACGGAAACGTTCGAATAGACGATTTGAGGGATTGTATATGTATGGCCTGGGTGATTGTTCTAGCCTAGCGTCTGATTTACATATATGATGGCTTCAAAGTCTAGAGAAGTGAGATAAGTAGCCCCACCTCGATCGGGAGAGTCGGTGGATTACTTATGATATCTACTTCTCGGGATCCCAACCGATGAAACGAGAGATTTGTTAGAGAACCTTGTTTTTAAAACATGCATTGAAGTTATGTTCTTTATATCATGATCTTGATATATGTTTGTTATGCATGTTTAGTTGCTTTTACTGGGAAATCTATTTCTCACTGGAGTTATCCGGCTATTGTTTTGTTGTATGTGTCATTGCATTAGGCGGGAGTGGATACAGGCAAAAGCGAATGTGAAGAACAAGGGATAAGAAGATAGCGTGATGATCCGAGTCTAGATGGTTGTGTGAGCTGTCATGATGTTGTTGAGTGTCTTAAACTTGAGCATGTTAGAGCTACTTGCACCAAGACTTGTTGATGATTAAGTTGTGGTCTTGTTGTTGTTCATAGGATTTTAATGGGGATATGTAAATCCTTGAGACATTATAATGTAGCTTGATCTTGAATGTGTAACATTGCTTCTTGCATGTTTATGAGCCTTTATTGTTATGATTTTAAAGTCTTATGATGGTCAATTCCTATCAATTACATCATGTTAGAATGCATGTTAGCTTATGTTATTGATATAGGCTTTGTATGAGATGATAGGAATTGATTATTCAAGGAAAGAACTTGTTCATGACGGCAAACGTTTCTGTTATTTTTCTACTGGAACTGTGCTCGCTCGATCGGGAAATTCCTACCGATCGAGCGAGGCTGTTATATCAGGAACAGAACACTTGAAATAAGTGGCTCGCTCGATCGGTCATTTCTTGCAGATCGAGCGAGGCCACTATTATCTGCACCCGAGAGTTTGAGCATTGTGCTCGCTCGATCGGTAGATTTTTACCGATCGAGCGAGGTGCTCCCATTTTAAAAAAAAAATATTTTTTTTTATTTTGTTTAGACATTGATTATTGTCTATTCTTTTTGATGATTTGATTATTGAGAGATTAGAACTCGGGTCGTCACAACAGGTGGTATCAGAGCAAGAAAATTCTGGACTTAGATAGACAGTGAGTGAGGTAGATCGAGTCGTCTGCCTTACTTATTTATGGATTCATGCTATGATTTAATTACGTGATTAAATTACATGTTGTAATTGTTAGCATGATTTACTTTCAAGTATTTGATTACATTTTATTGTATTTATTTTATTTAAAAGTATGATTTACGATGATTAAAGATGCATGCTTACTGGAATATCGGAAATGATTAGAGGCTTGTATTCTGATGATTTATGACATGCTACCTGATTATCTGAATTGATTGGAAGCATGTTTTATCTGAAGACTGTGATTATTTATTTAAGATTGAATCAGAACCGAGTCTTGATCAGAGGTAAGATGATCAGAGGAGGACTGAGATAAATTTGATGATTTGGTATCCTAAACATTTTGATAATCAGATATGTCTCGAAGACCAGGACGACCTCCTCTTAGACCACAGGTTCCGATTCCTATTCCTCCTCTACCAGAACAGACAGTTCATACTCCACCGATAGTGGTAACACCGATTGTGCCTCAAGCTATAGTCTCGAGTAACGAACAGGGAAGTACTTCGAGAGACATGACTGATATGACTGCGACTCCAATGGAAACACTACTGAAAAGATTTCAATCCTACAAGCCGCCAACCCTGAAAGGTACCGAGAATGCAGTTGAATGTGAAGGATGGCTTGATGATATGGAGATGTTGTTCGATTCACTTGACTACGGTGATGAGCGGAGAGTCAGACTTATTGGTCATCAGTTGCATGAGGTTGCGAAAAGCTGGTGGTTCACGACTAAGAAAGCTCTGGAGCGTCGAGGAACTGTGCTGACTTGGAATGTCTTCAAAACCGAGTTCTACCAATGCTTCTTTCCGGTGTCTTATCATAAGGACAAGGGCGCTGAGTTTGCTAATCTGAAGCAGGGAAACTTGAATATGGAAGACTATGTTGCTAAATTCTCTACATTGCTACGTTTTGCTCCACACGTTGCTGATAGTGACGAGGCTATGGCTGATCAGTTCATTAATGGACTGAGTCCGGATATCTTTACTTTGGTGAACACAAGGCGACCAAATAATTTTGCTGATGCCTTAAACAGTGCCAAAGGAGTGGAAGCTGGTTTGATACAACAGCGAGGAGCTTCGTATACCGCTCAGCCTCCGAGACAGTCACAACCCTCAGTTCCTATTCCACAACAACCTCCTCGATATGAAAGTGGTAGTAGCAGTGGAAAGAAAGGGTTTTTTCAAGCACGAGGGAAACAATTTAAAAAGCCAGGGAGCAGTTCTTCGAGTTCCAGTGGCACGAAACAAAAGTCAGGATTGTTTTGTAACAGTTGTGGTGGAGGTCCTCCAACCGATCAGTGCCGAGGTATATCTGGGAGGTGCCATATATGCCAGCAGACTGGTCATTTTGCGAGGGTGTGTCCTCAGAGAGGTTCTGGACAGTCAAGAGGTGGAGAGTCATCACGATCAGTGGCTCAACCTGGAAGTCAAGCCTCTTCTGTTCATTCCTTCCAACCCGCACATCCACAGCAACAGACTCGACCAGGAGGAAGTCAGACAGGAAGTCAGCCCCAAAGACAGCAGGCTCATGTCTTTGCATTGATAGAGGAACAGGCACAGGGAGCACCAGATGACGTGATTGCATGTAACTGTTCTCTTTATGGTTATCCTCCATATGTATTGATTGATACATGTGCATCCCATAAGTTTATCTCTGCACGATTTGCTTCATTGCATGCTTTGCCTGTCGAAACATTACCTGTTGTAGTATCTGTTTCTTCTCTTTTGGGGAAAGGTCTTATATCGATTCAGACAGTTAAGAATTGTTTGCTACAGTATGATGGTAATGAGATTGAGATAGATTGTTTTGTACTTGGTATGTCTGATTTTGACTGTATCATTGGGATTGATATGCTGAACAAGTACAGAGCTATCGTAGACTGTTTTCAGAAGGTGGTAAGATTCAGACCTGAGATGGCTGGAGAATGGAAATTCTATGGTAAGGGTTCACGTGCTAAGATTCCTCTCATTTCTGTATTATCTATGACACGACTTTTGCAGAAAGGAGCGGAGGGATTTCTTGTTTATGCAGTTGATGTTTTGAAAACTAGCCCGAACCTGGCTGATTTGCCAGTGGTTAGTAAATTTGCGGATGTTTTCCGTGATGAGATTCCAGGATTACCTCTGTATCGTGAGATTGATTTCAACATAGAACTGATGCTAGGTACTACACCGATTTCGAAAGCACCTTATCGAATGGCACCAGTTGAATTGAAAGAGTTGAAAGAGCAGTTGGAAGATTTACTGGCCAAGGGATACATTCGACCCAGTGTTTCTCCTTGGGGGTGCTCCAGTGTTGTTTGTCAGAAAGAAAGACGGTTCAATGAGATTGCGCATTGAATACCGGCAACTGAACAAGGCAACGGTAAAGAACAAATACCCTTTGCCTCGTATTGATGATTTATTTGACCAATTGCAGAGTTCTTTTGTGTATTCCAAGATCGATCTGAGATCTGGATACCATCAGCTGAGAGTTAGGGATTCTAATATTCCGAAAACCGCTTTCAGAACCAGGTATGGCCATTATGAGTTTATAGTTATGTCGTTTGGTCTGACGAATGCTCCAGCTGTGTTTATGGCTTTAATGAACTGTGTGTTTCAGAAATATCTCGATGACTTTGTGATTATTTTTATTGATGATATTCTGATATATTCGAAGAATTTGATTGATCATTCTGAGCATTTGAGAACTGTGTTGAAGACTCTGAGATCTTAGAAACTGTATGCTAAAATGTCGAAATGTGAGTTTTTGGCTGAAACATGTTGTTTTTCTTGGACATATTATATCCGAAAATGGTATAGCTGTTGATCCAAGTAAAGTCGAGGCAGTGATCAGTTGGTCGAGACCAACATCTGTTCCTGAGATACGTAGTTTCATGGGTTTGGCTGGGTATTATCGTCGATTCATTAAATATTTTTCCAGTATTGCGAAGCCGATTACTCAGTTTACTCAGAAGAATGCTCCTTTTGTCTGGTCTGAAGCCTGTGAATCCAGTTTTATTGAGTTGAAGAAGCGACTGACCAGTGCACCAGTCTTGACGATTCCTTCAGGTATTGGTGGTTTCACTGTTTATTGTGATGCATATCATCGAGGTTTGGGGTGTGTTTTGATGCAGCGAGGAAATGTGATTGCTTATGCCTCGAGACAGTTGAAGCCTCACGAAACCAGATATCCGATTCATGATCTTGAATTGGCCGCCATTGTATTTGCTTTGAAGATTTGGCAACATTATCTGTATGGGGAGCAGTTTGAGATCTATTCTGATCACAAGAGTCTGAAATATCTATTTTCACAGTCAGAATTGAATATGAGACAGCAGAGGTGGCTTGATTTGCTCAAAAACTTTGATTGTGAGATTAAGTACTATCCAGGGAAATCGAATGCAGCAGCTGATGCATTGAGTCGAAAGGTATGTTCTTTGTCCTTATCGACGATTGGTGTATCAAATTTGATTGAAAACTGTTGTCTTTCTGAATTGGTATTTGATACGAATTATCAACCTCTTCGACTTTATCAAATTCAAGTTGAACCGACATTATTGTTGCGAATTAGAGATGCTCAGAAACATGATCAGAATGTGCAAAATTCGATTGAGAAAGTTCGATCAGGGCATGCATCTGAATACCGGGTTCGAGATGATCTTCTTTATGTTTACAATCTCCTTGTAGTGCCTGATATTTCTGATGTGCGAAAACAACTACTGAAAGAGGCGCATTGTAGTCGTTATAGTATTCATCCTGGAGGTAGGAAGATGTATAATGATTTGCAGACTCGATACTGGTGGAAACCAATGAAGTCCTATATCACTGATTTTGTGTCTCGATGTCTTAATTGCCAACAAGTGAAGGCTGAAAGGAATAAACCGCCTGGTTTGTTACAGAGTTTATCAGTGCCTGAATGGAAATGGGATCATATTTCCATGGAATTCGTGACGAGATTACCTCGATCTTATAGAGGTTACGATGCTATCTGGGTGATTATTGATAGATTGACGAAATCAGCATGTTTTATACCTTATCGTATGACGTATAGACATGATCAGATGGCAGAAATTTATGTCAGAGAAGTTGTCAGATTGCATGGAGTGCCAAAGTCTATTGTATCAGATCGTGATCCTCGATTTACATCTCACTTCTGGCATAGTTTACAGAGTGCTTTGGGTACTCAGCTACACTTGAGCACAGCTTATCATCCACAGACAGATGGACAGTCTGAACGTACTATTCAAACTTTGGAGGATATGTTGAGGGCTGTAGTGCTTGATTTTGGCACGAGTTGGCAAGATTCATTACCACTTTGTGAATTCTCGTACAACAACAGTTATCAATCGAGTATTGAAATGGCTCCGTTTGAAGCTTTGTATGGAAGAAAATGTCGATCTCCTCTTTTCTGGGATGATATCACTGAAGTACCTGACACTGGCCCTGATATGATACGTGATATGAATGACCAGGTGAAGCTTATTCAGAGAAGAATGAATACAGCTCAAGACAGACAAACAAAGTATGCCAACATTCGACGTCGACCTTTGTCTTTTGAACAGGAGGATCGTGTATTTTTGAAGATTTCTCCGTTCAGAGGCACTGTACGATTTGGAAAGCGAGGGAAGTTGTCTCCACGCTACATTGGCCCTTATGAAATTCTGGAGAAAATAGGAAATCTCGCCTATCGATTAGCTCTTCCTCCATCTTTATCTGGAATACATGATGTCTTTCATGTATCGATGCTTCGAAAATATCTTGCTGATGAATCTCATGTGCTTCAATCTGATGAGGCTGAACTTGATGAAACTTTGAGTTATTTCGAAAAGCCAATTCAGATTCTTGATCGAAAAGAGAAGCAACTGCGAACGAAGACTATTCCGCTTGTGAAAGTTCAGTGGAGTCGTCATGGTATTGAAGAAGCTACTTGGGAGACTGAATCAGATATGCGACAAAGATTTCCAGATTTATTTTATTGATGTGAGTCTCCTTCAGTTTTCTGTTATTTGATATATCATATATGATCTGTTGATATTACTTGAGATTTCGAGGACGAAATCGTGTCTTAGTGGGGGAGAATTGTAATGCCCGGAATTATTTAATTTTAATTCGAGAATATTTAATTTGGGAATATTTGGAGTTTTGATTTAAATTCTAATATTCTTAAATTTATTACGATTGAAATTGAATGAAATGAGAAGCTGAGGACCAAATTGCAATTTTTGAATAGTTGAGGGGCTAAAGTGCAATTATTATGGAAGTTATCAGATTTTGGAAGTGATTACTCAGCATGCACGTGTGATTCACATAATCCATCAGACATTTTAGAGGCAAGAACCGAGAGCAAGAAACAGAAAATCTTCAAGCTTTTTCCTCATCTTCCAATTCACATATCTTTTCATCCGGGTATCCGTTTTCGATTCCGAAAGATGTTCTGGAATCCTTGAAACGAGACCTTTGATTTGATATAAGTTTCCTCTTAGTTCATCATGCTTTGGGAATTCGAAATTGACAGATATCAGATTTGTGTATGGAATGGTGTTGATGAGCTTCTATCTTTTGTAATATTGAAGTTGAGTTGAGGATTGATTGTTGTATCATGTTCTTATGATTTTCCAGCTATGATTCGAATTTTATACCTGCTGATATGTTGGGTTTGAGTTGATATACAGCTGATATGAATGTTAGATTGGTTATAGATGTGTTCGGAATCGCCGAGTTATACCGATATGCCGTCGAACTCATGATTTGAAGTGATTTGCTATTGTTCTTGGATTAAGAAGTTGCTGAATTATTAGCTGATGATTCCTTGCTTGTTATGTTGTGATTTCAGTGTGTAAACAGGGCATTTCAACTCATTGATCTTGACTCCAAAACCGATACAAGAACGCACAAGGTTGGTAGCGTTTTGCTTTGACGTTTGGGTTCAAACTTGAGCAGATTTTGAGATAGGTTTGGTGCTTAACTTGTACAGATTTGGACAAGCTAAAAGACATCCTAAACTCACATTTGAAAGGTAAAATTGGACTACTATTTGATTGGGATTACAATTCGAGATGGTTTGTATCGAGTTCCCTTAAATCACATATTTATTTGCTTATGTGCTTTTATAGGTTTCTATGAATATTTGAATGAGTCTTGATGATAATGAATGTGGTTTGATTGATAGTTATTGCATTCATCTTGAAGACTTGTTCCTTGATTTTGAAATGAACGGAAATGTTCGAATAGACGATTTGAGGGATTGTATATGTATGGCCTGGGTGATTGTTCTAGCCTAGCGTCTGATTTACATATATGATGGCTTCAAAGTCTAGAGAAGTGAGATAAGTAGCCCCACCTCGATCGGGAGAGTCGGTGGATTAGTTATGATATCTACTTCTCGGGATCCCAACCGATGAAACGAGAGATTTGTTAGAGAACCTTGTTTTTAAAACATGCATTGAAGTTATGTTCTTTATATCATGATCTTGATATATGTTTGTTATGCATGTTTAGTTGCTTTTACTGGGAAATCTATTTCTCACTGGAGTTATCCGGCTATTGTTTTGTTGTATGTGTCATTGCATTAGGCGGGAGTGGATACGGGCAAAAGCGAATGTGAAGAACAAGGGATAAGAAGATAGCGTGATGATCCGAGTCTAGATGGTTGTGTGAGCTGTCATGATGTTGTTGAGTGTCTTAAACTTGAGCATGTTAGAGCTACTTGCACCAAGACTTGTTGATGATTAAGTTGTGGTCTTGTTGTTGTTCATAGGATTTTAATGGGGATATGTAAATCCTTGAGACATTATAATGTAGCTTGATCTTGAATGTGTAACATTGCTTCTTGCATGTTTATGAGCCTTTATTGTTATGATTTTAAAGTCTTGTGATGGTCAATTCCTATCAATTACATCATGTTAGAATGCATGTTAGCTTATGTTATTGATATAGGCTTTGTATGAGATGATAGGAATTGATTATTCAAGGAAAGAACTTGTTCATGACGGCAAACGTTTCTGTTATTTTTCTACTGGAACTGTGCTCGCTCGATCGGGCAATTCCTACCGATCGAGCGAGGCTGTTATATCAGGAACAGAACACTTGAAAGAAGTAGCTCGCTCGATCGGTCATTTCTTGCAGATCGAGCGAGGCCACTATTATCTGCACCCGAGAGTTTGAGCATTGTGCTCGCTCGATCGGTAGATTTTTACCGATCGAGCGAGGTGCTCCCATTTTTAAAAAAAAATATTTTTTTTATTTTGTTTAGACATTGATTATTGTCTATTCTTTTTGATGATTTGATTATTCAGAGATTAGAACTCGGGTCGTCACACTGATAGTACCATCATAATCAATCTTAGTTTTCTTTATATATGGCATGAATATCATGTCTCGCCAACTTTTTGTCTTTTCACACTTTGTGATTGTTTAACTCTACCCTATAATCAATTTGCAAGTTGTTCTGAATAGTAGAAGGATGATAAGAGATCTCACAACTCAATTTTTATTTCACCATGTTCACGAACTAATATGTATCGGCTCTACGATGTCATCTGTTATATAGCTTGTTTTCAATGCATGAATTTGTGATCTTTAATTCTGTGTCTTCCTCACGAATCTTTATCAATTTAATATAAAATAAAAATATCAATAAGATGAAATAGTAATGATAAAATCTCATATACAAAGTACATAATGTAAATAATATTAGTACTAAAACATTGATCAAATATACAAAACAATAATATTAAAACACAATTTCAATCTTAATATGCAACATAGACCATGATCAAAACTGAAATATGAAGACACACACACACACACACACACATATTACCTCTAAAAAAATGTTGAGATGTTCATGTTTGCTCTCTGATCTCAATTCGATCATTGTGAGTTTCATTCACATATAAAAATGAATTATAATTAATAAGGACATTATCGTTATCGTTTAGAAACACGAACATCTTATGATGTGGTGGTATGTATTGCATAATAATGAATTCCGAAGAATTTTTTGCACGTTTTTGTCGAGACTCACAAATATATCCATCAAATAAACCCACTATAGATTGAGATCACAAATATATGTTATTGTATTCATAACAACAAAAAGTGCAGGGTTGTAAGAACCACTTTCAGATTTTATTTTCAACATAATCAATAAAAACATAACATGCATTCAATACAATAAGATAAAAAAAATTGAAAATCATGACTTTATTCATAACACATTCCAAAACAAAAAATATCACAAAATCACATTTTTAAGTAGCAGATTCGAATACTATAAAGACTATCTATATAATTTTTATAATCAGTACTAAACTATAAAAATCGGCAATGAAATCGTTATAATAAAGAACAATAACGAATTTCAGATAATCAATCTATAATTGGTTGAGATGAACCATAAACCCACTGAGATACGTAAAACCTAAATATTGTCCATCAAATATGTATAATTCAAACGATGTATGAAACTTCACTGCACATTAAACACAAACCTCAAAGAATCACTTAATTGAAAAATATTTAAAAAAAAGAAAAAAATCATCAAGATGAAATTACATCTAAAAAGTTTTTTAATTTTTCCAGCAAAAAAAAAAATCATACCTGAAGTTGTTGTTTCGATGACGGTTTTTCACAAAGATTTCAAAAATCCTGCCGTTCTTCACTTTAAACTATTTTTGCCTCATTTTTTGGCACCAAAATTCGACTTAAATGTACAAATCATTGCTAGTTTAATTGTGAAGGATCAAATAGAATGAGGTTGGGGAGACGGAAGATTGGAAGGTGAGAGAATTATTATTAAAATATTATTTATTGTTCAAGTTGGTCTTAATGTGTTTCCATATTTTTTAATGGCAATTTCGTAATTTAACTTAAATGGGGAGTTTAAACACATGCCAGTGTTTTGTCAGGGAGTAGTTACAACACAATATTTCTGACATGGGGTCTGAGAGCAAATCTCATGTTTTTGTTAGGGATTTATTGATCATTTCCCGTTATTCTTTGGTTTAGATATATTTTTATGCATTATATATAATATATCCATTTATTATAAAGTACTTTATTATAATATAAAAATATTATTTGAATCTCATTCATGTTACGTACATAGTATTTTAATTAAAATAATATTTTATTAATATCAATATTTTTTATTTAAAATATTTTCATTAATTTTATAAGGTTATATTATAATATAAAATTTTACCAAAATATTTATGTATTTTATCATAAATTTAATGATAATTTTTATATTTTATTACAATAAAATTTACTAATATTATATATATATATATTCGAGTATGGGGACGGGGATGGGGAGTTGGTCCCCGCGGGGATGAGGATGGGGATGGAGAGGAACATAAAGTCCGCGTTCATGTCGAACAAACTTCACACCTCCCAATTCTTGCCACAAAAATATGACAAATTCTACCCATAAAGTAAATATGAAACGCAAAATAGTAAAAATTAAAAATACAAGACCTTCAGAATAGGGATGACAATTTTCTCGTGAGTTCGGGTACCCGCGGGGAACACCCAAAATGGGGCGGGTTTGGGGGAGAATTTTCGGGTATGAGTTAGGGTTCGAGTATTTTCAAACCCCGCAACATATTGGGGCGGGTATGGGGATGCTCTCCTTATCCCCAAACCCGCCCCGATAATAATAATAATAATAATAATAATAATAATAATAATAATAATAATAATAATAATAATAATAATAATAATAATAATAATAATAATAATAATTTAGTATACAAATATTTTAATTGTCAATTTTTTTAAATCTAATATATTATAAAAATATAAATAAAAATTATTATTATTCTTTGGTTTATATATATTTTTATGTATTATATATAATATATCCACTTATGATAATGTACTTTATTATAACATAAAAATATTATTTGAATCTAATTCATGTTACGTACATAATATTTTATATAAAATAATTTTGATTTATATCAATATTTTTTATTTAAAATATTTTGATTAATTTTATAAGTTTATATTATAATAAAATATTATACCAAAATATTTTATGTATTTTATTTTAAAATTTAATAATAGTTTTTATAATCTATTACAATAAAATTTACTAATATCATATATATATATATATATATATATTTATATATTATCGGGAATGGGGATGGGGATGGGGATGGGGATGGGGAAGAACATAAAGTCCGCCTTCATGTCGAAAAAACTTCAATCCTCCCAATTTTTGTCACAAAGATATGAAAAATTCTTCAACATTGGGTGCGGGTGCGAGACCAAGAGAGCACGGATCAAGTCCCAACAAGTTGTCCGCCCCTCGATTTATATCGAGGAGATGTGGATCCATAATGAATGGATAGTTTCTACAGGCACATCCGCCAACACAAATTTAACCAAAGTATAGAGCCCACCTCACCAAATTTTGAAAGCCTTCATCTTGCATAAAAAGTTTTTTCTCCATCGCTTTAATTTTTTAGGGCTTTTTTGTGATTCTCCCTTTCATGATGCTTAATTTATTTCTGATTACAAATTGTGCCTCCTGCTACACAGAGCATATAAATATTACAAATAAACATCTAAGAAAAACACATGGATAAATTTGTTTTTGGAGATGCAAATAAAATAATAATTTTATCTCAGCATCAATCACATTATTTCGAGGAATTTTCTACCCTTAAAGTAAATATAAAACGCAAAATAGTTAAAACAAAAAATACAAGACTTTCAGAATAAGGATGACAATTTTTTCCACGGGTTCGGGTACTTGCGAGGAAAACCCAAAAAGGGGCGGGTT
This sequence comes from Henckelia pumila, assembly GCF_033568475.1. Lineage (NCBI taxonomy): Eukaryota > Viridiplantae > Streptophyta > Magnoliopsida > Lamiales > Gesneriaceae > Henckelia > Henckelia pumila. The sequence goes on from NC_133121.1 coordinate 82,994,509, forward strand.
CGGGGGTGAATTTTTGGGTATGAGTTAGGGTTCGAGGATTTTCTGTAACGCCTTCAACCGTTGAGGACATTACTCAACTAATATGACCTTAATATAAACGCGGAGAAAAAACTTTTTTGAAAGATGTATGCATACATCCAACCTTACTTAAAACATTTCAAATATTTTACAAACCAAGTCACGACAATTTCAAACATAAAACTTGTTTTCTTCACTCAAACATAATAATATTCAGTTTCCTTAAACTCAACACAAATACACTCATGCATCTCTCGCCGGCTCGACTCTTGGCTCCTCATCATGTCCGACATCAAACTCATCGACGTATGCATAGTTGTCATCCTCATTACCTGCCCCATTCAAGCATAGTGAGTCTAAAGACTCAACAAGAATATGCAATACAAATCATGAGTTTTAAAATTTCTTTTGAATATAATATGACGTAATATAAACATGAACATAAACATAAACTCATTCTTAATTGACGAATTATGTGAAATATGTGGCAACTGTCTGATAGGACTTATCTCATCATTCATGTTGATCAACAAGTAATTGGAAAGGCCCCTCCGGAGATTATCACGAAGTGCCAGTCCCGTGTCTTTCCATCACTTAACTCACGATTGGAAAGGCCCCTCCGGAGCTTATCCCGAAGTGCCAGTCCCGTAGATTTGGAAAGGTCCCTCCGGCGCCCATCCCGAAGTACCAATCCCGTATTTGCCGCCACAAAGACACATAAGACATCAAAATCCTTTATGCTTCATCATACATCATTTATCATATCATTCCATCATTTTTTCATTGTGTTATCATGACATGTCATTCATTGTGAAGCATCATTGAAACTTAATAATTATCGTCTTAACTTTTGTTTCATGAACATAAAACCTTACTTAATAATTTATGCATGTCATATATGATTAAAAATCATACTTTCATACTGAACATAGGGTTCATGAATGAACCTTAAACATGTACATGCATCACATAACGTAATCGGCCTTCATAAGTCGTTCTCTAAGTTCTTGACTTTAAAACATGAAATTTTTGCATAGAAACTCTTAAACATATTTTAGAAAACTTAAAAGATCATAACCATGAAATTAGTACACTAAAATAACATAAAATAAACTTGAAATTCGAAGGTCCGGTGCGGTCGCTCCACTTCTCGGCGCGGGCGCGCATGACCTGCGCAAATGAGTCTTCTTTCTGGCTCTGAAACTCTATTTTTAATTTGGAATTTGAAAAAGTCGTAAACATGAAAGTTGTAACCCTTGATCTTGGATTTTTAATACCGAAAATCGCACCTCAATTAGAGTTTTTAGTAAAACATTATGCTCATTCTTCACAGATGTGTCACTGCCGGGAATTCAAAACACGCGACACAATTCGGGGCGATTTTGACCAATCTTCCAAAATGATTTTGACAAAACTCAAAACATAAAAATTGTAGATAAATAAGTTAGTTTTCAAACAAAGTTAGCCTCATATCATTTGGATCCGTAAACTAATTTTTATCCTCAAAATCATAACAAGTGTCGGTAATTTGGAGCCACTGAACACAACTTCAACACTTCAAACTTCAAACATAAACTTCTTTTACCCAAAATCCTAACTACATAAATCATCAAAACTCATTTTATTGTAGTTGAACATGAATTAACTAACTTCAAAACACTAAAATCTTAAAAGAACATGAATCTCTTGAATCAACTCAAGAACTTGACAAGAACAACCTATGCTTCCCGATCTCATAAAATTATAACTTCGTGCTCTTGAAATTCATGAAAATCATGCATACATATCTCAACATACATCAATTCATATAAAAATACATAATAGCTTGGATGGGTTTCAAAATCTTTTAAATTTGTACTTGCCTTGAAATGAAGACGGAATTGATCCGGATCTTTGGGAACGAGCTAACCACGACACGAACGAGATTTGGAACTTGGATGGTGAAGATCTTGACTCCTCCCAATTCTCGCAAAAAGGATATGACAAATTCTTAACATGGGGTGCGGGTGCGAGACCAAGAGAGCATGGATCAAGTCCCAACAAGTTGGCCGCCCTCGATTTATATCGAGAAGATGGGGATCCATAATAAATGGATCAGTTTCTACAGGTACATCTGCCAACACAAATTTAACCAAAATATAGAGCCCACCTCGCCAAATTTCGAAAGACTTCATCTAGCATAAAAAGTTTTTTCTCCACCGCTTTAACTTTTTAGGGCTTTTTTGTGATTCTCCCTTTCATGATGCTTAATTTATTTCTGATTACAAATTCTGCTTCATGCTGCACCGAGCATAAAAATTTAGAAATAAAACATCTAAGATAAACACAAGGATAAATTTGTTTTTTGAAATGCAAATAAAATAATAATTTTATCTCAGCATCGTTCACATCATTCCAAGGAATTTTCAACCCTTAAATTAAATATGAAACGCAAAATAGTTAAAACGATAAATACAAGACCTTCAGAATATGGATGACAATTTTTCTCGCGGGGAAAACCAAAAACGGGGTAGTTTCGGGGGAGATTTCGGGTATGGGTTCGGGTTCGGGTTCGGGAATTTTCAAAAATCCCTGCAACATATTGGGGCGGGTATGGAGATGCTCTCCCCATCCCCGAACCCGCCCCGATAATAATAATAATAATAATATTATTATTATTATTAATAATAATAATAATAATAATAATTTAGTATACAAATATTTTAATTGTCAATTTTATTAAATCTAATATTATATAAAAAAAATTAAAAATATTATTATTAATTGATTTATATAAATTTTATGCATTATATATAATATATCCGTTTATGATAACTTACTTTATTATAACATAAAAATATTAATTGAATCTCATTCATGTTACGTTCATTATATTTTATTTAGGATAATTTTGATTGATTTTAATAATTTTTTATTTAAAATATTTTGATTAATTTTATAAGGTTATATTATAATAAAAAAATTTACCAAAATATTTTGTGTATTCTAATATAAAATTTAATAATAATTTTTATATTCTATTACAATAAAATTTACAAATATCATATCGGGTATGGGGACGGGGATGGGGAGTTGGTCCCTGCGGGGATGGGGATGGGGAAGAACTTAAAGTCTGCCTTCATATCGAAAAAACTTCACTCCTCCCAATTTTTGCCACAAAGATATGACAAATACTAAACATGAGATGCGGGTGCGAGACCAAGAGAGCACGAATCAAGTCCCAACAAGTTGGACATCCCTCGATTTATATCGAGGAGATGTGGATCCATAATGAATGGATCAGTTTCTATAGGCACATCCGCTTACACAAATTTAACCAAAGTATAGAGCCCACCTCGCCAAAATTCGAAAGCCTTCATCTTGCATAAAAAGTTTTTTCTCCACCGCTTTAATTTTTGAGGACTTTTTTGTGATTCTCCCTTTCATGATGATTAATTTATTTCTGATTACAAATTCTGCTTCCTGCTGCACCGAGCATAAAAATATTATATATAAAACATCTAACAAAAACACAAGGATGAATTTGTTTTTGGAAATGCAAATAAAATAATAGTTTTATCTCAGCATCGTTCACAATATTCCGAGGAATTTTTCACCCTTAAACCGGTGGTTCGGGTACCCGCGGGGAAAACCCAAAACGGGGCGGGTTCGGAGGAGAAATTTGGGTATGGGTTCGGGTTTGGTGAATTTTCAAAAATTCCCACAACATATTGGGGCGGGTATGGGATGCTCTCCTCATCCCCGCCGATAATAATAATAATAATAATAATAATAATAATAATAATAATAATAATAATAATAATAATAATAATAATAATAATAATAATAATAATAATAATAATTTAGAACAGAAATATTTTAATTTTCAATATTATTAAATCTAATATATTATAAAAATAAAAATAAAAAGTATTATTATTATTTGGTTTATATATATTTTTATGCATTATATATAATATATCTTCTTATAATAACGTACTTTATTATAACATAAAAATATTATTTGAATTTCATTCATGTTACGTAAATAGTTTTTTATTTAAAATAATTTTAATTGATGCCAATATTTTTTATTTAAAATATTTTAATAATTTTATAAGGTTATATTATAATAAAAAAATTTTACAAAAATATTTTATTTATTTTACCATAAAATTTAATAATAATTTTTATATTCTATTACAATAAAATTTACTAATATTATATATATATATATATGATAAGAACTTAATGTCTGCCTTCATGTCGAAAAACTTTACTCCTCCCAATTCTTGCTACAAAGATATGATAAATTCTTAACATGGGGTGCGGGTGCGAGACCAAGAGAGCACGGATCAAGTCCCAACAAGTTGGCCGTCCCTCGATTTATATCGAGGAGATGTGGATCCATAATGAATGGATCAGTTTCTACAGGCACATCCGCCAACACAAATTTAACCAAAGTATAGAGCACAACTCGCCAAATTTCGAAAGCCTTCATCTAGCATAAAAAGTTTTTTCTCCACCGCTTTATTTTTTGTGGGCTTTTTTGTGATTCTCCCTTTCATGATGCTTAATTTATTTCTGATTACAAATTCTGTTTCCTGCTGCACCGAGCATAAAATTTTTAGAAATAAAACATCGAAGAAAAACACAAGAATAAATTTGTTTTTGGAAATGCAAATAAAATAATAATTTTATCTCAGCATCGTTCACATCATTCGAAGAAATTTTCTACCCTTAAAGTAAATATGAAACGCAAAATAGTTAAAACGAAAAATACAAGACCTTCAAAATATGGATGACAATTTTTCATGCGGGTTCAGTTAGCCGCGGGGAAAACCCAAAACAGGGCGGGTTTGGTGGATAATTTTCGGGTACGGGTTCGGGTTCGGAGATTTTCAAAAATCCCGCAACATATTGGTGCGGGTATGGGGATGGTCTCCCTATCCCGGAACCCTCCCCGATAATAATAACTATAATAATAATTTAGTATACAAACATTTTAATTGTCAATATTGTTAAATCTAATATATTATAAAAATAAAAATTAAAAGTATTATTATTCTTTGGTTTATATATATTGTTATGCATTATATATAATATATCCGCTTATGATAACGTACTTTATTATAAATAAAAATATTATTTAAATCTCATTCATGTTACGTACATAGTATTTTTTTTAAAATATTTTGATTAATGTTATAAGGTTATATTATAATAACAAACTTTTACCAAAATATTTTATATTTTTTAATAAAATTTAATAATAATTTTTATATTCTATTACAATAAAATTTAATATATATATATATATATATATATATGAGTAATTTTCAGCTGCCCAATCATTTTTGCCCAACTCGTCCCCGACTACTAAAACCCGCTAACGGGTTTTTGTAGTTTTTTTAAAAAAAATTTCGTATCTCTAAAACCCACTACCGGGTTTTAGTTGTCGGGGATGAATTGGGCATCATTGGTTGGGCAGCTGAAAATTTATATATATATATATATATATTCGGGTATGGGGACGGGGATGGGGAGTTGGTCCCCACGGGGATGGGGATGGGGAAGAACATAAAGTCTGCCTTCACGTCGAACAAACTTAACTCCTCCCAATTCTTGCAAAAATGATATGACAAATTCTTAACAGGGGTGCTGGTGCGAGACCAAGAGAACACGGATCAATTCCCAACAAGTTGGCCGACCCTCGATTTATATTGAGGAGATGTGGATCCATAATGAATGGATCAGTTTCTACATGCACATCCGCAAACACAAATTTAACCAAAGTATAGAGCTCACCTCGCCAAATTTCGAAAGCCTTCATCTTGCATAAAAAGTTTTTTCTCCACCGGTGTAATTTTTGAGGGCTTTTTTGTGATTTTCTCTTTCATGATGCTTAATTTATTTATGATTACAAATTCTGCTTCCTGCTGCACCGAGCATAAAAATATTAGAAATAAAACATCTAAGAAAAACACATGGATAAATTTGTTTCTGGAAATGAAAATAAAATAATAATTTTACCTCAGCATCGTTCACATCATTCCCAGGAATTTTCCCTTAAATTAAAATATGAAACACAAAATAGTTAAAAAGAAAAATACAAGACCTTCAGAATATGGATGACAATTTTTCTTGCGGGTTCGGTTAACCGCGGGCAAAACCCTAAACGGGGCTGGTTCGGAGGAGAATTTTCGGGTATGGGTTCGGGTTCGGGGATTTTAATAAATCTCGCAACATATTGGGGCAGGTATGGGGATGATCTCCCTATCCCCGAACCTTCCTCGATAATAATAATTATAATAATAATAGTAATAATAATAATTTAGTATACAAATATTTTAATTCTCAATATTGTTAAATCTAATATATTGTAAAAATAAAAATTAAAAGTATTATTATTTTTTGGTTTATATATATTGTTATGCATTATATATAATATATCTGCTTATAATAACGCAATTTATTATAAAATAAAAATATTATTTGAATCTCATTCATGTTACATAATAGTATTTTTTTAAAAATATTTTGATTAATTTTATAAGGTTATATTATAATAACAATATTTTACCAAAATATTTTAAGTATTTTATCATAAATATATGTATTCGGGTATGGGGACGGGGATGAGAAGTTGGTTCCCGCTGGGATGGGGATGGGGAAGAACATAACAATCTGCCTTCATGTCGAACAAACTTCACTCATCCCAATTCTTGCCACAAAGATATGACAAATTCTTTATCATCGGGTGCGGTTGAGAGACCAAGAGAGCACGGATCAAGTCCCAACAAGTTGGCCGACCCTCGATTTATATCGAGAAGATATGGATCCATAATGAATGGATCAGTTTCTACATGCACATCCGCCAACACAAATTCAACCAAAGTATAGAGCCCACTTCGCCAAATTTCGAAAGCCTTGATCTTGCATAAAAAGTTTTTTCTCCACCGTTTTAATTTTTGAGGGCTTTTTTGTGATTCTCCCTTTCATGATGCTTAATTTATTTTTGATTACAAATTCTGCTTCCTGCTGCACCGAGCATAAAAATATTAGAAATAAAACATATAAGAAAAACACAAGGATAAAATTTTTTTTTTGAAATGGAAATAAAATAATAATTTTATTTCAGCATCGTTCAAATCATTACGAGGAATTTTCTACCTTAAAGTAAATATGAAACGCAAAATAGTTAAAACAAAAAATACAAGACCTTAAGAATAGGGATGACAATTTTTCCCGCGGGAAAAACCCAAAACGGGGTAGTTTCGAGGGAGATTTTTTGAGTATGGATTCGGGTTCGGGGATTATCAAAAATCCCTGAAACATATAGGGGCGGGTATGGGGATTTTTTCCCCATCCCCGAACCCTCCCCGATTATAATAATAATAATATTAATAATTTAGTATACAAATATTTTAATTGTCAATTTTATTAAATCTAATATTATATAAAAAAATTAAAAGTATTATTATTATTTGGTTTATATATATTTTATGCATTATATATAATATATCCGTTTATGATAACTTACTTTATTATAACATAAAAATATTATTTGAATCTCATTCATGTTACGTACATAGTATTTTATTTAAAATAATTTTGAATGATATCAATAATTTTTTATTTAAAATATTTTGATTAATTTTATAAGGTTATATTATAATAAAAAAATTTACCAAAATATTTTGCGTATTCTATCATAAAATTTAATAATAATTTTTATATTCTATTACAATAAAATGTACTAATATCATATATATATATATAAATTTTTTCGGGTATGGGGACGGGGGATGGGGAATTGGTCCCTGCAGGGATGGGGATGGGGAAGAACATAAAGTCTGCCTTCATGTCGAACAAACATCACTCCTCCCAATTTTTGACACAAAGATATGACAAATTCTTCAACATGGTGTGGGGGTGCGAGATCAAGGGATCACGGATCAAGTCCCAACAAGTTGGCCGACCCTCGATTTATATCGAGGAGATGTGGATCCATAATGAATAGATCAGTTTCTACAGGCACATCCGCCAACACAAATTTAACCAAAGTATAGAGCCCACCTCGCCAAATTTCGAAAGCTTTCATCTTGCATAAAAAGTTTTTTCTCCACCGTTTTAATTTTTGAGGGCTTTTTTGTGATTCTCCCTTTCATGATGCTTAATTTATTTCTGATTACAAATTCTTCTTCCTGCTGCACCAAACATAAAAAAATTAGATATAAAACATCTGAGAAAAACACAAGGATGAATTTATTTTTGGAAATGCAAATAAAATAATAATTTTATCTCAGCATCGTTCACAACATTCCGAGGAATTTTCTACCCTAAACCGCGGGTTCGGGCACCTACGGGGAAAACCCAAAACAGGTCGAGTTCGGAGGAGAATTTTAGGGAATAGGTTCGGGTTCGGGGATTTTCAAAAATTCCCGCAACATATAATAATAGTAATAATAATAATAATAATAATAATAATAATAATAATAAAATTAATAATAATAATATAGTAAACAAATATTTTAATTTTCAATATTATTAAATCTAATATATTATAAAAATAAAAATAAAAAGTATTATTATTCTTTGGTTTATATATTTTTTATGCATTATACATAATATATCTTCTTATGATAGCGTACTTTATTATAACATAAAAATATTATTTGAATCTCATTCATGTTACGTAAATAGTATTTTATTTAAAATAATTTTAATTGATGTCAATATTTTTTTTTAAAATATATATATATATATTCGGGTATGGGGACGAGGATGGAGAGTTGGTCCCTGCAGGGATGGGGAAGAACTTAAAGTCTGCCTTCATGTCGAAAAACTTCACTCCTCCCAATTCTTGCCACAAAGATATGACAAATTCTTAACATGGGGTGCGGGTGCGGGTTCTTGTGCGAGACCAAGAGAGCACGGATCAAGTCCCAACAAGTTGGCCGACCCTCGATTTATTCCGAGGAGATGTGGATCCATAATGAATGGATCAGTTTCTACAGGCACATCCGCCAACACAAATTCAACCAAAGTATAGAGCCCAACTCGCCAAATTTCAAAAGCCTTCATCTTGCATAAAAAGTTTTTTCTCCACCGCTTTAATTTTTGAGGGCTTTTTTGTGATTCTCCCTTTCATGATGATTAATTTATTTCTGATTACAAATTCTGCTTCCTGCTGCACCGAGCATAAAAATATTAGAAATAAAACATCTTAGAAAAACACAAGGATAATTTTTTTTTTTTGAAATGGAAATAAAATAATAATTTTATCTCAGCATCGTTCACATCATTACCAGAAATTTTCTATCCTTAAGTAAATATGAAACGCAAAATAGTTAAAACGAAAAATACAAGACCTTCAGAATATGGATGACAATTTTTCCCGCGGGAAAAACCCAAAATGGGGTAGTTTCGAGAGATAATTTTTGGGTATGGGTTCGGGTTCGGGGATTTTAAAAAATCCATGTAACATATTGGGGCGGGTATGTGGATGCTCTCCCCATCTCCGAACCCGCCCCGATAATAATAATAGTAATAATTTTTATGCATTATAAATAATATATCCGCTTATGATAATGTACTTTATTATAACATAAAAATATTATTTGAATCTTATAACAAAACTATATATATTTATATATAAATATATATTTTCGGGTATGGGGATGGGGATGGGGATGGGGAGTTAGTCCCTGCGGGGATGGTGATGGGGATGGGGATGGGGTGGGGAAGAACATAAAGTCTGCCTTCATGTCGAACAAACTTCACTCCTCCCAATTCTTGCCACAAAGATATGACAAATTTTTCAACATGGGGTGGGGGTGCGAGACCAAGTGTAAGGCCCGAGATTAATTGAATTAATCCAAAAATAATTGAATTTTAATCCAAGTATATTTAATTTGAGAATATTTAGAGTTTTGTTTAAATTCTAATATTTTTAAATTATTTAGGATTGAAATTGAATTAAAAAGATTTGTCGAGGACCGATTTGCAAATAAGCAAGACTTGAGGGGCCAAAGGGCAAATATAAAAAATTGACTTGGACACTTGTCTTGAATATGAGTTTAAACGTGTATCATGTATGTTTCAGCAGAATATCATCTTTCTCAGCCCAAGAAATCGAGAGGCTTCATCCTCTTCTTTGGAATTGATTTTCAAATTGTGATAACTTTTGATCCGTTCATCCGAATTCAATTCCGAAAAGTGTTCCGAAATCCTTGCGAGAAGGGCTATCATTTTATGTAAGTTTTGATGAGATTTATGATGTTTCGAAATTATGTTATGGGGCAGAAGTAAGACTTGATCATAGTGTGGTGTTTTTAAGCTTCTATAGCTTGATATATCGCAATTGAATCGAAGAACGGACAACGATTGAGTTTGCTATGCAATTCCAGATTTTATTCGAGATTATATGCTTATGATATTTTGAATTATTGTTGGTATACATGCTGATATGTGTGTGTTTAGTGAATAGGATTGATATATATTTGACGATATTGAAGTTAGATCGAAGAATAAGTGTCGTTGGTAATTGCTACAGATTTTCAGCAGCTTATTCGAAATTATTACCATCCGATTATGTTGGTATATGCTATATTATTGCTGGTTTTAGGTCTATATGAAGTTGATATAAATGATAGACTTGATAGAAAAGAGTTACGGCTGCCGACTTTTAACCGCAATGCCGTCGAGTCAAGAATTGAGTTGATTTGTGATATCTTTGAGTTAGCTGGACATTGATGAGTTTCTTGTTGATGTTCTTGTATATATATGATGTGTTTTCAGATTGAAAACAGGGGACATCGATCTTGGAAAGTTTAGCGTCGAACCGAGAAATAATTAATCAAAGTTTGTGCACTTTATGACTTGAAGACTGATTCATGGTTGAGCAGATTGTGACAAGGGACTTGTTGTGTTGCTTGACTAGGTTTGAAGAGTTTGGTGTGGGCAGATTTTGAAGAGTTGAAGAACTTGAAACCAAGATTGAAAGGTATAAGACAACCTTTAAAGAAAGGACTTGCACACTCAATATGAATCTATTGAGTATCCCTTTCTAAAACCACATACTTTGTGCTTCTATTGTTAATAGATGCTTATATGATTACTTACTTGATCTAGTTCGTATTGTTGGTCTTGACTTGATGCGTTTGAGTTTGTTGCATTCATATTGGGCCAACTTTCTTTCGAGTTTTGAGGGCTGAGTTGCCCAGATAAAATGATAAAACGTTTGGACGTATATTGAGGAATTTAGGTGATTGAGTTGTCCCTAATGTTTGAAGGTTGGGTGATTGAGTCATCCCTAACATTTGACGATCAATATAGTGGACCAAAGTCTGGGAATAAACACTCAATGTCACCTCGAATGGAGAGTAGGTGGATGGGTTGACGTGTTTCTTTCCCAGGGATCCCAAAAAGAGAACCGATACCGATATGATAACCGATTTTAAATCATGCATTGCTTTCAATTTAAATAGATGAGTTTCTATTATTTGTTAAGTTGAAATATTGCATGATTGTTTGAAAAGTTGATATTAAATTATTGACTTAATATGAGTTGTAGTTGTTGATAACATGTCTTGCTTGATTTTATAGTTTGCAACTTGATTTATAGCATGTTGAGTTAATATGTCTTAAGTTGCTTTGAGTCTTATTTGCTGAATGAATGTTAATATGCTTCAAGTTGAATTACTTGAGTTTATGCATGTTTATGTTGTTTTATACTGGGATTAAATTCTCACCGGAGTCTTTTCGGCTATTGTCTTGTTTGTATGTATGCATGACAATAGGTGGGACTGGAACGAGTCCGGGAAGACCGTGAAGAAATGAGATCGAGCTAGAGTAGAGTGGTGATCCGGTGTAGAATTGAAGTTGCTGTCATTTATGTTAAGAATAAGAGTTGAAGTTATGAACTATTAGACTTGAACCTTAGTCTAGAGTGTTGTTACTTGATCTTGTAATCACACTTGAACTAGATGTTTTACTCTTGTCTTGAGATGTTAATGTATATGTTGTTGTCTTGATTATGACTTTTATACCATGTTGGTTGCATGAATGACTTGGTAGAATGGTTAAGAATGACCTTGGTGAGTATTTGTCAGCAGCAGAGTTTTAATTTTTTTCTGGCTGCTTGGCCTACGCGCTAGCAGCGCAGGCCAAGCCCAAGGGGTTGCTGCCCCATTGAACTGCGCACGCGCAGGTCACTTTTTATATATAAAAAAAATTCTTTTCTTTGAGGCTTTGATGCTTGGCCTTAATTTATGTTTTAGAGATTAGTATTTGATTTGAGAGATTAAGAACCAGGTCGTCACACCAAGAGAGCACGGATCAACTCACAACATGTTGGCCACCCCTCGATTTATATAGAGGAGATGTGGATCCATAATGAATGGATCAGTTTCTACAGGCACATCCGCCAACACAAATTTAACAAATGTATAAAGCCCATCTCGCTAAATTTCGAAAGCCTTCATCTTGCATAAAATTTTTTTTCTCCACCGCTTTAATTTTTGAGGGCTTTTTTGTGATTTTCCCTTTCATGATGCTTAATTTATCTCTGATTACAAATTCATCTTCCTGCCGCACCGAGTATAAAAATATTAGAAATAAATATCTAAGAAAAACACAAGGATAAATTTGTTTTTGGAAATGCAAATAAAATAATAATTTTATGTAATGCCCGAAATTATTTAATTTTAATCCGAGAATAATTAATTTGGAAATAATTGGAGTTTTGATTTAAATTATAATATTCTTAAATTGATTAGGATTGAAATTGAATGAATTGAGAAATTGAGGACCAAATTGCAATTTTGGAATAATTGAGGGGCCAAAGTGCAATTTTCAGATTTTATGGGGACACTTGTCTTGCATGTGAGTTGGAACGTGGGATACAACACATTTCCATCAAATTGCTTCAGAAAAGGAACCGAGAGCAAGAACAAGGAATTTCAATAGTTTCTTCATCATCTTCCAATCACTGTATCTTTTGATCCGGTTATCCGATTTTGATTTCGAAAAATGTTCTGGAATCCTTGCAATGAAACCTTCGATTTGATGTAAGTTTTCTTTTAGTTCATCATAATTTGAGAATTTGAAATGGACAGAGATCAGACTTTTGTATGAAAGTGTTGTGGTTGAACTTCTATGTTGTGTTTTGTTGAAGTTGGGTTGAGGAATGATTGTTGTATCAATTTCTTATGATGTTCCAGCCACTACTCGATCTTTATACTTGCTGATATGCTGGGTTTTGATTGATATTCAGCTGATGAAAAGATGTATATGCTTATAGAATTGTTATAGTTGAATTTCGGTTGCCGAACTTACACCGATATGCCGTCGAAACTTTTGATTTGAGGCTGTTTACTATATTATACTTGAGCTGCTATTGAGATAAGTTGAAGCTGATGTTCTTTGGCCATTATGTTGTGGTTTCAGCTTGTAAACAAGGGATATGGAGCTCGAGAACGTCGACTTTGAAACCGATAGAAGAAAGCACAAGGTTGGTAGCGTTTGCCTTGAAGTTTGGGTTGAAAATTGAGCAGATTTTGAGATAGGTTTGGTGGTTGTCTTATACAGATTTTGACAAGATAGAAGACACCTTGAAACCTCACATTTGAAAGGTAAAAGTGGACTACTACTTGAATGGGATTATAACTCGAGATGGTTTGTATCGAGTTCCCTAAATCACATACTTATTTGCTTAATTGCTTTTCTATGCTCTTTTATGATTTATTGAATGAGTATTAGATGTTAATGATTGCTCTTGTGATGATATATATTGCATTCATCTTGAAAGACTTATTCTTTGATTTTGAAATGAACGGAAACGTTCGAATAGAAGATTTGAGGGATTATATATGTATGGACTGGGTGGTTGACGTAGCCTAGCATCTGAAATGCATATGTAGTGGCTTCAAAGTCTAGAGAAGTAAGATAAGTAGCCCCACCTCGATTGGGAGAGTCGGTGGTTAGCTATGATATCTTCTTCTCGGGATCCCAACCGAAGAGATAAGAGATGAACCTTGTTTTAAAACATGCATTGTCTTTATTTATATAATGAGTTTGATATATGTTTTATATGCATGTTTAGTTGCTTTTACTGGGAAATCTATTTCTCACCGGAGTTATCCGGCTATTGTTGTGTTGTATGTGTCATGGCAATAGGCGGGAGTGGAACCGGGCAAAAGCGAACATGAAGAACAAGGGGATGAGAGAATAGCGTGATGATCAGAGTATAGATGGTTTCTTGTGCTGTCAATGATAGTGTTGAGTCCAAACACATGAACATGATATAGCTATTTGTACCAAGACATATTGGTTATGAGTTTGACGTTTTAATATTGTATACAAGACTTGTGATAATGTAAATAAGTTCTTAGAATTGGACTTGTTGTTGTATACACTATTCCATGTTGTTATGTGAGTCTATTTGGAGTTGATTTTAAAGATTTATTATGATTCAATTCTATCAACTTTATCTTGTTAGAATGCATGTTAGCTTATGATTTGGGATAGGCTTTGTATGAGTTGATAGGAGATGATAAATGAATGGATGAATTCATGTTGACAGCAATTTGATTTCTGCTGGTTTTTCTGGAAAATTCTCTCGCTCGATCGGTGAACTATCACGGATCGAGCGAGGCCATTGTTGCAGGGACAGAAAACTCGAAGATTGTGGCTCGCTCGATCGGTGAATGGTTGCAGATCGAGCGAGGCCACATTTGTTGCACCCGAGAGTTGGGCCTTTGTTCTCGCTCGATCGGTAGCTTTTTACCGATCGAGCGAGGTGCTCTGATTTAAAAAAAAAAAAAAATTTTTACTTTGTTTAGTCTTTGATTCTTTGACTGTTAATTATGATGATTTGATTAAATGAGAGATTAGAACTCGGGTCGTCACAACAAGTGGTATCAGAGCAAGAAAGTTATGGACTAAGATAGATAGCGAGTGGGGTAGATCGAGTCTTCCTCCTTACTTGTTTATTATTCTATGATTTATTACATGCTTGACTTACATGTTATAAATGCTAGCATGTTTTACTTTCAAGTATTTTATTACATGATGTTGTATTTATTTTATTTGAAAGTAGGATTTATGATGATTAAAGATGCATGCTTATTGCACTATCTGACATGATAAAAGCATGTGATCTGTTGTTTACGACATGCTACCTAATTATCTGAGTTGATTGGAAGCATGTGCTATCTGAATACCTCGATTATTTATTTACGAGTGAATCAGAACCGAGTCTTGATCAGAGGTAAGATGATCAGAGGAGGACTGAAATAGATTTGATGATTCTGGTATCCTAACCCTTTTGATAATCAGATATGTCTCGACGACCAGGCCGACCTCCTCTCAGACCACAGGTTCCTAATCCTAGGCCAGAGCAGACAGTGCATCCTCTGCCTTAACAAATAGTAGTACCTCCGACAGTGCCTCAAGTTACTGCAATTCCGAGTAATGAACAGGGTAGTACTTCTCGAGATATGACTGATATGTCAGCTACTCCGATGGAAACACTGCTCAAACGTTTTCAATCATATCATCCGCCTACACTGAAGGGTACTGAGAATGCAGTCGAATGTGAAGGATGGCTTGATGATATGGAGATGTTGTTTGATTCACTCGACTATGGTGATGAGCGGAGAGTCAGACTGATTGGGCACCAATTGCATGAGGTTGCGAAGAGCTGGTGGTTCACGACTAAGAAGGCTCTGGAGCGTAGAGGAACAGTACTCACCTGGACAGTCTTCAAAACTGAATTCTATCAACGATTCTTTTCGATGTCTTACCGCAAAGATAAGGGTGCAGAGTTTGCTAATTTGAAGCAGGGAAATTTGAATATTGAAGAATATGTTGCAAAATTCTCTACATTACTACGTTTTGCTCCACACGTTGCCGACAGTGATGAGGCTATGGCTGATCAGTTCATTAATGAACTGAATCCAGAGGTATTTACTTTGGTGAACACAAGGCGAACAAATACATTTTCTGATGCCTTGAATAGTTCCAAAGGAGCAGAAGATGGTTTGATACAACAGCGAGGAGCTTTGTATTCTGTTCAACCTCCGAGACAACCACAATCTTCAGCTCCAATTTCACAACAACCTCCTCGGTTCGAAAGTGGTGGCAGTAGCAGTGGCAAGAAGAAATTTTGGCAAGCTCGAGGAAAGCAGTTTAAGAGATCTGGGAGCAGTTCTTTGAGTTTGAGTGGGTCAAAACCGAAGTCTGGCATGGTTTGTAACAGTTGTGGTGGAAGTCATCTGACTGATCAGTGCCGAGGCGTATTTGGGAGTTGCCATATATGCCATCAGCCAGGAAATTTTGCGAGAGTGTGTCCTCAGAGAGGTTCCGAACAGTCACGAGGTACAGAGTCATCACGATCAGTGGCTCAACCTGGGAGGCAAGCCTCATCTGTCCATTCCTTCCAACCACCATACCCACAGCAACAACCAAGGCCAGGAGGGAGTCAGACAGGTAGCCAGCCTTCGAGACAACAGGCTCATGTCTTTGCATTGACAGAGGAACAGGCACAGGGAGCACCAGATGATGTTATTGCAGGTAACTGTTCTCTTTATGGTTATCCTGCATATGTATTGATAGATACAGGTGCATCCCATACATTTATCTCTGAACGATTTGTGTCATTACATGCTTTGCCTGCTGAATCTTTACCTGTTGTTGTATCTGTCTCTTCTCCTTTGGGGAGAGGTCTTATATCAATTCAGACAGTTAAAAATTGTTTATTACAGTACAATGGTAATGAAATAGAGGTAGATTGTATTGTGCTTGGTTTGTCTGATTTTGACTGCATTATCGGAATTGATATGCTAACCAAGTACAGAGTTACCGTGGACTGTTTTCAGAAAGTGGTGAGGTTCAGACCTGAGATGGCTGGAGAATGAAAGTTTTATGGTAAGGGTTCTCGTGTTAAGATTCCTCTGATTTCTGTATTATCCATGACCCGACTTTTGCAGAAAGGAGCGGAGGGATTTATTGTTTATGCAGTTGATGTTTTGAAAGCTAGCCCGAACCTGGCTGACTTGCCAGTGGTTAGTGAATTTGCGGACGTTTTTCCTGATGAGATTCCAGGATTACCTCCATACCGTGAGATTGATTTTAACATAGAACTGATGCCAGGTACATCACCGATTTCTAAAGCACCTTATCGAATGGCACCAGTTGAATTGAAAGAGTTGAAAGAGCAGTTGGAAGATTTACTGGTCAAGGGATACATTCGACCCAATGTTTCTCCTTGGGGTGCTCCAGTGTTGTTTGTCAGAAAGAAAGACGGTTCAATGAGATTGTGCATTGAATATCGGCAACTGAACAAGGCAACGGTAAAGAACAAATACCCTTTGCCTCGTATTGATGATTTATTTGACCAGTTGCAGGGTTATTCCGTGTATTCCAAGATCGATCTGAGATCTGGATACCATCAGCTGAGAGTTAGGGATTCTGATATTCTGAAAAACGCTTTCAGAACCAGGTATAGCCATTATGAGTTTATAGTTATGCCGTTTGGTCTGACGAATGCTCCAGCTGTGTTTATGGCTTTAATGAACCGTGTGTTTCAGAAATATCTCGATGACTTTGTGATTATTTTTATTGATGATATTCTAATATATTCGAAGAATTTGATTGATCATTCTGAGCATTTGAGAACTGTGTTGAAGACTTTGAGATCTGAGAAACTGTATGCTAAACTGTCGAAATGTGAGTTTTGGCTGAAACATGTTGTTTTTCTTGGACATATTATATCCGGAAATGGTATAGCTGTTGATCCAAGTAAAGTCGAGGCAGTGATCAGTTGGTCGAGACCAACATCTGTTCTTGAGATACGTAGTTTCATGGGTTTGGCTGGGTATTATCGTCGATTCATTAAAGATTTTTCCAGTATTGCGAAGCCGATTACTCAGTTGACTCAGAAAAATGCTCCATTCATCTGGTCTGAAGCTTGTGAATCCAGTTTTCTTGAGTTGAAGAAACGACTGACCAGTGCACCAGTCTTGACGATTCCTTCAGGTACTGGTGGTTTCACTGTTTATTGTGATGCATCTCATCAAGGTTTGGGGTGTGTTTTGATGCAGCGAGGACATGTGATTGCTTATGCCTCGAGACACTTGAAGCCTCATGAGACCAGATATTCAATTCATGATCTTGAATTGGCCGCCATTGTATTTTCTTTGAAGATTTGGCGACATTATCTGTACGGGGAACAGTTTGAAATCTATTCTGGTCACAAGAGTCTGAAATATTTGTTTTCATAGTCAGAATTGAATATGAGACAGCGGAGGTGGCTTGATTTGCTCAAAAACTTTGATTGTGAGATTAAGTACTATCCGGGGAAATCAAATGCAGCAACTGATGCATTGATTCGAAAGGTATGTTCTTTGTCCTTATCGACGATTGGTGTATCAAATTTGATTGAAAACTGTTGTCTATCTGGATTGGTATTTGATACGAATTATCATCCTCTGTGACTTTATCAAATTCAAGTTAAACCAGCATTATTGTTGCGAATCAGAGAAGCTCATAAACTTGATCAGAGTGTGCAGAATTCAATTGAGAAAGTCTGGTCAGGGCATGTATCTGAATATCAAGTTCGAGATGATCTTCTTTATGTTCACAATCGCCTTGTAGTGCCTGATATTTCTGATGTGAGACAACAACTACTGAAAGAGGCGCATTGTAGTCGATATAGCATTCATCCTGGAGGGAGGAAGATGTACAATGATCTGAAGACTCGATATTGGTGGAAATCAATGAAGTCTGATATTACTGATTTTGTGTCTCGATGTCTTAATTGCCAACTAGTGAAGGCTGAAAGGAAGAAACCGCCTGGTTTGTTACAGAGTTTATCAGTGCCAGAATGGAAATGGGATCATATTTCCATGGACTTCGTGACGAAGTTACCTTGATCTTCCAGAGGTTGCGATGCTATCTGGGTGATTATCGACAGATTAACGAAGTCAGCGTATTTTATTCCTTATCGTATGACATATCGACATGATCAAATGGCAACACTTTATGTCCGAGAAATTGTCAGATTACATGGAGTGCCGAAGTCTATTGTATCAGATCATGATCCTCGATTTACATCTCATTTTTGGTACATCTTACAGAATGCTTTGGGTACTCAGCTACACTTGAGCACAGCGTATCATCCACCGACAGACGGACAGTCTGAGCGTACCATTCAGACATTGGAGGACATGTTGAGAGCTGTAGTGCTTGATTTTGGCACTAGTTGGCAAGAATCACTACCACTTTGTGAATTCTCGTACAACAACAACTATCAATCGAGTATTGAAATGGCTCCGTTTGAAGCTCTGTATGGTAGAAAATGTCGATCTCCTCTTTATTGGGATGATATCTCTGAAGTACCTGAGGTTGGACCTGATATGATTCGAGATATGACTGAACAAGTGAAGCTTATTCAGAAAAGAATGAAGACAGCTCAAGACAGACAAGCGAAGTATGCCAATATTCGACGTCGACCTTTGTCTTTTGAACAGGGGGATCGTGTATTTCGAAAGATTTCTCCGTTCAGAGGCACCGTACGATTTGGCAAGCGAGGAAAGTTGTCTCCACGCTATATTGGTCCGTATGAAATTCGGGAGAAAATAGGCAATCTTGCCTATCGATTAGCTCTTCCTCCGGCTTTATCTGGAATACATGATGTCTTTCATGTATCGATGCTTCGAAAATATCTTGCTGATGAATCTCATGTACTTCAATCCGATGAAGCTGAACTCGATGAAACCTTGAGTTATTTTGAAAAGCCAATTCAGATTCTTGATCGTAAGGAGAAGCAACTTCGAACGAAGACTATTCCGCTTGTGAAAGTTCAGTGGAGTCGTCATGGTATAGAAGAAGCTACTTGGGAGACAGAATCAGATATGCGACAACGATTTCTAGAGATGTTTCAATGATGTGAGTCTCCTTTAGTCTTTCTGTTCTTCCTATTATATGATCTGTTGAAACTACTTGAGATTTCGAGGACGAAATCAAGTCTTAGTGGGGGAGAATTGTAATGCCCGAAATTATTTAATTTTAATCCGAGAATAATTAATTTGGGAATAATTGAAGTTTTGATTTAAATTCTAATATTCTTAAATTGATTAGGATTGAAATTGAATGAATTGAGAAATTGAGGACCAAATTGCAATTTTGGAAGAATTGAGGGGCCAAAGTGCAATTTTCAGATTTTATGGGGACACTTGTCTTGCATGTGAGTTGGAACGTGGGATACAACACATTTCCATCAGATTGCTTCAGAAAAGGAACCGAGAGCAAGAACAAGGAATTTCAATAGTTTCTTCATCATCTTCCAATCACCGTATCTTTTGATCCGGTTATCCGATTTTGTTTTCGAAAAATGTTCTGGAATCCTTGCAACGAGACCTCCGATTTGATGTAAGTTTTATTTTAGTTCATCATGATTTGAGAATTCGAAATGGACAGAGATCAGACTTTTGTATGAAAGTGTTGTGGTTGAACTTCTATGTTGTGTTTTGTTGAAGTTGGGTTGAGGAATGATTGTTGTATCAATTTCTTATGATGTTCCAGCCACTACTCGATATTTATACTTTCTGATATGCTGGGTTTTGATTGATATTCAGCTGATGAAAAGATGTATATGCTTATAGAATTGTTATAGTTAAATTTCGGTTGCCGAACTTATACCGATATGCCGTCGAAACTTTTGATTTGAGGCTGTTTACTATCTTATGCTTGAGCTGCTATTGAGATAAGTTTAAGCTGATGTTCGTTGGCCATTATGTTGTGGTTTCAGCTTGTAAACAAGGGATATGGAGCTCGAGAACGTCAACTTAGAAACCGATAGAAGAAAGCACAAGGTTGGTAGCGTTTGCCTTGAAGTTTGGGTTGAAAATTGAGCAGATTTTGAGATAGGTTTGGTGGTTGTCTTGTACAGATTTTGACAAGATAGAAGACACCTTGAAACCTCACATTTGAAAGGTAAAAGTGGACTACTACTTGAATGGGATTATAACTCGAGATGGTTTGTATCGAGTTCCCTAAATCACATACTTATTTGCTTAATTGCTTTTCTATGCTCTTTTATGATTTATTGAATGAGTATTAGATGTTAATGAATGCTCTTGTGATGATATATATTGCATTCATCTTGAAAGACTTATTCTTTGATTTTGAAATGAACGGAAACGTTCGAATAGACGATTTGAGGGATTATATATGTATGGCCTAGGTGTTTGACGTAGCCTAGCGTCTGAAATGCATATGTAGTGGCTTCAAAGTCTAGAGAAGTAAGATAAGTAGCCCCACCTCGATTGGGAGAGTCGGTGGTTAGATATGATATCTTCTTCTCGGGATCCCAACCGACGAGATAAGAGATGAACCTTGTTTTAAAACATGCATTGTCTTTATTTATATCATGAGTTTGATATATGTTTTATATGCATGTTTAGTTGCTTTTACTGGGAAATCTATTTCTCACCGGAGTTATCCGGCTATTGTTGTGTTGTATGTGTCATGGCAATAGGCGGGAGTGGAACCGGGCAAAAGCGAACATGAAGAACAAGGGGATGAGAGAATATCGTGATGATCCGAGTATAGATGGTTTCTTGTGGTGTCAATGATAGTGTTGAGTCCAAACACATGAACATGATATAGCTATTTGTACCAAGACATATTGGCTATGAGTTTGACGTTTTAATATTGTATACAAGACTTGTGATAATGTAAATAAGTTCTTAGAATTGGACTTGTTGTTGTATACACTATTCCATGTTGTTATGTGAGTCTATTTGGAGTTGATTTTAAGGATTTATTATGATTCAATTCTATCAACTTTATCATGTTAGAATGCATGTTAGCTTATGATTTGGGATAGGCTTTGTATGAGTTGATAGGAGATGATAAATGAATGGATGAATTCATGTTGACAACAATTTGATTTCTGCTGGTTTTTCTGGAAAATGCTCTCGCTCGATCGGTGAACTATCACGGATCGAGAGAGGCCATTATTGCAGGGACAGAAAACTCGAAGATTGTGTCTCGCTCGATCGGTGAATGGTTGCAGATCGAGAGAGGCCACATTTGTTGCACCCGAGAGTTGGGCCTTTGTTCTCGCTCGATCGGTAGCTTTTTACCGATCGAGCGAGGTGCTCTGATTTAAAAAAAAAATAAAAATTTTACTTTGTTTATTCTTTGATTCTTTGACTATTAATTATGATGATTTGATTAAATGAGATATTAGAACTCGGGTCGTCACATTTTATCTCAGTCGTTCCCATCATTCCAATGAATTTTCTAGCCTTAAAGTAAATATGAAACGTATAATAGTTAAAACGAAAAATACAAGACCTTCAGAATAGGGATGACAATTTTCCCAGCGGGTTCGCGTACCCGCTGGAAAACACAAAATGGAGCGGGTCCGGGAAAGAATTTTCTGGTATGGGTTCGGGTTCGAGGATCTTCAAAAATCTTCGCAACATATTGGGGCGGGTATGGGGATCATCTCCCATCCCCGAACCCGCCCCGGTAATAATAATAATAATAATAATAATAATAATAATAATAATAATAATAATAATAAAAATAAAAATAATAATAATAATAATAATAATAATAATAATAATAATAGTAATAATAATAATAATAATTTAGTACACAAATATTTTAATTGTCAATTTTATTAAATCTAATATATTATAAAAAAAAAATTAAAAGTATTATTATTCTTTGGTTTATATATATTTTTATGCATTTATATATAATATATCCCCTTATGATAACGTATTTTATTATAACATAAAAATATTATTTGAATTTCATTCATGTTACATACATAGTATTTTATTTAAAATAATTTTGATTGATATCAATATTTATTATTTAAAATATTTTGATTAATTTTATAATGTTATATTATAATAAAAAATTTCCAAAATATTTTATTTATTTTATCGTAAAATTTAATAATAATTTTTATATTCTATTACAATAAAATTTACTAATATCATATATATATATATATATATATATATATTCGGGTATGGGGACGGGGTTGTTGAGTTGGTCCCCGCGGGGATGGGGATGGGGATGAGGAATCTCCGATAAGAAATTACGGGGATCGCGGTGGGTATGAGGAGGGGGTTTGAACCACCCCATTGTCATCCCTACTTTAGAAGACATTATCAAGAATGTTGGTCTACCCTTGCCGCAAAATATATATGAAACGTAAAATGGTTAAAGGAAAAATACAATAACACCTTACGAAGAAATGAAGGGTTGGAAATTGGTCATCTATTAAAATAAATTCATTCATTGTCGTATCAAGTATTGAAAATTAAGTACATATCAAATACATGTGAACTTAATAAAAAATAATTCAAGAATGACATTCGAAATGACTAGAGAAATTTTGTTGATTCACACACCAACAAGTTCAATTCATCTTCCCATTTCCATTTGTGTTGGGTCGGAGAGTCAGAAATTTCCAAGTTCCAAAACTTCCGCACTTACTAAATGTAGCCCGTACCATGTTTTAAGTTAATTAAATATTACTCGTGATTAAGGGTTACTAAATATATGGTCAAGGGATTAAATGAGATGAAAAATAATTGAATTGTGTGTTAAAAATATGTATTCAGAAATATCGGTTTACAGACGATATTAAATTACATATTTGATTTTGATAGCACACATGACTTGAAATAATTTTCATCGGGCCAAGTTTGAATCCCGAAGGAATATCAGAGTACACACAGTTAAACACGTGTACACGGTTTAATTGAGATATATACGAAATATATCTATCATCTCCGCCACGTCATCAGCATCTTCATCGTTGTCTTTTCCATTTCCCGTTGCTTTTTCTCTCTCCTGCACCGACATCTTCTTGCCGCCGTAACTCCGCCGAAGGTTACTGGAACTCAAAAGTAAATATACCGTTGGACTCCTCGTGACGAGATCTTTCCATTGGCACCCATTTCACCTATTTTTCGTGCGACTGGACGAAACCCGACGCCGACAGCCGCCGTTTTCTTGCCGTCGTGCCGCTGCCACTGCCGGACATCAGTGTTGGGTTTGTTTAATTGTTGGGTTTGTTTCGAAGCTTTGGCATAATTTTGAATACATCAACGGGCTAACTACGGACGAAGGTATGGTCCGGGAATCCTATTAAAAAATAGGAGTATCTGCTAGCTTAGTTAAGGCTTCTAGATAATAATTAGTGATACAATAAATATTTGATTGTAGGCTTGAAATCTAGCTCCAGACGTAGACTCGAACTATTACGTAGAAGGTATATAAATATTGACTGAGATAGCCAACGAGTATGCATGTTTATATGTTGCATTTTTAAGTGGCATGATGTATGTTTACTGATTTTATATTCATATGTCATGTGCACATACACGTTGAGCCTATTTTGTTTGACATACCTATGATAGTAGGGCCGCTTAGCTCTACACCGGTATATGGTCCAGCACTAGTAGTGTAGCGGAGACGGATACGTCTGGCTACTACGGTGTTTTAGACGAGTGTGGCTGTACCTAGAGGTTGATCCGAGAGGTTCCGACACTCATGTAGGTGCCTAGTCTGAGCATGATTTGATGGATTACCCGATTTCCAGTCATCATATGCATGCATCATATTTATATGTTTATTCATGTTTACTTTCTAGGCGTTAATTGCTCACATCCTTGGTATTATCTTGGACAACCCATTCGACGGGACAGGTTCCAGGTTGGACAGAGCAGGAGATTCGAGGCAGGACTAGAGCGCAGGAGTTGTTAGCTGTATAATAATATCTTTTAGTTTTTATTGTATATAGTTCGATATGGTTGTATCACTACAGATTTGGGTTTTAGTACCGGTTGTTTTCTGCTGGTTTATGTATATTATGGGTTTTGTTTCCGTATGTTTTACTCTGATAATTAAGTATTTTTTTAAGTTTATTGCATGCTTGTTAGTAGGTGACTCAAAGAAGGGTCACTAAATTTTTGGTATCAGAGCATGCTTCATCTTTGGGAATTGAGTCTTGGGATTTAAATGTGCATTTGGGATTTAATGTGCATTATTCTTTTCAGATATGGCTGGAAGAGGTGATGAAAGTCATGGTAGTGTTGGCCAAGGAGGAGATATTCATCATCATCATCACCACGAGGGTAGACGACGTTATACTATTAATAAGTGTAGGTTGGGCCGAAACCCTTGGTGGGAGGTGAAAACCTCGAGGTTGCAGAGAGTTGGCTGACTAGGATTGAAAGTACTTTCCGAGCATTTGCTTGTACTGAGGAGCAGAAGAGGGAAGTACTGGAATTTGTATTGGAAGGACGAGCACGGAAGTGGTGGGATGCAAAATCTGCTCAGGAACGCACATAGAGAGGTAGAGTGACATGGGAAGACATTCTCCAGTAGTTTCAAAAATTATATTTTCCTCCAGCTATTCGTCAGGAAAGATCTATGGAGTTATTTTCACTGAAGCAAGGGTCGATGACTATCGACGAGTACCAGCAGCGGTTCTTAGATCTGTTACCGTATTGTCCTCACATCAATGCCAGTGATGAGTATAAATATGATTTGTTCTTACAAGGGCTTAATCAGGAGATATATGCTCAAGTGGTGATATGTGATAATCCAACATCTTATGAAACTCTGGTTAATCGTTGTCGATTAGTGGAGAACATTATCAGACGTGCGAGGGTACTGATGCCTTCTCAGCCAAGTGGATCACTTGGACCCAAAGCTCAATCATTCAAGAAATCAGGTTCGTCTTCTACTTCTCCTTCTTCTTCTTTAGGATCTCAAGGATTCTTCCTCTTTGGGAAAAAGAAGAAGGAAGTTTGTTGTGATCATTGCGGTAAGGACCATCGTATAGGAGAATGTCGGAGGGCATCAGGTGCTTGTTTCATCTGTGGTGAGCAGGGTCATTTCCGGAGAGATTGTCCTAATTGGACAGGAGCTGCTAGTGGATCTGGATCTCATACTGTTGGATCTCAGGCTTCTATTCATCCGCGTCAACCGTCAGCACCATCAAGTTCTTCTACCGTACGCCCACGATTTCAAGGACATGTGTTTGCTATTACCCAGGAGCAGGCTACAGCGGAGAGCGATCGCATTTTGGCAGGTACCTTTCTGTTATGTGGTATTCCTGCACTTGTCTTAATTGATACTGGCGCATCGCATTCTTTTATTTCTAGTCAGTTTGTTAAGAGCCATAGATTACCTTATGTATCATTAGACCTGGATTTAGTTGTATCTACTCCGCTGGAGCAGAAGGTAGTAACTAAGCGTCTAGTGATGGGTTGCCTTCTCGAGTTTGAGGGTCATGTGTTGTCTGCCAATCTGATGATTCTAGCTATGACAGATTTTGATTGTATTTTAGGGATTGATATGCTGACATTGTATCATGCTACTATGGATTGTTATCAACGCTTGGTACAGTTTCATCCGGATGAGGGTGATAGCTGGTACTTTTATGGTGAGGGAGCGCAACCTTCGATGCCACTCATGTCGGCTCTGAAGGCCTGCCGTGCCTTAGGGTCAGGTGGTGAGGGCTACCTCATCTATGCAGTTGATTTGTCCATGAGTAGTCAGGGTATTGGTGATTTGTCAGTGGTCAGCGAGTTCCCTGATGTTTTTCTCGACGAGATTCCTGGTTTTCCTCCAGTTAGAGATGTGGAGTTTGGTATTGATCTAGTGCAATGAACAACGCCTATATCCCGAGCACCCTATCGTCTAGCTCTGTCAGAGATGAAGGAATTGAAACAGCAGTTGCAGGATCTGCTAGATAAGGGATATATTCGCCCGAGTGTTTCTTCGTGGGGAGCACCTGTATTGTTTGTCAAGAAGAAAGATGGATCGATGCGGTTGTGTATTGATTACAGGCAGTTGAACTGTGTCACCATTAAGAACAAGTACCCGTTACCATGAATTGATGATTTGTTTGATCAGTTGCAGGGTACTTTTATTTATTCCAAGATTGATCTGAGATCGAGATATCACTAGATGAGGGTAAGAGACTCAGATATTTCTAAGCTGCTTTCCGAACCAGGTACGGACATTATGAATTGCTTGTGATGCCATTTGGATTGACTAATGCACCTGCAGTATTTATGGACTTGATGAATAGAGTATTTTGAGATTATATGGATAAATTTTTCATCGTTTTCATCGACGATATTCTGGTTTATTCTCATGATAGAGATGAGCACGCACAACATCTGAGAATTATATTGCAGACGCTATGGGATAAGCAACTATATGCTAAGTTGAGCAAATGTGAGTTCTGGATTGACCGGGTCGTAATTCTTGGTCATGTTATATCCAAGGAAGGAATATCCGTGGATCCGAGTAAGGTTGAGGTAGTGCTGAACTAGTCTCATCCGACGACAGTGGCTGAGATTCGTAGTTTTCTGGGTCTAGCTGGTTATTACCGTCGGTTCATCGAGAATTTTGAACAGTTAGGCAGGCCTTTAACACAACTTACCCGGAAAGATATTTCTTTTAAGTGGTCCTCAGAGTGTGAGAAATCATTTCGAGAGTTGCGTAGACGTCTGACTACTGCACCTGTGTTAGCTTTACCATCTGGATCGATAGGTTATGTTGTGTATACGGATGCCTCTGGTCAAGGGTTAGGATGTGTACTGACACAACATGGACATGTGATAGCTTATGGATCTAATATTTGTTCACTCAGGCAGAGTTGAACATAAGACAGAGACGTTGGATGGACTTATTGAAGGACTATGACTACGAGATTAAGTATCATCCCGGTTCTGCTAATCTTACTCCTAATGCCCTGAGTCGGCAGGTAAGACTTTCTGCACTTCACACTAGTGATTTATCTCATATGATTCAGGAATGTTGTTCTCTTGGTTTCACGCTCAAGCACAAGAAAGGAAAGAGTGGAATTCGTTTGTATACGGTTTTGTTTGAGCCAGCTTTGTACTCTAGGATCAGAGATGCTCAGATTTCTGATGTTAAAACCCAAAGATTGGCACGTCTAGCCAATGGAGGTAATGAATCTGGATTTCATTACCAATCTGATGGTTTACTGTGTTTGTCTAATCGAGTGGTGGTTCCTGATGATACGGAACTAAGGAATGATATTCTTTCTCAAGCTCACAGAAGCCGATTGACAGTTCATCCTGGAAGCATAAAGATGTATAGGGACTTGCGATCTAGATTTTGGTGGAAGGGAATGAAGCGAAGTGTGTACCAGTTTGTCTCTAAATGCCTTGTATGTCAGCAAGTCAAGGCGGAACATCAACGACCAAGTGGTTTATTACAGAATTTAGAGGTTCCCGAGTGGAAGTGGGAGCATGTGACTATGGATTTTGTTACCCACTTGCCCATGACCTCACGCCAGTGTGATGCTGTAAGGCCGTGAAAATATGAATATTAATTAAGAAATTAGATATTTACATTTCGTATTTGGAAAATATTCAATTTGGAATTTATAGAAATTAGAGATTTAATTTTTGAGCCGAAAATATTTAATTTGAGAATTTACGGATATTTGAGAATTAAATTCTGGGATTCTTAAATTAAAAGAATAAATATTCTAATTGAATATTTATAGGATTAAGATTGAAATTCCGAGTTTTGAAAATTAAAGATAATTTAATTTGAAGAAGAAACTCGAGCAGGGACTAAATTATAAATATCGAAGTTTTAGGGGCTAAACTGCAAAAATGGGATTTGACTTGTCAACAAGAGATTTATATTACACTTTTCATGTGTTTAATTTCCCTTCACCAGTAGCAAGAACGAGAGAGAGATGATTGAAGGTTTCAAGGATCACTTTGCAATTAGTCAAAACTTTAAGGGCCAAAGTGCAATTTTGGCCATTTTCAATGGATTACACGTGTGATGTGTATACATTGCATGAAATATAAATCTCCATCAGATTGAGAAGCTACTTACAGTAGCAAAGCCGAGAGAGAGGAAGGAAACAAATTCCATGGCCGATTCTTCTTCCAAAAAAATTGTAGAATTTGATCCGGCCGGTAGAATTTCAAATTGATCGTATATTTGTGATCACGGCTTCGAGTGCTACACTTTGACGTAATTTTGGCTAAATTCTACAATGGTTTAATTTTGGTGATATTGTTAGATTTAAGATTTGATTGTATAAACGTGTTCTAGTATATACGACGATAGCATATCTAAGTCGGATTTAGAAAAGATCGTCGTTTGAACATGTTTTTGAATTATCGATTATTTTCTGAAATTTCTAGAATTTGTGGGCTAATGATTTCGTGTATATTAGATTGTAATGAGTATGGAAATGGGTTTGAAGTATAGTATTGATGGTGTTTATACTTTTGTAATTACCGAATTCGAGCCGTTACGCCGTCGATTTTAGTTTGTTGAATTTCTGAAAAATTGAGATGCTGATTTCGAAATTGTAGTGATGGAATGATATTGATATGAAGTAGATATCAATGTGTGAAGGTTGTGTAAGTTGTTAGAATTAATAGATAGGACTTTTCGGTGCCGGTTTGCAACCGATACGATACCGGTTTGAATGTCGGTTATCTTGGCAAGTTTTGAAGTGTTTAAGCATGTGTGAGATTAGATGAAATTGAATACTAATATATTACTTGAAAACACTTCAATTCAGATTTAAGTTGAATGGTATCGAAGTCGAGTTGACGATTCCGAATTGAGTTGAAGTTGGCTCCAAGTTGAAATAAGTAGAAGTGGATTAACAAGAGAAATATGAACAGAATTGATTGAAGTGCAGAAATTGGACAGCTTGTGTTTTTATCAAGAATTACTAGAGTTCAGAGATTGAAATCGAGATCAAGGTATGATTCGACATTAACCTTGACAGGTAGAATAACTCGAGAATGTGGTGGTTTTCGAGTTTATTAAATCACATACATAATTGATTAGTTGTTTTACTTAATCTTATATGATCTAAATGAATTACTTGACTTAGTTGATTTGGTTGATATATGAGTTGTTTGATTTAAACATGATTACTTGTTGATATTGATGATTGAATATTTATTTGAGATTGATGAGTTTAGATTATTCTGAATTTTTGAGTTATAGTAGATTGGTTATAGAATTGATAGTAAACCTCTTGAGCCCTAATTCTTTCGAAACCTTGAAAACAGAATCGAAAAGAAAATATTGGACGTGGTGAACTTGTATATGAGAGGCTAGATATCTGACTTGATTTCTTTTGCCACGGTTCTCAGTATAGTGTTCACTGTCCAGGGAATACGAGATTGACCACCTCGAGCGGGAGCGTAGGTGGGAGGCTTGATTTTTGGCCTTATTATATTCCCTGGATCCCAAAGAAATGATTTTTAAAAATATCGATTCAGTGAGACTTGAATCCTTTAACCCTCGACTTGTCTTTGAGTCTTTATGTTATTGAATGAATTTTTCTTTGAAATATATTCGACAGGTAAGGATATAAGGAAATGATGTTTGTGACAGTGATTTCTTATTTGAATTATATCTAATTGATTTATATATATATCTTTCATACTGAGATTTATTCTCACCGGAGTTATCCAACTGTTGTTTTGCTTGTATGTGTGCATTGCATCATGTTGAAGAGTAGCGAGTCGACTTGACATGGAAGCGAGAGATTGAGAGATTAGAGTGGAGACTCGGGTGTTAGAAGAAGTTTATGTTTTGTCAAACATATTAGATTTGGATTCCAATGTTGAGTTGTTGAAACATTGGTTGAGACTTTAATATATTTTCATGTTTTGATGTTTGTATTAAAGCTTGAGACTAGCCTTTAATCTAGATGTATATGATGTTGCTACAAGTAAAATTTAGTTGAGTCACTTTAGTATATATGCTGTCAAACCTTGTATGAAGTTAGTTGTTGGAAGTTTTGATTCAATTTGAATACTTGTGTGCAACTTTTGAGGTTGATGTCTTACATTGTAAAAACTTGTGCAAGATAAGGTTTGAGTTTGTATGCATGTTTTACCTTGTATCTTGTATTTAGATCATTCTAGTATGAATTGGAGATGCTTAGAATGTTTCAAGCATACTAGATATTGCATAAGACAGCAACAACAGATTCTGAGTTTTCTGTATAGAGCATTCTTGCTCGATCGGTGAACTTCAATCGATCGAGCGAGGCAATGTAAATCATCGGGCAGAAATTTGCTGAAATTGTGCTCGCTCGATCGGCTAATTTCAACCGATCGAGCGAGGCCTTGTTGTTTAAAAAAAAAAAAATTTTTATGGCTTTGATTGCTAATTATTAATTCATGTTATGGATTAAATAATATTATTTGATCTTGCATTAATCGTTATGATTTGAGAGATTAGTTCCCGAGTTCTCACAACAGGTGGTATCAGAGAGTAAGTTCTTGGAATGAGTTAGAAGTTGAGCGGGGTAGATCGAGTCGCATGCATTTTTAGTATTGCTTGAATTATGCTTTACTTACTTTGATATAATGTATGCGAACATGATTTACTGATTGAAGGAATTATATGCTTATATGCTTATTTGCTTACCTGATCATGTGAATTCACATGAATTTTTGAATTCCTTGTAAATATGTTTCTTTGAATAACATGAAGAAATGTAAGCATGTGTTATATGGCAAAGCATGAGATTATATGTATTTTAATGATTTGAATAGTATAATCTCTGTGTTGCTTATGAATCGTATTTTAAAGTAAGTCAGGTTCTTTGGGAGATGTAAGCACCCCAGATTGAATCGAACAGTACTCCGTAAGTGAAGTCAGTACCTTCGACTGAACAGATCTGTATTGTAGTAAACTATCAGAATTGATGGATGCTACACTCACACGGATGGAGGTGCTATATGAACGATTTCAGACGTATAATCCGCCAACTTTGAAAGGTACAGAAGATACCAGTGCTTGTGAAGGTTGGTTAGAAGAGCTTGATCAATTGTTTGAATCTTTAGAATACTCTGATGAACGAAGAATCAAGCTGGTTGTATACCAACTGCAAGATTCAGCAAGAAGCTGGTGGTTTGCGACGAAGAAATGTCTGGAGAAATCAGAGGTATAGTAATTTCTTGGCAGGTATTTAAGACTGAATTTTGTCAACGATTTCTGCCGAAATCTTATAGAGAAGATAGAGCATGAGAATTTGTTAACTTGCAACAAGGAAATATGACTATAGACGGGTATGTTGCTAAATTCTCCAACTTTCTCCGATTTGTTCCTCACGTGAATCAGGATGAAGAAGTCCAAACAAATCTGTTTATCAATGGACTGAATCCGGAAATTTATGCTTGGATATATGCGGGGAGACCGAATAGATTGGCTGATGCTATTGACAGGGCTAAAAGAGCTAAAGCCGGTTTTATGAGACAGAAAGAAAGTTCAATTGTGCCTCAGTATTTCGAACAACCGCAATCTCAGTCACATTTATCATCACAGAGCAGATATGAGGCAGGAGGTAGTGTTAGTGGAAGTGAAGAGCGGATACAGTATTTGAGGCAATAGTTCAAGAAGTTTGGGAGTGACTCTTCCAGCTCTAGCAGACCGAAGCAACTTGGTCTGGGTCAAAAAGCAGAATATGCCGGTGAATATTGTACTCACTGTGGAGGAAAACATGCTAGAGATGAATGCCGAGGAACTTTAGGAAAATGTCATCGTTGCTATCAAGTGGGACATTTTTCGAGAGTGTGTCCTAATCCATGGGGAACAAGGAGAAACCTAAATGAAGATCCAACCCTTAGGCAACAAGCATCTATAGATGATTGAGCTCAAACTGCACCAGATGAAGAGACTGCAGGTAATTATAAGATTTGATTAATCTGCCTGCATATTTATGAATCTGGGTGCATTGCATACAGATATAGTTGAGTAATTGATTATTTTACATTATTTGTATGTTGAGCCTTTTTATGCTGTAATTGCTATGTGCTAACCTTAGTGAACGGCTATAAAATATGTTATCAGCAAATGGAGTCTGAAAAGCTGAATTATAGTTTGAAAGAAATAAGATTAAATTGAAGTTGATTGTGTTACTTGAAATATAGTGCGAGTTCCCAAATTCAGGTTCCTCTTTATTTTGGGTATTGAATAAGTTTATGGATCAATCATGATTATTTGGGAAGAATTTAGAGATCTGATAAGATAATTATGAAAATCAGTTACAGTTGAGCCTTCTCTTTGATGTTGCTGAATCGATTATATCATAGGATCATGACTCTTGAATTTCTTGATATCGATTATGAGGTTTTGTATTCGACCTCGATTGATTTTGATTGGCTCTTATTCCTTGATAGAGTCTTAATTTATACACTCGCTTAAAGTAGAGATGCAAGTGAGTTGTTTTCACTTAGCAGATTTTATCATTCAAAATATTTGCTCTTTGGATGGCCTTGACTTGAGTGAGTTTCTTTGATTATGAATTTCCAGAATTGTTGATCAATTGATATATATATTCAGTATATTTTGATGTTGTTGGCTCGTAACTGATAGAAAGTTTGATTCAGAGTATCAATAAGAGTTTTGGATTGATTGTATGATTTTTCCAGAACTTGAGAAATAGAAAGAAGAAAATTAGAAGAATTCTTGATCAACTGATTAAAGACTTTGTTTTGAACTTGAGATATGAGACAAGATATCAGATCAGAGATACTGGACTTTGAGATGAATATTCATTTGATTGTGCCAGATAATCTAGACATGAGATATCACATTCTGGAAGAGGCACACTACAACAGATTATATATCCATTCAGTTGTTTGGAAATGTTGTATGAATTACTTGGAAATCAGTATTGACAACAGAAAATGGAAGACAATATGACAGAATTGAGTTACCAATACCTATGTTTCCAGTAATAGAAGCAGAAAAGAAGAGACTGAGTGATCTATGAATCAGTTTAGCAACTCTAAAGTCGAAACAAGAATAATTTTGCGACAAATTTTAGTTCGAAATTACTCAAATCATCATGAGTTTGCAATTTGTATTGAAGTAGATTCGTCTGATTCAAGAATATGCTGTATTAGTTGTAATATTGATATGAGTTGCTAGCTGTTAAGAAGTTAGTGATATGATGAAATTACAGGAAATTGTTGAAATTTATTGTCGAGATAGAGATTTGAGATTTAGTTGGTAGATTGTGGCATCGATTTTCAGAAGTTCTGAGTGTTTGATTGCTTTATGCCACCCTTTGATTGATGGATTGTCTGAGGTGACTATCCAGATTTGAGAAAATGCTCAGAACTATAGTATCTAATTCGATACTAACTGATAGATTTTGCCACTTTCTTATTGCAATTCCTGTAACCGTTACTCGATTGATATAGATATCGTGTTTTTGGTTAAGAAATGAGAAGAAAAGCAGAAGTTTCTTTGTGATGATTCGGTATTGCAACAGTATCGGTGATCAGATCAGATGTGCTTTGATAAAACAGAGAATATGAAGATTGATTCGTACCGAATTTGAACATAGCAGATTAGACAGAGTTAGATTTGAAACTTGAACAGAATGTTCAGTAAGAAATGCTCTCTCCGGAGCAATATCTGATTCAGAAAGAAATTTAATTATGATTTGATGAATAATAGATACAGATTTTGATCAGAAAGAAAGAAGAAGATAAGATATTAGAAAAGATATCTAAGCTCTTAGAATTGAAGTCATAATTACTTCAGTCAGCTTTACAGTCTACGAGATTCAGTAGTACGATTGAATGCAATTTCGAGGACGAAATCATTCCTTAGAAGGGAGGAATTGTAAGGCCCTGAAAATATGAATATTAATTACGAAATTAGAGATTTACATTTCGTATTTGGAAAATATTCAATTTGGAATTTATAGAAATTAGAGATTTAATTTTCGAGCCGAAAATATTTAATTTGAGAATTTACGGATATTTGAGAATTAAATTCCGGGATTCTTAAATTAAAAGAATAAATATTCTAATTGAATATTTATAGGATTAAGATTGACATTCCGAGTTTTTAAAATTAAAGATAATTTAATTTGAAGAAGAAACTCGAGCAGGGAATAAATTGTAAATATCAAAGTTTCAGGGGCTAAACTGTAAAAATGGGATTTTACTTGTCAACAAGAGATTTATATTACACTTTTCATGTGTATAATTTCCCTTCACCAGTAGCAAGAATGATAGAGAGATGATTAAAGGTTTCAAGGATCACTTTGCAATTAGTCAAGACATTAAGGGCCAAAGTGCAATTTTGGCCATTTTCAATGGATTACACGTGTGATGTGTATACATTTCATGAAATATAAATCTACATAAGATTGAGAAGCTACTTACAGTAGCAAAGCCGAGAGAGAGGAAGGAAACAAATTCCATGGCCGATTCTTCTTCCAAAAAAATTGTAGAATTTGATCCGGCCGGTAGAATTTCAAATTGATCGTATATTTGCGATCACGGCTTCGAGTGCTACACTTTGACGTAAGTTTGGCTAAATTCTACAATGGTTTAATTTTGGTGATATTGTTAGATTTAAGATTTGATTTTATAAACGTGTTCTAGTATATACGACGATAGCATATCTAAGTCGGATTTAGAAAAGATCGTCGTTTGGACATGTTTTTGAATTATCGATTATTTTCTGAAATTTCTGGAATTTGTGGGCTAATAATTTCGTGTATATTAGATTGTAATGAGTATGGAAATGGGTTTGAAGTATAGTATTGATGGTGTTTATACTTTTGGAATTACCGAATTCGAGCCGTTACGCCGTCGATTTTAGTTTGATGAATTTTTGAAAAATTGAGATGTTGATTTCGAAATTGCAGTGATGGAATGATATTGATATGAAGTAGATATCAATGTGTGAAGGTTGTGTAAGTTGTTAGAATTAATAGATAGGACTTTTCGGTGCCGGTTTGTAACCGATACGATACCGGTTTGAATGTCGGTTATCTTGGCAAGTTTTGAAGTGTTTAAGCAATTGTGAGATTAGATGAAATTGAATACTAATATATTACTTGAAAACACTTCAATTCAGATTTACGTTGAATGGTATCGAAGTCAAGTTGACGATTCCGAATTGAGTTGAAGTTGGCTCCAAGTTGAAATAAGTATAAGTGGATTAACAAGAGAAATATGAACAGAATTGATTGAAGTGCAGAAATTGGACAACTTGTGTTTTGATCAAGAATTACTAGAGTTCAGAGATTGAAATCGAGATCAAGGTATGATTCGACATTAACCTTGACAGGTAGAATAACTCGGGAATGTGGTGGTTTTCGAGTTTATTAAATCACATACATGCATGATTAGTTGTTTTACTTAATCATATAGGATCTAAATAAATTACTTGACTTAGTTGATTTGGTTGATATATGAGTTGTTTGATTTAAACATGATTACTTGTTGATATTGATGATTGAATATTTATTTTAGATTGATGAGTTTAGATTATTCTGAATTGTTGAGTTATGGTAGATTGGTTATAGAATTGATAGTAAACCTCTTGAGCCATAATTCTTTCGAAACCTTGAAAACAGAATCGAAAAGAAAATATTGGACGTGGTGAACTTGTATATGAGAGGCTAGATATCTGACTTGATTTCTTTTGCCACGGTTCTCAGTATAGTGTTCACTGTCCAGGGAATACGAGATTGACCACCTCGAGCGGGAGCGTAGGTGGGAGGCTTGATTTTTGGCCTTATTATATTCCCGGGATCCCAACGAAATGATTTTTAAAAATATCGATTCAGTGAGACTTGAATCCTTTAACCCTCAACTTGTCTTTGAGTCTTTATGTTATTGAATGAATTTTTCTTTGAAATATATTCGACAGGTAAGAGTATAAGGAAATGATGTTTGTGATAGTGATTTCTTATTTGAATTATATCTACTTGATTTATATAGATGTCTTTCATACTGAGATTTATTCTCACCGGAGTTATCCGGCTGTTGTTTTGCTTGTATGTGTGCATTGCATCAAGTTGAAGAGTAGCGAGTCGGACTTGACATGGAAGCGAGAGATTGAGAGATTAGAGTGGAGACTCGGGTGTTAGAAGAAGTTTATGTTTTGTCAAACATGTTAGATTTGGATTCCAATGTTGAGTTGTTGAAACATTGGTTGAGACTTTAATATCTTTTCATGTTTTGATGTTTGTATTAAAGCTTGAGACTAGCCTTTAATCTAGATGTATATGATGTTGCTACAAGTAAAATTTAGTTGAGTCACTTTAGTATATATGCTGTCAAACCTTGTATGAAGTTAGTTGTTGGAAGTTTTGATTCAATTTGAATACTTGTGTGCAACTTTTGAGGTTGATGTCTTACATTGTAAAAACTTGTGCAAGATAAGGTTTGAGTTTGTATGCATGTTTTACCTTGTATCTTGTATTTAGATCATTCTAGTATGAATTGGAGATGCTTAGAATGTTTCAAGCATACTAGATATTGCATAAGACAGCAACAGCAGATTCTGAGTTTTCTGTATAGAGCATTCTCGCTCGATCGGTGAACTTCAACCGATCGAGCGAGGCAATGTAAATCATCGGGCAGAAAGTTACTGAAATTGTGCTCGCTCGATCAGCTAATTTCAACCGATCGAGCGAGGCTTGTTGTTTAAAAAAAAAAAAATTTTTATGGCTTTGATTGCTAATTATTAATTCATGTTATTGGATTAAATAATATTATTTGATCTTGCATTAATCGTTATGATTTGAGAGATTAGTTCCCGAGTCCTCACAGATGCTATCTGGGTCGTTGTGGATCGTTTGACAAAATCTGCACATTTCATTCCTTACAATAGAGAGTATTCATATGATCGCATGACACGTTTATATATCCAGAAGATAGTGCGATTACATGACATTCCATTGAGTATAGTCAGTGATAGGGATCCACGTTTTACCTCACGATTTTGGGGTAGTTTTCAGTAGGCATTGGGTACTACTTTGAGTTTGAGTACTGCGTATCATCCGGAGACTGATGGACAGTCGGAACGGATGATACGGACACTCGAAGATATGCTGAGAGAATCTGTTATGGATTTTGGCTTGTCATGGCAGGGTCAGTTACCTTTGGTAGAATTTGCCTACAATAATAGTTATCATCGCAGTATTGACATGGCACCCTTTGAGGCACTGTATGGGAAACGATGTCGTACTCCATTATTCTGGGATGAGGTGGGAGAACGACAAGTCGAGGGGCCAGAGTTGATACAACAGGTTGCAGACAAGATAAATTTGATCAAGAGGAGAATCAAAGCTGCACAGGATAGACAAGCTAGTTATGCTAATGTTCATCGTAGGCCATTGCAGTTCGAGCCTGGTGACCATGTGTTTCTTCGAGTTTCACCTTTTAGGAAGGTAATGAGGTTTGGTTTGAAAGGTAAGTTATCACCTAGGTACATTGGGCCATTTCAGATTTTGGAAAATATCGGAGATGTTGCTTATCGTTTGGCGTTACCGCCATATCTCTCCAGTATTCACGACGTATTCCAAGTGTCATTGCTTCGGAAATACGTAGCTGATGATTCACATTGTAACGCCCCGTTTTTATTTTAATTGACTTTAATTGAGATAATCAGTGATTTCAGAATTCAAGAACTGACTTTTTATTGATCAGGGACTATTTTGAAATTTTTGGAAATTTCAGGGACTAAAATGCAAATACGGAGTTTTATATAATGTCTAGACTCTTTTTTACTTGGTCATTCACTATATCTTCTTCCCCATCGCGATTTCCCTCCATTGAAGACGCCATTTGAGTTCTTTGAGCTTTTAGATTTCAATTTCCGGTCGATCCGTCCGTTGGAAATTTTTACTGAAGGTAGTTTAGCGATCACAGCAAGGAGAGCTTCGTTCTATCGTAAGTTTTTCTTCGATCATATATGTTTTATTTTTCGGATGTATTTGGAATTTGATTCTTTTCGGGTATGATGTTCTTGAGATTATTCTTATCGTTTATTCTCAGACGGAATTGAAATAGAGCGTCGTTCGAAATTGTTATGATATTTAGAAGCATATTTCAAAATGTTGGGTTTTGAGATGTGTTGGATTTGAGTTTGAATGTTTGAATGATGATTGATATGAGTTGTTTGGATTGATATTATGTTGTATGCATTTCCGGTTTATCAGAATATAGCCGTTATGCCGTCAGTTTGAGTTTCGGGATATCGTTTCTATTGATTTGATTATACCGAGTTTGATGAGGTTTTGATATCGATATTGATCTTGTGAATTCTTCTGTTATATTGATTCGAGGTCCTTGGAGTTGCTTGATTGCAGCTTCGATCAGTTTGGAAGATTTGAGCCGGTATAGTATCGATTTCTTACTTATCGATCAAAGATCTTGAATAGATATTGAATGGAGTATTGTTGTTTTACAGATTGAAGATTGTGAAACGATGAGAAGGTATAAGACGACTTTGAAATGGAATAGGATGATTAACTCGATTCTAGATTGAATCGAGTGTCCTAAAAGAAATCTCATACTTGCATGTTTATATGCTTATTTGAACTTATGATTGAATTGATATTTGAGTGCATGAGATTTCATATGCATTCATATTGAACCGATTGATTATTCATTTTGAATTAGACGATCTGAAGATTATAGTTGAGTGGCCTTGGTTGGCAATTTACTACAAGTGTCGATTAACTCACTATAATGCCCTAGAGTCTAGAGGATTAAAAAATACCTCGTCCACCTCGAAAGGGGAGTTCGGTGTGATTGTTGGATATTTTAACCTCGGGATCCCAAACCAAATAAAGAAAGAAAGAAGAATTCCTTTTGATTATCTGAGTCTGTTAATCCAAAAGTTTTAAAGTCATGCATATCATTTTATTTCGCAGTGAAATGAATGACTTGAAGTTTATGTGGAATTTAATTATATATCATGTTTTGATATATTATGTGATATTGTATGCTAGTCTCTTTTACTGGAAATTGTATTCTCACCGGATTATCCCGCTGTTGTCTTTGTTTGTATGTGTACTTGGCAACAGGTGAGGAAGGACCGAGTCAGAGGCAGCATGGCTAGATGGTTGAGAGGATAGAGTGAGACTTGGATGTTAGGAGTCGTTTATGTATTCGAACTCCTTTTTGTTTTTGAATAAGTCCGAACTAGATGGATTTTATGCATGTTATATTTTGAGAATTGTATAACTCTAGACCTTATCCTTTTATATCTTGTTGAATGGGATATTATGTTATTGTGGTATGGTTTGATTTGAGATTGTTTTGGAAGTAGAAAACCAGATTTTTTTTTCTGGTACAGAGCATCTCGCTCGATCGGTTGAATCTTACCGATCGAGCGAGCACCCCTGTACCAAGGCAGAGAGTTGGGCATTTCTTGTCCGCTCGATCGGTAAGATTTTACCTATTGAGCGTAAGCCTTTTTATTTTCCTGGCAGAGTCTTGGATTATTTTGGCCGCTCGATCGGTAAGATCTTACCGATCGAGCGAGCACCCCTTTTAAAAAAATATTATTTCTTTAATCCTTTTGTTTAATTGCATTATCCTAAGATTAGTTGATTAGAATCGAGGCCTCACACACATATTATTCAACCTACTGATGTTCAGCTAGAACCAGATCTGTCATACGTGGAAAGACCACTTCGAATCCTTGACAGGAAAGAGAAAGTATTCCGGAACAAGACTATACCATTGGTTATGGTGCAATGGCAACACAGAGGTGTAGAAGAAGCGACTTGGGAGCTCGAGAATCATATGCGAGCGGAACATCCTGAGTTGTTTGATGTATATTCCACTGATATGTATAGTATGTACAGTATCTTTTGAATATACGTTTGGCATGTACAGTACTTGCTGATGAATAAACTTGCATGTTTAATTCCTTGATTGTTACCCAGACTGAAATTTTGAGGGCGAAATTTCTTAAGTTGGGGAGAATGTAGTAACCCGTACCCTGTTTTAAGTTAATTAAATATTACTCGTGATTAAGGGTTACTAAATATATGGTCAAGGGATTAAATGAGATGAAAAATAATTGAATTGTGTGTTAAAAATATGTATTCAGAAATATCGGTTTACAGACGATATTAAATTACATATTTGATTTTTATAGCACACATGATTGGAAATAATTTTAATCGGGTCAAGTTTGAATCCCAAATGAATATCAGAGTACACATAGTTAAACACGTTTACACGGTTTAATTGAGATATATACAAAATATATCTATCATCTCCGCCACATCATCAACATCTTCATCGTTTTCTTTTCCATTTCCCGTTGCTTTTTCTCTCTCCTCTACCGACATCTTCTTGTCGTCGTAACTCCACCGACGGTTACCGATACTCAAAAGTAAATATACCGTTGGACTCCTCGTGAAGAGATTTTTCCATTGACACCCATTTCACCTATTTTTTGTGCGACTGGACGAAACCCGACGCCGACAGCCGCCATTTTCTCGTCGTCGTGCCACCGCCACTGCCGGACATCAGTGTTTAGTTTGTTTAATTGTTGGGTTTGTTTCGAAGCTTTGGCATAATTTTGAACACATCAACGGGCTAATTACGGACGAAGGTATGGTCCAGGAATCCTATTAAAAAATAGTAGTATCTGCTAGCTTAGTTAAGGCTTGTAGATAATAATTAGTGATACAATAAATATTTGATTGTTATCTTGAAATCTAGGTCCTTACATAGACTCGAACTATTACGTAGAAGGTACATAAATATTGACTGAGATAGCCAGCGAGTATGCATGTTTATATGTTGCATTTTTAAGTGGCATGATGTATGTTTTACTGATTTTATATTCATATGTCATGTGCACATACATGTTGAGCCTATTTTCTTTGACATACCTATGATAGTAGGGCCGCTCAGCTCTACACCGGTATATGGTCTAGCACTAGTAGTGTAGCGGAGACGGATATGTCTTGCTACTATGGTGTTTTAGACCAGTGTGGCTGTACCCAGAGGTTGATCCGAGAGGTTTCGACACTCATGTAGGAGCCTAGTCTGAGCATGATTTGATGGATTACCCGATGTCCAGTCATCATATGCATGCATCATATTTATATGTTTACTCATGTTTACGTACTGGGCGTTAATCGCTCACGTCCTTGGTATTATCTTGGACAACCCATTCGACGGGACAGGTTCCAGGTTGGACAGAGCATGAGATTCGAGGCAGGACTAGAGCGTAGGAGTTGTTAGCTGTATAATAATATCTTTTAGTTTTTATTGTATATAGTTCGATATGGTTGTATCACTACAGATTTGGGTTTTAGTAACGATTTTTTTCTGCTGGTTTATGTATATTATGAGTTTTGTTTCCATAAGTTTTACTCTGATAATTAAGTATTTTTTTTAAGTTGATTGCATGCTTGTTAGTAGGTGACTCAAAGAAGGGTCACTACACTAAAACTATATGGTAAGTCTATATTGTAAGTTTTCTTGACATCACCATTTTAAATAGCATAGCAATTAAGAAATTCTAAACTTTCCATTTTTAAAATAATTTCCTATATTTAAGATTTTTAACAAACAACTCGACTCCCAGTCCAACTTCGTATTTAAAAAAGGATCCAAACATATCTATACCTCTATACCAATTATAAAAGTATGAACCAAGATCAAAGTTTTTCCATTGTGTATTGTCAACTTTGTCCTTCGTTTGTACACATTTGATAAATTTAATAAGGATGCTTTTGTAAAATCAATTTTTGATAATGTCAAAACTGACAAACTACGTGTATTCTAGATAAGAATCCAGTTTCCTAGAATATTGAAACACCAAAATACTTGTGTTATTTGTAGATAAAGTGAATATATATTTTCCACAAAATTTTTAATTAAATACCGATTCAGTTTTTTAGGAGATTGAAACACCAAAATAATGCAACTTAAAAAGAATCCGTTTCAAGACTGCTTAGCGACCTATGACATATCAGTGCAAGTTTCACTCTCAAGTGTCCATTTCATCCAACAACCTCTAACAAACACACCTTCCTTGAGATTATTTTTATGAACCGCCAGATTTTTCACCCTACTTTC
This sequence comes from Henckelia pumila, assembly GCF_033568475.1. NCBI lineage: Eukaryota > Viridiplantae > Streptophyta > Magnoliopsida > Lamiales > Gesneriaceae > Henckelia > Henckelia pumila. The sequence continues at coordinate 83,037,462 of NC_133121.1, forward strand.
TTAAGACCCAATAATTACCCGCAAACTTAGCTATAACTATGATAGGATTAGAATTTTAATCCCCTTGTCTATAGCCCGAATGGAGCATCAACCCCATTTCATCCTCAAACATAGCCTTGGACGTGGTAATTAGAATTTCAATTCCTCGTCCATGACCCGGATGGAGTTGAGTTTTTAAAACTATTTTTTATTCAAAATTTTTTTTTCAAAAAATTTGGTGCGCCCAAGATCATAAGTTCAAAGTTAGAGACTCATAAAAGTTCACAGAACACAGTTAAGACCCACAAAACACTTATTGTCGTTCAATGATCAAACAGACAGAAACTTCATCAAATCTTTTGCTACAATTCACTGATCTAACATAAGTGCTTAAAAATATTCACGGGTCAACCTACAACAAAATTTTGTTTTTTCCACAAAAATCATAACTTCATATCATCATTGGCTCCCATTCATCATCCTACTCAACACACAAGCAAACAACGACAAAACTGATGAAATGCAAACAGACAAAACGAACTATATGCAACACAAAAACAAAATACAATGAAATATAAACTAGACTCCCCCCCCCCCCCCCCCTAATTATCCAAAGCATTGCCCTCAATGCTTTAGAAACAATGAACAGAATGCAAGACGAACAAAAACAAAATGAAAACAAAAATAACACTCCCCTAGTTGTAGATTCGTCCTCCTTCTCCGGCTGTAGAACTCCGACATCAACTTCTCTTAACGGGGCAACATACTGCACATATAAAGGAGAGGATGTGGTGATATTGTATTATATTTATTTGAGTTAATTTGTATTATTAGGAGAATTTACATTGATTAAATGCATTGTATAGTTCCTAACTATTGTTTTTGGTTTTATTTAGGAGAAGAAGGAGAATGAGCAAAAGGTAGATGAATTTGAGAGGAAAAGATGGAAAAGCTATTGCGCAAGAATGAATTACGGAGAAGCAATGATAAAAATCTTTTTTTTGATTTTTGAAAGATCCAAATCCAATCTCCACTGTTGCAAATTAGGTTCAAGATGTTTTGAAGTTGATGTCCAAATTTCGGATCGATCCGACGGCTAGAACTCCAGATATGAATTTTTTAAAATCATTGCGTGTCGGACAGAATGTTGCTCGCTCGATCGGTTACTTTCTACCGATCGAGCGAGATCTGGGTTGGAAAAATATTTTTTTTTGGACAAAGCATGTTCCGCAACATTTAACCGATCGAGCAAGGCGTCGCGCAGACTCAGAAATAGGAATTTTTGAGAATAAAAATTCTTGAATTTTCGGGCTTTATTTCGTGGGCTTTCCAAGCCATATAAATAAAATATAAAACATCAGATGAGGGGGATCGCACGCGAAGATAGAGAGGCGGTTAGGATGGCTGAACGTGAGAGAAACTCTTTGGCGGCTAGGTTTTATCTTCCTTGTTCTTAGATTAAATTTCTTTATTGAATTCTTCTAAGTTTTATTCTTGGTTGAGAAAGACAAACCCTTGAAGTTTTATTTATCTTGTGAGATTTAGATTTTCATTGTTTAATTTTTATTTGAGTATCAAGAGTTGTTTGAAATTGATTGTTATGTTTGTGTGTTTGATTATTAGCTGACTATCTAATAATTTTCTCATACAATCTACTACTAAATTAGATATCAAATATGTAATTTTTTGAACCATCTAATTTGTGAAGCAACTATGATTAATAATTTTTTTCTTGTGAATTTGTTAATTCGTAGGAACAACAATTGACTAGATTAAATACATCCGCTTGTGTATGTGTTGTCTAGATTCATCAATTTCACTCGTTTGAATGCTACCTTGGGTTTAAACCTAGCTTAATCACTTGTATTTTGGTTAATTCATTGGTGAGGGTTAATTTAGAAAGCTTGTGTCTAATTAACTAAAATTAAGGTGAGATAGAAATTAAATTTCCAATGATGAATATTCAAATGTTAATTAATTATTTTTAGAGAATCAATGATCGAGTGAATAACTTCAAGGGTGTAGTCGACTGATACCAAGTTTGTTAATTTATTTATTTCCCATAATTTTAATTCTTGCATGCTAGTCAATAATATTTATTTTAAATTGCTTTTAATTAGTGGTAGTTAAATTTAAATTCAAAAACCCTCTTTTCATTTATTTTCAGTATTTTTAAGAACACAATAAATTGCACCTTTCTCGTGGAAACGATCCCTACTCTCGCTACTACATATTTATTTTTTTGAGTTGAGTTGGGTTAATTTGGCGCGATACGACTAAGCGCTACAAAATTTTTGCGCCATTGTCGGGGAAGGCGTTTAATTTATTTGTGTTTTTGTTTTCGTTCTATTCATCGTTTTCTAATCTGTTTTTGCAAGAATTCTTATGGTGTAATTCTTTGAGATGTCAAATCAACAAGTATTCACAAGTTTTATCCAGCAACACGGAGAGTCATTCTACGCAGCATGGGAGAGATTCAAGGATTTGGCAACCATCTTCCGGTATCATGATTTTTCTAACTTTTCTATCCTTACATTTTTTTCTTGAGGGTTTGGATGCAGTGACAAGAAGATGGGTAATTGATGGAGCTTTCACAACCGGTACTCCACTATTTTGCCGAGATGATGATAGTATGATAAACCTGTTGGATGATATGGCAGAATTTGACTATCACCGATGTTAGGATCTTACACCACATGTATGGAGCCATCAATACCCACAAGATACTCAATACCTAGATTTTACAGACCAACCATTCGAGCTTCAAAAGGATGAGGGAAGTTGTTCTCAATTGATCTTAAATCCACTAGAGGATATAAGGAGCAAGTTTGTGGCATCGACTGAGGTAGCTATGGAAGATTTAATCAATTCTAGATGCCACCTTTTGGAGAAAATAGAGAATATCAAGAGATCAATTCTCCATGAACACCAAGAATAGGAAGTGAAGAAAGATACTCAAGCAGTGACCAACCCAATTTGGTTCGATGATGATGACTTAGAGAACCAGGATTGGGAGTGCGAATCAAATCATGCTGAAAATTTAGAGGTGTTTGAGTCTTCTCTTCTTATTGAACCTCAGTCGAAAGATGTTCTGGAAGAAATAGGGTATGATGGAAATATGTTGCCACTCAAGTTTGAGGATGACAGAGTTCAAGAGTCTATCGATTTGAGCTCATCGATAGTATTATCATACACACATTCCCAAGATCCTTCCCTTCCATCAATACCAGTTTCAAAAGATGTTGGCTTCCGAGAGCCCACAGAGATGTTCTTTTCCCATGTTTACCAGCTGTTATGGAGTGTTGTTGAGGTGACGAGCTTAAACTGTATACATCTAGCCAAGCTTGAGGGCAC